>NC_043703.1:40122822-40126976 GCF_006229205.1 Suricata suricatta
GCTATTCAACACTCTATTATAACATAGTCTTTGTGTTAGATGATGTTGCCTAACAGTAGGCTATGTAAGTGTTTAGAGCGTGTTTCAGGCAGGTGAGACTAAGCTGTAATGATTGGGAGTTTATGTGTATTAAATGTATTTTCTACTTATAATATTTTCAATTTACGATGAGTTTATTGGGATGTAACCTCATCTTCAGTCGAGGTAGACCTATAATTTAAAAACATGTCTCAGCATTAATTTATTTTGGATATTTATTTCCTTTTATTTCCTGGAATAGGGTATATTTCATTTCAAGATGAGATCAATTTTTATATTTGCTCTGTTGAAATCTACCCCGTGCTCAATTAAAAAAAAAATCTTATATATAGGAATACAAAACTAATCATCATCCTACTGTCTTACATAATGCCTCTTAAGGTTTTCATACATGTCCTTAGGTAATTTTTCAGTATTATACAAATCCTTAAAACATCAATTGTCTTGAACTGTTTTTCTGTTCCCAATATTTTGGGAATCAGCAAACACCCTCCTTTAATGGCTCAAATCTCTGAATAAAGTTCACTCATATAAACATTCTCTTCATTTTCATTAATTACAGTCCAATTTATGTGTAAATAGGTAGGTAGGTAGGTTGATTCATGGATACTTAGAGAGATATAGATAGATACAGTGTTTGTCTCTTATAGGATAAAGATGAACATACGGCCTCTACCATAACCTGGCTTTCCTCGTGTCTGAGAATAGTGTTTCCGAGGGAGAGAAGAACCATAAGGACAGTGTGATCCTACTTGGCAGACTGGGAAAGGCTGAGCATATTGACCATGAACGATAAGGATCACACCATGCATGGTTATGCAATAGAAGAGAGAGAATGAGTGAGGGAACCATGATAAATCACAGGACTACAACTGTGACGGAGCACTACAGTCATGTCGGGGTTTAAGGTACGAAAATTTTGAGAGATTTGTGCTGTTTGGGAATGGTAAAAGAGATTGTAAGTTTCCAAATAATGTTTTGCTATATTTCTAATGTAACACTGTTGAAAGACTAGAGAGTTGGAACTGAGCATCATGACTTTATTATTAGAACTGTGAATGCACATCCTTGTATAGATATTTATACAGACATTTCTTGTATTTTTAAGAAAACTTCCTAAATGTGGATATTTTTAGACAAAGTATATAAAGTTAACATTAAACCACACTTCAAATGAAAATAATAGCATTTTTAGAAAAAAATAACAGTGAATTCATAGGTTACTAAGATAGTCAAATGCTTGTTTATTTCTCCTGTGTGCTTGTGGACATTTCTGTTATGACTGGCTATTCCCAGATCTGATTATTAAAAAAAGAAGAAGGGATGATCAAAGTAATGAAATATCTGCCTTTTGACAGATTCATCTCAGATGAAAAAGTCACTTATCTAATGAATTGTTTTGTTGATTTTCCTCACCATGAACATGAAGTTCCCATCTACTAAGATTCATCTGCAGAAGCATCAAAGACATCAAAGGTAATGAGGAGTAGCAGTTGCTGAGTGAATCACAATAATCAAGTCACAAAGAATGGGAAGAAAGATTTTTTTATTTGAATATAGATTATACCAAATAGTCCTATGTTTTTAGAACCAAGAGAAAATTATTTAGGTGAAGATAAAGAACTCACCACCTCTCTGGACAATTTAAGAGTAGTCAATACTGATAATTTATTTGAGTCTTTGAAATAAGTCAAAGAGTGACAATGTATGAAAACAAATCTCTATTTTTCAGCTCCACTGATGGGCTGCTTCCCAAGTTGAAATTCACACATCTGTTAATATTTTGCAAAGGGCATTCCATCTATTGGCTGCCCATAGCTTCTATAGGAGCCAATGAAGGACTGACCATGCAGAGAAACTGATGGAAAACCTCATAGAATTATAGTTAGTCAGAGTAACAATCATGCTTCTACTATTTGTGTGTGTTGATTTGAATTAAAATTGAGATAGTGCAATAGAGACAAAGCCTACCAATAATGCAATAAAGCTCTGCCTGTATGATGATATTTAGGTTACTTTAAAATGAAATATTTTGTTGACTCACACCAATAGTTTAAATTAATATTTGTGCAATAAATACTGTGGGCCTCCCCTGACATCATCTGTTTAAGATCAATAGACCCACAAGTGATAACCCTCCATTATGGGGCATCACAGCCCCCGGCTGGTATGGGAATACAAAAGCCTGACCTTCATGCCTCAATTGGGACAACTTAGAAGGGTAAACTCAGCTCCCAAGGAAGTGCTGAAGCCTCCATGACAACCACACTGTGAGTGTGTCCAGTCCAATCATACCTTCTTTTGATGATGTTCTGTAATACCTAGTTATTCAAGTAAGTAATAATTTAGGTGCTGCTATAAGGATATTTTTTTAAAGATTGTATTAAAGTCAATAATCAATTGAATATTAGTAAGGGGCTGTCTTAGATAATCTGGTTGGGTCTGATTCAATTAGCTGAAAAGTGTTCACAGCGACGGAGGCTCACTGGACAACAGCTTCAGCCTATTCTAAGAGGCCCAGCCTACAGTTCTTGATGGACTGCTCAACAGATTTTGGTTTAGACTAGCCAGCCAGCTCCCACAATTGTGTATTAGTCTCCTAATATTTACCTCCTACTTGGTCTGTTTTTCAGGTTAAACCCTATGGATACACTCCCTATCTTCTTTTCAAGCTTATCTCTCTAGAGCAATTCTTATACACCATTTGCACACAACTCCAGGGATCACAGTCAGACAGCAAGCTTTCATCCTTGAGGGTTGTTTGTTTTTTTTTTTTCAATTAATCTGTCCAATTCAATGAACTTTTTGCTTGAACCAGAAAATTCGATCAATGAGTTCCATGGAGCAAGCTGATTTTAGGACTACCTTTTAGTTAGCTAAGTTTGTGTCAGGCTCATTTTTTCAAGGCAACTTTCACCCTTTCAATGTTTCTTAACTGAATATTTGTTTCATTTTATCCCTTTCAAAATTAATGCCCCAAATTATTTTTTCATCCCAACTCTATCCATTTGTGACAGATACTTTCCTCACAAGTTAGACTACTTTTGTGTCATCTGATTCAATGGAATTCTCAATGCTCCTTAGAACTACTTCTGTAACTCCTTTTTATAATTCTTCACAGTGGCTAATTCAGAATGTTTCAGTTATCCCCAACTTCCCATTCCCCACACTTGTGAAGAGAGCCTCTTTCTCTACTACTTCTGAAACAGAAATAGAAACCATCAAATTGAGACTCTTTCATACCTATTCCAGCACAGTTCTAGAAATCCTGTGATCTTTTCCCCTCCTGTCATGATGAAAACATCAAAGAATTTTCCTTTTTTACTGTCTAGGTGATTAACCTTTTCTTATGCTCTGGGTCCTGTATCTTGTTTGCTTGAGGTTCTTGATTCATCTGTTATTCTCTCTCCCTATACTATAAATCCCTGTAGCTAAACAATCAACTCTCCTGTGTATCTCATAGTCATTTCTATAATACCACCTAAAATTTATAGAAGACTTGTTTACATTAGCTGCTCAGTTCTTAACACATTCTAGAAGGCTCCCTGGCCACTAGGCTGAATGGGTTATTTTTAAAATTGCTAGTGGCCTTAGTGTCACATAAAATAATCAATTTTTAGTTCTTAGATGCAATAGTTGAAACTCTTAAACACACTTTTCATGAAACAATTTATTCTATAGGTTTTTTTTCATATTTATATTTGTCTTCTAACATGTTTCCCTTGCAGAATTTTCCTCTCATTCATTCAAGTGTTTTATTTTAGGTTTTATCCTCATCTTATTCTATACACTTTTCCTGGATGATCTCAGTATTTTTGTTTCAAGCATCACCTATTTACTGTTAAAAGAAAAAAAACTCCATCCAAGATCTCTCCCGAAATTTGATATTAACATAATTCACTGCCTGTTCAGTGTATTTATAATTCCCAAAACCACAAAACCCAGAGAATATGCTTTTAATATTGTATCTCTTATCTCAGTATGTTCAAAATTCTCTCCATTTGTTTACCTGGCTGAATATTTAGATTTACCTTATGACCTGTCCAGTTTATTTACTTACTTCTTACATGCAATCAATCCAAATAGCTCTAATAAGGGGAATTATGGGGCCCAAT
>NC_043703.1:40127076-40134951 GCF_006229205.1 Suricata suricatta
AAAGATACATAGGAAATCTTACTTTAATCTTACATAGAACACCATCAGGAGTCAAATTTGCTTTCCCTGTTGCTTGTTCTTCTTTTCTTCCTACCTCCTTCTTATGCCCTCTTTCTCAGGCCACATATATTTTCTCTTCCTCATATCTTTTATACTGCATACACTTATATACTTTTTATATAGTATATATAAATTACTTAAGTATATTTCATATACTTATATACTTTCCAACTGGAAAGTATGCCTCAATATCTGCTCATTTCCCTGCTCTCAACCCTCTCATTCATCCTTCTCTGATTGTACTCATTCCTCTCTTCTACATCCTCCTCTGATTTGTTTTTCTTGGCATAATAGCATATTAGCTGGGAAGCTATAGAAGCAGGGAAAAGAAAACGCTGTTTCTAGATCACTTGGTTCAACTCTCAGCTCTACGTTAAGCCTCATGTGACCTAAGGCAAATTAAATGACCTCAGTTTTCCTCATCTACAAAATTATGAGTTTATCTTGTTATTTAAATAATTTAAATATTTAAATAGTGATGTAAGCAAGTTAAATTATTTAAATGATTATTTTAAAAAGTTATTTTAAATCATATTAAAATAGCATTTAACAAATACAGGAGGGGTGCCTAGGTGGTTCATTCAATTAAGTGTCTGACTCTTGATTTTGGTTCAGGTCATTATCTCATGGTTTTGTGTGATCCTGCTTCAGGCTCCATGATGAGTGTAGGGACTGATTGGGATTCTCTCTTTCCCTCTTTTTGTACCCCTCCCCATCTCTCTCTCTTTCTCAAAATAAATGAATAAATATTAAAAATAAAAATAAGTAGGGGAATATAATGTGTGATTGAGTTAATGGCTGTTACAATGCTTATAAGTGGGCCTCGCATATCATAATTAAACATATTATTTTAGTCTGAATATGAATCTTAAGGCTGTTTATCCAGCCTCCATGTCACCAATTTCATCTCTTTCTTTCTCTCCAATTCTTTAAAAAAAAATTTTAGGGGCACCTGGGTGGCTCAGTTGGTTAAGCATCCAACTTCAGCTCAGGTCATGATCTCGCACTTTGTGGGTTCGGGCCCTGCATCAGGCTCTGTGCTGACAGCTAGCTCAGAGCCTGGAGCTTGTCTTCAGATTCTGTGTCTCCCTCTCTCTCTGACCCTCTCCTGCTTGCACTCTATCTCTCTGTCTCTCAAAAATAAATAAAAAAACATTAAAAAAATTTAAAAATGTTTTAATGCTTATTTATTTTTGAGAAAGAGACAGAGCACCAGCAGGGGTAGGGCAGATTGAGGAGACACAGAATCCAAAGCAGGCTCCAGGCTCTGAGCTGTCAGTGCAGAGCCCCACACAGGGCTCAAACTCAGGAACCTCAAGATCATGACCTGAGCTGAAGTCACATGCTCAACTGACTGAGCCACCCAGGAGCTCCAACTCTCTCCAATTCTTTTAGTCATTTTCTACAAACACCCTTTCTTCTCTGTTCTCTCTAAAATTCTTCCAATTCTTACTTTTGCCATGTGAAAACCTAGAGAGCAGTATGAGAATAAGCAACTTTCGTGGCTCCCATCACTGGACAGAATAAAATTACAGGATTATACTTTCTACTTGTAAGACAAAGTATTATATTTAGTCCTCTGATTATTGTTTTGGGGAGTAAGGGTATTAACTCTGAACCGTAGGCGTATGTCCCTTCTCTCATGATCCAGTACATTCTGTTTATCATCCCTGTGATTCATGTTTATTGCCTTGGATTATCTGTATTTTTCGTATTTTTCTTCTTATGTCATACATTAAACTTGCTTCTCTTCCAGCTGTGGATTCCTTTTGCCATTTCCTCTCTAAAGTTTTTGTTTCCTCCCTTAATAAGTGTCCTTAACAATTTGTAAACATTTATAAACCTTGTCATGCCATAACTGAGGCTTCCTCACTATTTTGTTTTAGTCATTATCTCCGCTTAATCAGTTATGAAAAGGAAGTCACACCCTAAGGCAAGTGGTGGGCTTAGAAACCTACATTACTAACAAACATTGCTCCCGAGAGTGCATGGATCATACCTGAACAAACCCAGAGCTAAATTCTCAGAGTTAATCCTTTTTTATATTTTTAATCTTGCTAAGTCTCAGGGCTACTTCGCTTCCTGAGGAAGGAGATGCATGTTGCCCTGAAGTGTTAAATTATCTTTCCCTCTAGGAACATATGTTCTTGTCCAGGCATTAGGGATCATATTCTTACCTGTATAAAATAACTTCTTGGTCAGTATCTATTGTCCCACTAATTTGTTGGATAATGTTCACCCCCAAGCATACATTTCTCCTACTGCCAAAAATACAAGGATAACTTTGGATTCCTTTTTAGGTACGTAGAGCACAGTATTCTTAATAATGAAGGTGGGTTGTTATTCAGTGTTCTATCGATCTGAATTCTTTAATTGTTTAAAATTACTTTTAGTGGTTTTAAAGTTTCAGAAATAACATAGCTCTCTTATGATCAAGAGAGAATAACTGATCAGTAAATTGATTTCTAGAATGGCAGAATTGTAAAGATCACTAAAGAGTATTAAAATAAAGAATATCTAGTTTTATTTCAGAAATAGATTTCCATCTTTCAAACAAAATATTTCAAGACACTCTAGTATTAGGGGAACTGGGAAGCCTCAAAGGACCATGGCTGAGGTCATGGGACTGGGAATTCCTGTCATCTTTAAGCAGCTAATCCATTTTCCACTGGTATCTGCCTTGGCCTTTCTCTCTTGCCCAAAGACTAAGAGCAATTAATGAGCATGAACCTCTCCAAGTACTGAGCTTCAATTGTCACTTAAATAAAATGTTTCCTGGGGGCCCCTGGGTGGCTCAGTTGGTTAAGCCTCTGAGTTTACCTCAGGTCATGATTTCACAGTCAGTGAGTTTGAGCCTCACATTGGGCTCCGTGCTGATAGCTTGGAGCCTGGAGCCTGCTTCAGATTCTGTGTTTCCCTCTCTCTCTCCTCCTTCCTCACTTGTGCACTCTCTCTCTCTATCTTTCAAAAATAAGTAAACGTTAAATAAAATTAAAAAACAAAAACCTAAAATGTTTTCTGAATCCTTATGGATGTTCCTATGAGCAGACTGAAAACCACCGTGTTAATTTCTATCTTTTTTTTTAATAAAAGAAAAAAAGGAGTAGAACATATATAATTAAGTGACTTGCTTAAGATTATAAAAATATTAGTGATGTCTTTTCAACCATCTTACTCAGTACTTCCTTCAACAGTCAGTTTGTCAAACCAATTTGTTTAAAGTATCAATTTTATGTCAATAGAGAAGTGAAATCTTTCCTAACTAGAGATTTCAATTGAAAACAAATTTTATTTGTTAAAAATAAGCATCTTTCTTTAAAAAGCTGTCTTTTGAAAGATATGATCATTATGGATATTGAAAATGTGTTACTTTCTGTGTAAATTGAAGTATAAACTTTGAATGAGAAAAATTTAAAAGCAGCTATGGCAGAAGCTTAACATTAGCTCCAAGCTATTCCTTCTCACGTTAAGATACAGTTACAGCATTTTCAAATCTAATGTCTTACTTTTTCTGTGCTTTGCTTGGCTTCTCACCCTTTGCAATTTACTTTTAGATATTCACCCTTGACGTATTTATCTGTAGCTGCTAAACATCTCATGATTTTTCATATCATAAATTTCTCAAATATATTTAAGAGTTCAAGAGAAAATGGCAAGCCTTAGGAAAAAAAGGATCTAGCCTACCATATATGTTTAAAAAAAACTAAAAAAATATAACAAAATACAACTTCTCTTAAGTTTTATACTGTTTTCTTTTAACAACCTTGCTGGTAACCTTTAAAACCCAGTTACAACGTGATAGTATGTGGCATTTTAGTATATCATCAATGAGCATGCCGTGCATAACCCATCTCTAGAATGTTCCCTGAATGCTTTTTAATGACTCCAAAGAAGAAGTTAGTTGGTATAAAACAAACTGAAATAAAAGCCTCTGGCAAAATGTTGATGTTTTGATCACAGCTCATGTGAGAAATAAGCACGGGTAGTTTATGACAGCCCCACAAGGAAACGTTGCATGGCATATGAAATATAAATATAAAATGACAGGAACCTGAGTTAAAAGACATTTGACAGAAGTACCATATTTTCAAAGTTTGCCTGGCAATACCTTCCCTGTCATATATCACTGGAGTAATATTTGATGAACACAGAAAAAAAGATATAAATATAATATTGCTTTGGTACCTGAGGTTAATGCATTTAATTAGCTCATTAACATTAAAGTAAGACCATCCAATTTGCCTACACAATCAGAATCAGAACATTAAGCATTTCTCATTAAGTTGGGTTACTTTTTCTTCATATTCCTTTTCTTCTTCTTGTCCTGAAATTTATTTACACTCCCAGGCTTACTTTTCTTCATGTTTCTGTATGAGAGCTGCAAATAACATTTTAATGAATTTATATTCAATGTAGTGCTAATCAATATTTCTTTCAAATAAAATTCAGTATCTTTGGTGCTAAAAATAAGTAAAAAGCTACACAGAATTTTCTTTCACCCTAACAGTTGACTAAGCTGCCACTGCTTTTTTTAAATATCAAAAATAGCCTTTAATTTGGCTGTTAAATTTTTCTTTTCATTACATTGGTTTTTACACAAATTTCTGCAATATACTCCCTAAATTTGCCTTAAAATGTGTTATATTTAGTTTTAATACAATTTTCTTTTTACATTTATTTTCACTATATAACACTTGGGAATGTAAACCAAGGACTTGAATATATGTTTCTGTGTGTGTTTGTATGTATAACAAACCAAAAAGATCGCTTATTTTTGTGATGATAAACTGTTAGCATATCTGTGTGTAACTTATCCAATGGCTAAACTGTGCTATTCATTTTAAGAAAATAAATTTGTCTTTTATCAGAGAGTCTGAATACTTTTATGTATGGCACATTTCCCTGAAGATGATTTCATACGGGATTTAGTTTCATTTATTCAACTGCATATATAGATTGGTTTGGCATATTCTCTTTGTGTCATATGATGTGATAGCACCATAAAGATACAGAAATATCAGTCCATCGTGACAGAACTAGAAAGATATATAAGAAATCGCCAAAACAGAGATCACGTGTTTGTATTATACTTTAGAAACTTCATTTTTTTTTTATTTGACAAGGGAAACATAAAACTAGAAAGGTTGTTTTATGTTAGTGTTTTTTGTAGGTCATCCCTGCAAATTCCTGATCTTCCTCTCTGCTTTAAACTGTCAAGCATCCCACAGAGTCTTCTTATGGATGCCTCATTGAAAGCCTCTCCATGTGCTTCTGAGTGATGTGAAATCTGGAAAGTGAAGAAACAAAAGTCATTCCTTCTTACTGGAGGAATTGCCCATCTCACGAGGTTCAGAGGTAAATGCACTTCCCAATAGATAAAGAATTAGAAAAGACAGCAAAATGCATTATTTTAATTCAATTTAATACAATAAAATATCATTCATCGCTTGGTAGGTACAAAGCACCACTTTAAGTGTTCACTTTATCTTTGAAGGAGAGTTTTCCTGATTGGAGAAAACAAATAAACAACAACAAGAACTTTTCAAATGCACCAATAGGGAGGCAGTACTTGTCCTAACAGCTGTTGAAGTGGCCTGAAAAAAAAAAACAAAACATCAATGGGAGGAGTACATATAAGACTAAAGCAGGGGCACCTGAGTGGCTCAGTCAGTTAAATGTCTGACTTTGGCTCTGGTCTGCCTGACTCCAGCTCCAGCAGGTCCAGGGTACCCTTGAAAGATGGACGATGTCAGCACCAATGAGATGGGAATCTGCGAAGGGGGAGGGAAGGAGAGAGCCACAAGATTCTTTCTGCTCCCCAGGCAGGCATCCTTACTGTGACCTGAGAGTCAGCTTTATTTATTGAACAAATGCATGGGGTACAAAACAGAAGTAGCAATTGCCTTAGACAATGATTTCTGATAACAAATTCTTTGGTATGTAAAAATTTCCCAGAACACAGATTGGTAGAAGACTCATGCATAATCTTTATCAATAGTGATTGAAGTAGGTGACTAGATGCTTATCATATGGGATAGGAAGGGATATTTAGCATTCAAATACAAGGCAATGTTTTTAGCATAGCAAAGGCAAGAGTTAGGTTTTTTGTGAGCAGGGGTCAATAGCCTCTTTTCTAGAGGGGAAGAAAAACAGGTTTTCTCAGGATGTGTAACATTTGCTCCTATAATCACAAAAGAAGAAACTCCTATCACAAGTTTTTTCATAAGATACAATTCACATATTTTTAGCATAAGAAGGCTAAAAGGCATCTTGGGGGTTGGTGCTCAAGCAGAAATTGAGTAGAAGTTGAGTGGGTGTAGACTCTGGTCACCATCTGATGATGGGAGGCCTTGCAAGCCCACCTTATTTCAGAAATGGCTCCCCAGCCCTGGTCATGATTGCTGGGAGCCACACCGGCCTTTCTGGATGACAGAGTCACAGTAAGGAAATGGCAGATGTGCAAGGCTCCTGCCATGAGAGGCGGAAACTGGCATCTCCTTCTGCTACGACTGCTCATGTGAAATTAAGCCTGTTGCAATTGATTAGGCCTCACAATGTTCCAAGTCAGACAGGACATTCCCCACACAGATACCTCATGGGAAGAAGCATATTCCCACCTCTATAAAGAGGAATTTAAATGAAACACTGCAGATGTTTGTTGAAAGGCTCTTGTAATGAGCATCACAAATTTAAGGCATAGAAAATGAAGGGGGTTAAAGAACACAAGATTTACTACTAACTCTGGCCAGGAGAAAAAGAGCCTAATTTGGGAATAAGAAACAACCAAAAGCCAGGAATAAGTTACTGCCCATACATATGCTAATTTGGTGCCCATTGTGAGGATGGGTAAGAGTAGTTACAACTTAAGCTCATTTGCAAAGGCCGGCTCATCTAGGGCGCCTATGGATGGCGCTTACACCTTCAATATCAAAGAACAAGGTTAACAAAAGGTTTATTTACTAACCAGCGGGAATACATTCTTCCTCTTGTGAGCCAAACAGAATGTCTCCTAGCCTTGTTTATGCCTGAATCTCAGCGTTATTTTTATAAACAAATGTGTTTGCTATCTGCTTCTCACTGAAAACATCCTGCTATCTTCTTAGTTGTAAGATTTTCTAACAGTTTAAACAAATGTGCATGTTATCTGCTTTTCACTGAGAATATCCTGTTATCCTATGATGTGTAAGTTACCTCATTGTAATTAGAGTAGTTCTGCAAAAATGCCTCTGCAAAATCTGTTTCTGCACCCTTTTCAAAGCATCTTATCACTGAGAATCATTTATAAAAATTCCACTTTTTGATGTCATGTTAACACTTAAATCTATAAATAAAGACACAAAACCTGGCAAGAGAGAGATGCCAGGCTGATGACCAAGAAAGAAACTAACTCTGGGCTCTCTTAACTCTCCCTTTCGCCAAAACCATCTCTCCTTCAGGGGATCCTGGACCAGCTGGAGCTGGACTCCAGTACATGATCTCATGGTTCATGGGTTCGAGCCCCGTGTTGGGCTCTGTGCTGATGTAAGGACACAAGTCTAAACCAAACAGACTCCATCACAGGCTTTAACTTTCCCCTCTGATCTAGAAAGCCTAAGTTTCAGTTTCCCCTAAACTATCAGGCAGTTAGTTACACATTGCCCAAGGCAGGAGAGACCACCCTTGTAACACCCAATCAGGAAAGGCCAGCTAACACCCTTAACATTCCTAAGGGCAGGCCTGTAGATGGAAACCATAGATAGTTACCTGTTGTTTAATACTAGATTAACCAGTTACTCACCCCACGTGGGGGTCCTTGGCCCACCCTGTAATTGGTTA
>NC_043703.1:40135051-40150037 GCF_006229205.1 Suricata suricatta
ACCACCCTTGTAACACCCAATCAGGAAAGGCCAGCTAACACCCTTAACATTCCTAAGGGCAGGCCTGTAGATGGAAACCATAGATAGTTACCTGTTGTTTAATACTAGATTAACCAGTTACTCACCCCACGTGGGGGTCCTTGGCCCACCCTGTAATTGGTTATTTTCAAAGAAACACTAAATATTGTGATTGGGTCCCGCCAAAAGTAACGAACACTCTAAACAAAATGTGTGGTTAAAGTTGCTGCCAGTGCTGTTACACGAAATGATTGGATCACTGTACCTGTGTCACAATTTCCTGTGACTCCCCCTCCCCAAACCCCATAAACACCCTGCTCAGCCCTTGTTCGGGGCTCTCAGCGTGGACTCACTGTGCTGGTGAAGTCTGTGAGCTCAAGCTCGAGCCTGTAATGATAATAAAGCCCTTTGCTTTTGCATGCGTGACTCCATCTCCCCGGTGGTCTCTGGTTTTGGGGGATGATATTGAAATCCGGGCTTAACACTAACAGCTAGCTCAGAGCCTGGAGCCTGTCTTCAGATTCTGTGTCTCCCTCTCTCTCTGATCCTCCCCTGCTCACACTGTCTTTCTCTCTCTCTAAAATAAATAAAAACATTAAAAAAATAAGACTACTGCAAAGATGTGCAACTGCGTAACTTCAAAACCAAGAATTAAAACAAGTAAAATGAGCATTGGAATAGAATATTTAATCATTTTTATAAGAACATAAAGCAAAGACTGAAAATATAAATGATCATAGTAATATCATAATTAATGTTTAAAGGCAAGTCTTAGTAAAATATACTGTAAATGTTACCTGTCATGTCTATACCCATTACATCAACAAATATTGAAAAACATTAACATCGATCTGAAATCTGAACTTTTGTCTTAATATTGAACACTTTAAAAGAAAACAATATGGTCACTTCACCTTTAAAAATGACTTTGTAGGGGCCCCTAGATGACTCAGTCAGTTAAGCATCTGCCTTTGGCTGAGGTCATGAGCTGAGGGTTCGTGGGTTCAAGCTCCATGTCAGGCTCTGAAAAGTCAGCTGTCAGCCTGCTTCTGATTCTGTGTCTCCTTCTCTATCTCTGCTTCCTTCCCTCTACTTGTTTGCACTCACTCTCTCTCTCTCAAAAATAAATAAATAAACTTTAAAAAATAAAATATTTAAAAAATGGCTTTGTAAGTGGTGAAGCAAGTTCCAGTGTTATTTTTAGGTCCACTTAACTGAGTGTTTATAATTTTTTTCTTGAGTGTTATTAAATTTTTGAAGTCTTAAATGGAAAAATACAACTGGTATTTCAGGTAGATTCCATCCCCAACATAAATATCTGAAAAAAGAGTTTATTTTCATTGTTCTTTTTGTTCTTGCTGTATAATAGGGGGAAGAAACCCTTTGAGTTGTATTTTGCTTCATTTTAATTTAGCTTCTGAGAGCAATGAAGAATACTGTAGGGTACACGTTTTTGTATTTAGTTGATATATATTAGATTCCAAGTTTAGATGATTTATCAAGACCTGGGTCAAGTTATATAACTTCTTTCTGCTTTTTTAAGGGTTACTGTTCTATAGAGCATGTATCAATTGTCCTGATGTTTGATGGATCAGTAACAATACATCTCCTTTACCCTTTTGAATGGAACCAGTTGAGGCAAAAGACAGATATATAGATATCAAAATAGGTTATCTGGAATAATACTGTTGATGATAGCAGCTAATATATACACACCACAACTACTTTGCTTGGTATTCCTTGCATATATTAATTTAACAAGTTTCCAATCCTATCACTATTAACTTTGCCAAATTTGCTTGCAGATCAAGGATGAGATTTGTAGCCAAATATAGTTGAAAATACTAAACACTTCCATGAGCTTTCCCTCCCTGCTTCCAACACACATACACATTCCACTCTTTATCAAGTTATCATCTGTCACAGGTAGAACTGGATGAACAACAGTAGACCTCTCCATTGTTGATAGGACACTTACTCATAGCTGAGGAGAAAAAAGGATATGCTTCTCCCAAAGAAAAAGGCTGTTTCTTCTCTCCATATTGAAAGGCAATGACACTTTCTTATATGGAAATATGTGATATAAAGAAAGGAGCTAGAGATACCTAAATTATTATTCTTAAGTAATTCTTTCTTCCATGGGAACATGACTAAAGAACACAAAATTTCATTCTAAAGAATAGATACTCAACAGTTGAACTTATGTATGTATGTATGTATGTATTTTGAGAGAGAGAGAGAGAGAGAGAGAGAGAGAGAGAGAGAGCATGAACTGGAAAGAAGGCCAGGGGGAGAGAGAGAGAATCTTAATCACAGTCCATACTCAGCACTGAGCTTGATGTGGGGCTTGATCCCATGACCCTGAGATTATGATCTGAGACCAAATCAGAAGTCAGATGATCAGTTGATTGAACCACCCAGGTGTCCTGGAATTTATTAGTTTGGTCAACTCTGCAAGCCCTTCAGGACCCTTTAATTTGTAAATATATTTAAGTTCTAAATAATACTTTGCCTATCATTATAAAAGTAGTTACTTAAACCTTTAAAAATATCAAAACTGCATATTTGAACACCTTTTATGAAATAACTTCTCAAACCTATGTGTGAGAATTCATAGAAATTTTATTTCTCTCACAGGTATTTAAAATGTCCTATGGTGTGAAAAGACAAGTTAAAAATATCAGAAATGTGAAAATATCTATTTTTCTGATATTTTTATAAGCCAAATATAATTAGAAAAGACTACCAACCTGATGTTCATAAGTAAAATATATTACTCTCATAACAGTAGAAGGTTTACCAAAATTTTATTCTGAGTACTTAATTATTCTAAAATACTCATTCTAATATCTCATAAAACCAGAAGAAAATATTTATTGGCACATGAACTCGCACAGCTTAAATAATTTTCTTTTCCCAGACAAAATTGGTTTTAATTTTTTACTGGCCAAATTAATATAAATCGCATATCACCAAAAAATTTTTGTAGTGTCTTATGCTATAGCCTAAAAAAGAATGTAGTATAACTAGTAATTGTAATAACTTTGAATGACTTCATTGGTTAGTATGTATTTCTGAAAATTGTATTATATTTTAGTTTTAATGTTGTTTAGTCAATTAAAATGATGATTTTAATAATAGCATTATCTATTAATCCTCCAATAAGCATAACATTTAGCGACATGTAAGATTCTAAGAGTTATTCTCCTAATTCACTTTTAAAATGACCTACATAGACACATTTCCTCATAAAAACACCTTAATTTCTGAGAGACTGTAATACTAAAATGCTTAACTTATACAACATTCTATCACTGCAGAAGATTGCTTCCAAGAAGAAATCATATGGTAAAGAGTGTCTTCATATCTGTACTGAGTGATAAATTCTTGAGCTATGTATCTCACCTTTAATTTACTAAAATATCTATCTTGATATTAATTACAGCAGAATGTTTTGTCATTTAGCTCTAAAGAGGAAAATTAATCAACATACAGGTGAGTAGAAATGAACTTAACATATGAAATTATTATTAGAAGTATTTAAAGAGAAAGACTCCTATTCACAGTATAATTAATGTAATTCATACCAAAGCTAGCTTTTAAAATAGTATGAATTGCAGAAGCATGCATGCACCCATGCCAATATTACAGTGAAAATCTAGGATTGGAGAAAATTATTTAGTAGTATTTTGATCTCCCAAATTTTACTTGACTTATTGCTCAAAGTATTTTCGTCATAGAGTTCAGAATATTGACAGATAGAGTCTTTAAATATTTGCCACTGAAAGTGTGGTAAGGCAAATAATGTCTATTTCATTTTGGGGCTTGTTAAGAATGCAAAAATTTAAGCCCAACTCAAGATCTACTGAATGAGAAATTATATTTTAATAGGATTTGCAGTTGTTTCACATATTGTAAATTAGAGCTTTGGAAGGATTGCATTAAGGAAGGCTGGGAATATTGCTTCAATTCCTCTTTAGATTTTTTTTAAATATAAGTAGAATTGACATATAATATTAAATTAGTTTCAGGGGTACAAGATATTACATACATTATGAAATGTTTGCCACAATAAGTATATTACAATATTATTGTTTACATCACCTATGCTGCACTTTTATCCTACTGACTTATTTTTTTTAATAAACTGAACAATTGTACTTCTTAATTCCCTCACTCATTTCAACCCTCCCCCCACCCCTACCTCTTTGATAACTACCAGTTTGTTATTTATATTTATGAATCTGTTTCTCTCATTTTTGTTATTTGTTTTGTCTTTTATATTCCATATATAACTGACATATGGTGTTTGTCTTCCTTTGTCTCTAGGTCCATTCATGTTGTCACAAATGAAAAGATTTCATTTGTTTTTATAGATGAGTCATATTCCATTGTGTATATATATCACATTTTCTTTATCTAGTCATGTATCAATGAGCACATAGGTTGCCTCCATATCTTAGCTACTGCAAATAATACTGCAAAAACATTAGGGTACATATGTTTCCAAATTAGTATTTTTGTTTTCTTCAGGTAAATACCCAGAGGTAGAAATACTGGATTGTATGGTACTTCCATTTTTAGTGTTTTGAGGATCCTCCACTCTTCTAGAATGGTGCACTATTCTACATTCCCACCACAAGGGTTCCTTTTTCTCCACATCTTTGGCAACGTTTTTTATTTCTTGCCTTTTTTTAAAGTTTTCTCTATCTATCTATCTATCTATCTATCTATCTATCTATCTATCTATTAATATCTATCTGTTTTAATATCTATCTATCAATTATTATTTAGGTAGAAGGAGGTACAGAGAGCGAGGGAGATAGAGAATCCCAAGCTACTAGCCCAGAGTCCAAAGTGGGAATCAATTTCAGTAAACAGGAGATGATGATCTGAGCCAAAATCAAGAGTCAGATGCTTAATTGACTGAGTCACCCAGGTGTCCCATTTATTCTTTTGTTTTGTTTGTAATCATTTAGATTGGTGTAAGGTGATATCTCATTGTGGTTTTGATTTGCATTTCCCTGATTAGTGATGTTGAGCATCTTTTCAGGTGTCTGTTAGCCATCTAACTTGTCTTCTTTGAAAAAATGTCTGTTTAGACCTCATGCCCACTTTTTAATTAGACTCTTTTATTTGATTGAATTATCAATCCAATTAATATTCCTTTGAATATTAATCCCTTTTTAGATATATCATTTTTAGATATTTTCTCATTCAATAGGTTGCCTTTTTGTCTTGATGGTGTCTTTTGCTGTGTTTTTTAGTTTAATGTGTAGTTTAAGGTAGACTCAATTATTTGTTTTCCTTGCCTGAGAAGACAAATCCAGTAAAATATTGGTAAGGCTGAAGCCAAGAGATTAATGTCTGCATTTACTTTTAGGAGTTTTATGGTTTCATGTCTTACATTTAGGTTTTTAATCTATTTTGAGTTCATTTTTGTATATGCTGTAAGAAAGTGATCTAGTTTCATTCTTTTGGACATAGATGTCCAGCTTTCCTGACATCATTTACTGAAGAGACTATCTTCTTTCCATTACTTATTCTTGCCTCCTTTGTCATGGATTAGTTGGCCATTTATTCATGGATATATTTCTGGGCTATCAATCTTTTCCAATGGTCATGTATCTGTTTTTGTACCAGTACTATACTGTTTTAATTATTACAGTTATGTAGTGTATCTTGAAATCTGGGGCTTTTGTTTTTCTTTCTCAAGATTGCTTTGGCTATCTGTGTGTGTGTGTGTGTGTGTGTGTGTGTGTGTGTTTGTGTGTGATTTTATACAAATTTTAGGATTTCTGTTCTAGTTCTTTAATTCCTTATCTTAGAAATTCTGCATGTAAAATGAAATATGCTCTAGTTCATCTAGAGTAAAAGGGATGCAACAATTGACAATTGACTATGCGTTACCATGGCATTTATCGAATAAAAAACATGTTTTTATACCTGTAATGTTTGATAGGTGACTCTTTAGGCATATGATAAAAGAGATAGATACTGATCTTCCTATTACAGAGTTTGCCTATTAATAGGAAAATTATAGTAATTTATAAGGGTACTGAAAATGTCATTGTCCTGGGACCATGATGTTCAGGGAAGACTCTCTATATGCAGTGCTCAAGTTGTTCCTAACATATTGTAAGTGAAAATTTTAAAAATAGGAATTAAATATTATTTCCACAATTTTGAATTGAGCAACTGATGGGTGGCACCATTAAGCAGATGGATAAATTTGGGAAAGAAATGGTTAAAGGAGATGAATCATATATTTCACAGAGACTCCATAGGCAATTAGGTACATGGGAATGGAGTGGATACTGTGTATAATGTAAAAATGGGACTTTGGACTAATCTCTAACCCAACACCACTTAAAAGTGAAGCAAAGGAGATACATCCAATGAGGGAAATTAAGAAAAAACAGCCAGGGAAATCAAAGAGAATGTTACAAAAGCCAGGTATAAAATTATATTTTGAGAGAGATCAGATCTATCCTGAAAGAGAAAGTGAATAATAAGGCAACAAAAAAATAAAAGTCACTGTTAGCTCTGTCTGTCTTTGCATATTAGATGCAAATCCAAAAAGAGTTTACACAGGCAGATATGTATAGAAATTATTATAGCACCAATAAATCTATAGAAGTAGAAAGGCTAAATCCATTTAAATTAATATTCTAATTATAAAAATATATTCCTATTTGCATGTAACTAGAAAAACAGTTGTTTATGTGGGTTAGTTTTTTTACTTACGAAATTGAAAAAAATAAACCTCAAATTTTCCCACTTAAAGGAATTTATTCCCATACAAATATAAATGACCCGCCCAAAACTTCTTATGGCCATGGATAAGTATTTTTCATTTATATCACCCTTCAAAAGCATTTCAAATTATCTGAAAATATTACAATGCCCAAAAGAGTTTGGGTGTATAATGGAAAAGGTAATTTTAATTTATATTTCTAAGAGCTTTGCTTTGAGTGGCGAGTAGAATTTGTGGTAATTTAAACCAGGTAATGGAGACAGTATACACTATTATAGTAATAGCTGGATATAAATTTATCCTGTGCTATATAGTTACCATTTAACTGTAAATTTTACAAATGTAATTAAAATGTTAAAATGCAATGTTAACATGATTTAAATTTGGCACCATTTCTTTCACTAATCTTGCAGAGTTTCATGAAAAAGTAATCCACCACCATAACGCCTTATATTAATAAAGTACTATTATTTCATTTTTAAAAATGAGGACACTGAACCACAAACTAGTTAATTAACTTGAGAAGATGAAGAATTAATGAGAGCAATGACTTCAGATTTAGCGAAGGTTAGCAAGGCAAACTGACAACAGGTATACTGGCGTAATTTACATACTCCGCTCATTTAGCCTTGTTGGTGTGAATTCTACAAAGGTTATCATCAGTACACCTTGGAGAAGCAACCTAGTTTCTCCTAGTTCCAAGAATCAAAAAGGTGACTCATTATAATAAACTGCTCTCCACAGGGTTCAACAATTTATTATCCAAAATCATGGGCTCCGTCTTTCCCAATACCTTATATTGAGACACACAAAAAATGAGTTGTCAGAGAAAGACAAATTGAGGTATGTTCTATGGATAATTAATTCTATTAATTTAAGTTAGCCATGCAAATTAGTATAAAGCCACAAGTCTTGGACCCAAAAGAAATATTATCTCCTGGTAGATGCATAATTAGTTGTCAAAGGGCATTTTTGGTGAATATTGTTAGTCTCTTCTCAACACGTAGAGACATTTTACATTAGTACTTCCTCAGGTGTAGAGCAATATTCCTTTCTAAGTCTGGTCCAGTTACCTGAATTGTTAGTATATGAGCTGTCCACCATCATGCAGACACCTGGGGTACACACAGGACATATTTAACGATAATATTTTATGATAAGCCCAGGAATCTGCATTTTAATTTACAACTCAGATGATTTCTAAGGACATTAAAAATATTCTTTTAAAGGTAATCTTAACCTGAATGAGAGTAATTATAACCTGAGACAGGATATACTTAAGGCCCTTTTAATTCACATGAGTGGAAGAAAAAAAGTCAGATATTGGATAATTAACTTTATCCTATGAATTTAACCTGAACTCTATTTTTAATGCTACAGTTATCAGATTTGACTTCCAAATTTGGCCCTGTCCTGGACTTTCACCTTGGTATTTTATGTATTTCTAAAATCTCTTAAGATTCATCTTCTTTCTTACCTATAGACTGTCCTCCAAACAAAATTTTATTTTTAAATCCAAAGTTGCTACCCCATGGCTGTTCCATCTTGCTCTCCAACAGACGATCGTAGCCTATGCTAAAGCTAAAGTTTCTCTTTCTGTTCTATCCACTTTTTCAGAGATCCCTTGCATTTGGCCTCTCTCTGCTTTAGTAACAATTATACATACATACTCTGCAGGTGCTCTGTTGGTGGGTGCAGAAATTCAGCCCTCTCAAGACTTGTGCTAATGGGTCAACTTAAAGGATGGAATCTTACTCATTATGCCGGTTAATTCAATGCACAGAACTTTACTGTACTATGAAGATTTCTAAAGCTAAACCTATTAAAAATCACTGCTATGCTAGGACGACAGACATAAAAGGAAACAATTCTTCTTTCAGTACTTGGGCCTTAATCTAATTTAGGTGAGAGAAACAAAATATAAAAAATTATTCACCGAATTAAATCTTTTTGCTATCTATGATGCTATAAGCCAAATGCTAGCTGCTCCACTTGAATATATTCATCTTCTAACGTCTATGTTTGAAGTCTTTACAAAATAGTTGGAAACATACAGACATAGAACGTAATACTTAAGATTCAGAATCATGCTGCCCAATATGGTAGCCACTAACCAAATGTGGCTATCTATTTTTTTAATGTTTATTTATCTTTAAGAAAGAGAGAGAGAGCATGAGCAGAGGAAGGGCAGAGAGAGAGAGAGAGAGAGAGAGAGGAAGACAGAGAATCCGAAGCAGGCTTCAAGCTCTGAACTGCCAGCACAGAGCCCAACGTGGGACTCAAACTCAAAAACCGTGAGATTGTGACCTGAGCCGAAGTCAGACACCTAACAGTTGGAGCCACCCAAGCACCTGTAAATGTGACTATCTTTAAAACTTACCTTTTTATTAAGATAATTATAGATTTACATGCAGTTGTAAGAAATAATACAGAATGATGTCATGTACCCTTTACACTGTTTTTCCTGATGATAACATCTTACAAAATGATATTTCAGGGTAATATCCAGGACATTGATAAAGTCAAGATGTAAATTATTTCCATCACCAGAAGGACCTCACAAGCTACCCTTTCATACTCAGATACATATCCCTCGTACCCTATCTCTTCTTTAATCACTAATGACTATTAATCTGTTTCTCATTTCTATAATTCTGTCATTTCAAGAGTGATTTCAAGAGTATATGATCATTTATGGGGCGCTTGGGTGGCTCAGTTGGTTAAGCCTCCGACATTAGCTCAGGTCAGATCTCACGTTCGTGGGTTCGAGCCTCGCGTCAGGCTCTGTGCTGACAGCTAGCTCAGAGCCTGGAGCATTCTTCCGGTTCTGTGTCTCCTTCTCTCTCTGCCCCTCCCCCTCTCGTGCTCTGTCTCTCTCTGTATCAAAAATAAATAAAACATTTAAAAATTTTATTTAAAAAATTATTAAAAAAGAGTATATAATCATTTGTGACTGAATTTTTCAATAACGCATAAGTCCTGGGATATTCATTCAGCTTGCTGCGTTCATGTCCCAGTAGTTTATTTTTTTTATATTGCTGAATAGTTCCGAAATTTGTTAACAATTTACTAGTTGAACAGTATTTGGATTGCCTTCATTTTAGGGCTGTTACAAATGAAGCTGCTATATACAATGTGTCATCTGTGTTTGTATGAACAAAACAGCAATCTTTATTACTCCGATGCCCAGGAGTACAATTACTGGGTAGGATCATGTGGCGATTTTATATTTAGTTTTTCTTTTTTCTTTTTTTAGCAAGTACCAAACTGTTGCTCAGAATCTGAGTGTTCCAGTATCTTCACATCCTCATCAACATTTGATATTGTCAATATATATTTAATTTAGCCATTTTGATAGTTGTATAGTGATTTCATTGTGGTTTAAGTTTATTTATTTATTTATTTAGAGATCATGAATTGGGGAGGGGCAGAGAGAGATCAAGAAAGAGAGAATACACAGCAGGCTCTGCACTGCCAGTGTGGAGCCCCCCTCAGGACTTGAACTCATGAACCATGAGATCAAGACCAGAGCTGAAGTCAGACCTAAGCTGTCCAGACATCCTTCTCATTGTGGTTTTAATTTCCATTTTCCTATTGGCTAATGATGTTTAATATGTTTTCATGTGTTTATTTGCTGCCTGTATATTCTCTTCAGTAACATTTTGTTTATGATTTTTGTGTATTTTCAAATAAATAAGGGGATATTTTGAATGATGTTAGCCTAATTTCAACAAATTTAATGAAATGGCAAATTAATAGAGTAAATTGTCAAAACTAACTCAAAAAGAAATGTCTCAAGAGCCCTACATCTAATTAAAGTTGAATTTGTAAGTTAAAACTTTCTCACAAGGAAAACTCAGGCCCAGCTGACTCCTACTCCAATCTACCAAATAAAAGAATACTAATTTGAGACTAATTATTCTGAAAAATTGGAGAGGATAGACTATCTCCAATCCATTCTGAGTTCAGCACTTGTATGATACCCAAACCAAAGATATTCCAGAAAAAAGACTACACATCAAAAAATCCAGTGAACATATTTGTACAAAATGCAGATACAACTATATTAAAAGGACAATTCAGGAGTACACTATCAGTGCAGAGTCTCCTTGGAGTTTTCTCTCTTTCTGCCCCTTCCCCACTTCTCTCTCTCTCTGTCTCAAAATAAATAAATACACTTAAAAAAAGATAATTCAAATATGAACATATGAAATTAACCACAATAAAACATCATTTGTTTAACATTAAAAATTCAATTTGATTCACCATAATAACAGGCTAAAGAAAAATCACTTCAATAGTTGCAACGAAAAAGCTTTTGAAAAATTTAGCATCTATTTTTATTTTAAAAACTTAGCAAACTACGAACCTCTGTGATTGATAAATAGCATCTCTGAAAGGCCTATGACTAAAGCATACTTGATGGAGAAGGAATAACTACTTTCCTTTAAGCTGAAAAATCAGACAGGATCACAACTCTCACAATTTACATTTAATATTACACTGGGGATTCTAGTTAGTGCAGGAAGCAAGCCCACAAAGAACCCAGATGAGAAAGTAGACTGTCTACTTGCAGATTACATTATAATCTACATGGAAATTCATAGGAATCTCAAAAGATCTACAAAAAGGACAAAATAAGTGAGTTTAGCCATTTTTAGGATACAAAGTCAAAAAATACAATCAATTGGTTTTCTTCATATTAACAATGATTAACTGGAAACGAAAAACAATGCCATTCACGATAGTATTCATGAAATTCTTAGATGTAAGTCTAACAAATAAATGTACACCTAAAACTAAAAAAAATGATAAAAATAAAGAAAACAGATAAATGAAGGGATAATTCATGTTCATGAATAGGGAAACCCAGTATTTTTAAGAGGTCAGTTGTCACTCCTATTTATCTATAGGTTCAGTATAATTCCAGTCATTATCTTAGAAGAATGTTTTGTAAAATTCAACACTCTGATTCATATGAAAATACACAGGACTTAGAATAGCCTAACCAACTTACAAAATAACTTTTAAAGAACACAATTATAGTATTTACATTATCTGTCTTATTATAAAGCTACAATGAACAATCAAGATAGAGACTTCCTCTTCTCATTTACTTAATGTACTTAGTAAGATGCAGGTTAATATTGGCACGGCATTTCATATGAGAATTAAAAAAGGAAGATTTTAATAAGCCTAAAAAATAGAGAAAATAGTATTGCCATCTATGACATTTATATTTGACACCACAAGTAATGAGAAATTCAGAAAACTTTGTTCCTTTTGATAATCAGCAATTGTTCAAGTTTCATTGTAATCTGCACATTTCTAAAGTAAGATATTTTACTAAAAAAAAGGGTACTTCAGATATTTATAAAAGAAACATATAAAACTTGTGTGACCCTTTTAGGTTTTGACCTGTTTGACTTATTTGGAGTATATTGATGAATATAACAATGTTGTACTGTGTAAACTCTCAGAAAAAGTTAGAAAACTTTTTCTGAACTTAAAAATTAATTCCCCAATTTTGAGATAGAGATATGCATTTTTGTGGCTGCCCCTGGAATGTTTAAGGGTATTTATATCCATGTAGAACTATTGCTTCTCAGTTTAAAGATTTACAATCAATTATTCTATACTAGTATACAAGTGTTAATGACTTTAGCAATAGTTATTACATACAACAACCTTGAATTAAGTCTTTTAAATATACATCATATTCTAAACTCACCAATGGTAGCAATAATAGATTATAAAGCATCCAAAACAAAAAATAAATGACTCAAGAAAATGTCCTGTATTAGGTTTATTACCATTGACCAAAGCACTTTTCCAGGGAACTCATTTATTTAACAATAAAGGTTATATTCTTGTATGCCTACATTAATTTGCACAAAATAAAACAATATGACTTGTGTACATGAGAAATCTTCAAGTTTCATCTTGTTTATGGTCGCTAGTATTTTTATTCACCATAGGAAATTAATTATGAATGTTGGAATGCTTCAAGGAAAGAGATGGGTCTCTGTTGTACACAAACTTTATTAAAGTGGTGCCAAACATACATTATATAGTAAGAATATTGACATTTTTTAAAGATGCCCTCAATAAGACACATTTACTTATTTCAGAAAAAATATAGTAAAGAGATCCAGAACAATAAATATTATACATGTAATATTTATTATTTTATGTATGAAAATATACAGCTTTCACCACAATAGCGTGATGGTAAGGGCACATTAAACTTTAGACTGTATCCACAGAAGTTGGATATAAGACATCATACCCTTTATTAAGGCATTACAAATCATATATTGATGACAGGCACCCTATTACTTTTTACAGTAAATTAAAGTGTTTTGAAACCAAAAGACATAAACTTATAAAAGATTTATCGAGTGTGCAATAGACAGTTCAATTCAGTCCAAAATGTTTTAATACATACTGTGTGTTTGCTTTCTTAGCTTTTCTTTCCAGAGGCAATCATTCCACAAGGACAATCTCAAGGTTTGAAGACATTTTGCCTTCTGACTGTATTGAATGGAAATTTTCTTTGTTTAGTTTATATGTATATACACATAAAAAGAAGATTATGATAAAGCAGCAATGCTTACTTATTCACACATCATCATTATACTGCTGGGGAAACGAGTCTCATTCAAGAATGTTCTAGAATGCGTCTGCTAACAAAGGAATAAGCTATTATCTGTTGTTTTGTGGTGTGTGTCACCTTTGCTTAAAAACCTTGATTGTGACAGGATTCTAATTTCATTGATGTGTTTCAACACTTTCAATTGCAGGTATGACTGACCAGTTTTATCAAAGCCGTTTCCTTTATATTCAATCAGGGACACAGTGTAAAAATTAAACTTACATACAACACAAAATTACTTGTTCCAGTGATTAGGACAATAGAACATTAAATTATCATTTTACAAAGTTTCTCTCTTTATAGTCAATTTTAGTTTAGTTTTTTTTTTTTTAATCTGTGAATATTGTGTGGCATTTAAAGCCGGTTTTCAATCACGAGGCTTACTTTAGACAAAGTCATCAAAACTTGTCATATAAATAATTATAAGGTGCAGAAAAAAAGTATATTTAGAGTGTACAGATTTAATCATTGGAAGGAAAGAACATCTTTTCGTTGACTTTATGAACTCATTACAACTAGGAAATCTCCAGGGTATCAGGATGTTGAGTGATAAAAATGTAATATTCACTACATTGCCTAAGGCTTTTCCTAATTTTTGGTCAAGTAACTTAAAAGTCATGATTCAGTACAAACTAAAATTACTTATTTAAACCAAATTATAAAGGTATGGGTTTAGAAGTTTTTTGTAAACTATATTTTTATTGCATTATTTCAACATTTGAGAGGATTTTACTTTCCTATATATAATTATTACCTATTATAATAATGAGCATAATTTTCATAAGATATTTATAAGAGTATTTGGATTATGTAAGTTTAGGCTTTTAAACTATATTTGTTTAAAACATCCACATATACACACAAAAATACACATATACACAGATGATCACAGGAATATTTTTTTAATATAAAAATCCAGGCTTCAAACTATTTCAACCAGGTCATCAAAATGATATTTTTAAAAAATGAAACCAGGTCTGATCTCTGGGGAATATCACTGATTCAGGCTAATTCCAGATCTGTCATCACCATCTGTTTAACATTCTCCTCCCATCAGTTGGGGGTTACTAGTATATGAATTTGCCTAATATTCTTATCTTCCTAATTGTCCAGAATATTCTGGTGATGTAATCAAAGCCATTCTTGAAGTCAATACAAATTTGAATGATTGCTACCTGTAATTTTATCTTCAGATTAAAATTTTAGGCTAATTCCTTCTTCAAAAAGACTTGATTATAATACAGAAATTCTTACCATTGATTTGATTACAAATGAATAAAATGAAATAATACTGTTTTATTTTTCAAAGCTGTAAGTTTACATTTTATTTTCTAGTTTCCTTCTGTTAATGCCTTGCTTTGTTCTTAAATATACAGGCTAAAAAATATCTCACTTATAAATATCTTCAATATTTTGAAGCTTGAAAAGATGTGAGTTCTTTGTGTGCAATCTTTCATTTATGCATGTGAGAGGGTTTTCTTTTCTTAATATTTTTACATTGTAGTACTTGTTTTCCTTGTTGGGGTGTTTGCTTATTTAATACATTCCATCAAGGA
>NC_043703.1:40150137-40163653 GCF_006229205.1 Suricata suricatta
TCTTAATAGGTATACAAAAGATAGAAAAACTCATTAATTGAAAAAAAGAAGGAAATTTTGAAAAACCCAAGTATTCATTATAACCTTTTTCCCATATTTTCTATTTAAACATTTTAATACTGAAAAATCTTCATTTGATTATCATATGAATATTATATACTGTTTCAGAGTGATAATATGATTATTATTTTGTTCAATTTTGTATGATTGTTATTCTTAAATGACAGGTTATCAATTGCATAGTTATGACTTATTCATAAATTCCAGTCTCTATATGTATTTCTGTAGACTGACATAAACTTGATATATATAACAATTTACAATAAGAGGAGAAAAGATTATAAAATATCACTAGGGAATGTCTAGAATGATATATGGCAAAAATCTAGCAAACAATCATCTCCATAAACTTTATCCTCTGTTCCAGGAATTTATGCCGATATTTCTGGAATGGATACTCTTATCCTAAAACTTTGAGACTCTATACCCTACAAAAATATTAAATATTACTTCCTATTAATTGAATTTAGATGTCAAAGATTAGATGTGGTAATGATGCAAAAATTAGTGCATGAGGCCACAAATTTTATGTTTTTCTTTTTCTGAGAAAATATTTTTGAGAACCAACAAGGTCTACTATAAACAAATCTACTGTAAATAAGGGAAAGAATGCAACCACTGTAAAAAGAAGCAAACAAAATACTGAGTTTGTTAAAAATTATTGTAAATGAAATATTATTCTAAGTAATAATTTATTACTATTTATTACTTAGAATATTCTAAGTAATTTAATTTACACACAACTCTATAAAGTTGTATTCTTTCCCTGCTTATTCAAAAGAGAAAACTGAGACATAAAGAAATAAAGTAACTTGAGCAATGAACATCCTCTGAGTTACATCATTTAAATTACAGAACATTACTCAGCATTCAGATAATGTGGATTTAAAAGCTGCTCTCTTAATTTAATAATCAGTATTCTAGACTTCATTAAAAAATGGCAAACATTAAATTTCTTTTGTAAACAAAACTTTGATAGTCTTAGTAAACTTGCAGCTGAATTAAAAAAATTTTTAACCTTTATTTGTTTTTGGGAGACAGGCAGAGTGCGAGCAGGGCAGGAACACAGAAAGAGGGAGACATAGAATCTAAAGCAGGCTCCAGACTCTGAACTGTCAGTATAGAGCCTGACACGGGGCTCTAGTCCACAAGCCCTGAGATCGTGACCTGAGCCAAAGTCAGACGCTTAACCAACAGAGCCACCCCAGGCACACTGCAACAGAATTTTAATTATACAATATTGTTTTCAATTCTTGATTTCCTTTTCATGTATTATGTCGCTTAGCAGCTTCATTAAATAGGTGTTGTCTTTTTGTATATCACTCCCAAATGTCACACAGTCAGGAGTACATTGTGCGGAAACATTTCTTTCCCTTGGTAGGTAGGTCGTCAGATATTCAATGTGTCAGTTATGCAAATTCTGACTATCCAAAAATTGTACAGGTAGTTATAGTATATATATCTTTCATTTGAATTGTGGATGATGACCCTTTTCTTCTGACAAATGATCTTACGACTCTTTATCCTGAGAAATGTCCAGTTCCTGATTCCAGTTGTGTATTGATTAAGGAAGCACGTCTGAAATTGACTCCATGAGACAATAGAAGGGCACACATTGCCCAAGGCAGGAGGGACCACCCTTGTAACACCCAATCAGGAAAGGCCAGCTAACATCTTTAACATTTCTAAGGGCAGGCCTAAAGATGGAGGCTAAGACTAGTCACAGGCTATGTGAGGGTCCTGGGCCCACTCTGTGATTGGTCAATACTCTAAATGTTGTGATTGGATCCCACCAAAAGTAACAAATACTCTAGGCAATGTGAATGGTTAAACCTGCTGTCAATAATATTGTATAATAATGATTGGATCACTGTATTTCCTGTAACTCCTCCTTCCCAAACTCATAAAAGCCCTACCCCCCCCTTTGTTCAGGGCTCTCAACATGGATCCACCCCACCGGTAAAGTCTGTGAGCTTGAGCTTAGGCCCGGCCAGCCTAAGCCCGTAATAAAACCGCCCTTTGCTTTTGCATGCGTGATTCGGCCTCCCTGGCGATCTCTGGTTTTGGGGGTGATATTAAAATCTGGGCATAACAGTGATAATTAGGAAATTCATATTTTTATTTACTCTTGTTGTCTAGTCAATGAAATTCGTCTGGGGGCTGGCATTAAATTCTAAATAGGTTAATTGATGTAGTTTTTTTGCAGATATAGTTGATTGTTCCAACAATAGCCATGCCACCCAAATGGAAATAATCAGATTTCCTCCATATTTTCCTCCAAATTTGGAATTAGAAAAAGAAAAGACAAAGTTTTAGGTAAGTAAATGAGAAATGCTGGCAACCAAATCATCTTCTATGTGTAGAAGAATGAAGGGCAGTAAGAGAGACTGTAACAAATATGCAGAATGAAGAAGAAACAGAAACAAAGTCTTCATGTTATTTTCCTTTATGGTGTCCAAGTTTCAGATTCATTAAAGTGGTCTCCATGGGTATCTGAGACTTCCAGAAGTTTTCTCTTTTGATTTAGTTATTTACTTAGCAGTGTTTTCACTGCAAATAATGGATTATAATTAATGCAATAATCATTTTCTGAGAATGTCTGGATGCCAAAGTAGCATTAGGTTGGCCTTAGGTTTTAGCAACCTCTAATCTCCATCAGTTGATGAAACCACTCTGAATAACAAAGAGTAAATACGATGGTTTAATATAGAAAATTGATGTTTTCTTTATATATATGCTATGCATAAAAACAGCTTTGGAAAAACTGCTATTTTAATTAATCTGTAACCATCAATGTAAGCAGTGCTTGCTATAAAAAATCTACCTTAAGACATGTTCCTAAGATTCCAACTTCTCATACATATTGATAAGTTGCAATCTCTCATACATAGAGTATCTAAATCTCCTTTGGTCAAAGAATATTAACCAGAAATGGGAATCTGCAAAAGCAAGTAGAAATGATTACCTAAGCCCATTCAAGTGTGATTTTCACTGGATGAAATATTTGTCTATAACTGCTTTTATAAAAAATAATTAGAAGTTATACTTACACTGGAAAAAAAAAAGCTAAATATCTAACTCACAAAGGAATTGTGATATCTGGCTATGCTAAAATGTTCCAAATACATCATCTGCCCCTGAGCCCACAAACTTAAAGAAAGAGATTAACCTGAGCTTAAAAAAATAGATTTGAAATGACTTGCTTTCATTTTTATAAATTGAGATATAATTGACATATAACATTATATTACTTTCAGTTGTAAAATGCAACATGCAACATAATGATTTGATATTTGTATGTTTTGTGAAATGATCACCATAAGTAACAGTTAACATCCATCATTGCACAGTTATACATTTTTGTTTGGTGAAAACGTTTAATATCTCCCTTTTTAGCACTTTGTAAATATACAATACAGTATTATTAACTATAGTCCCCAGGCTGTACATTGTATCCCCATAACTCACTCATTTTATAAATGTCAATTTGTATCTTTTGACCACCTTCATGGATTTCACCAGACACTCCTAACCCCCCTCCCCCACCTCTGGCGACCACAGATATGTCCTCTGTATCTATACACTTATGTTCAGTTCATTTGTTTGTTTTTTTGTTTTTGTTTTAGATTTCACATACATGTGAGATCAGAAGGTATGTGTTAAAAAGATTTGCTTTCTTGAAGGGAAGGACCTCATCTAAACCTGAGCAACCAGAGGAAAAAAAACACAGGTATTCAGAGGAGTTGGTGAGTGCAGGAGTTTCTTCTTCAAGCAGTGACCATAGCAGAATTCACTATTTTCACGGCTGTTGCAAAACAGGGTAGTATTGTGTTTTTGTCTGTTTGTTTCTTTTGAATGGGGAGAAACTAACAACAAGTCTACATGAAGAGAAAGGCAATCACTCTGGGTTAGATGCAATTTTGAGGAAAAACTTGCAAGCAAAACAAGTTGTTCTTTTGTTGACTAGTCAGAAAAAATCGGTCTATACTTTGCAAAGCTTACTCTTTGTTGAAGTCTTACCTCATGATCGAAATAATTTGAGATATACTGTTTGCAATGGTAGAACTGCTCCCGAACTAGTCACTGAATATTCCCATTAGGATTTCTTAGCTCCATAATAAATCCTTTATATCATCAAAAATGGGTCAAAAGCATTTGTAGTTCTGTTTCTTGTATTCCTTGCAGTACATGTATGCAAAATTATGGTCCAAAGTAATAACAAAGCAAACATCTAAGTGATGAATTTATGAGAAACAGGAAATGCTCACTCTCAGAATATATCTCCTAGATGGTCTGATGATGTTTAAAAAATGTTAGAAATTCATCCTCTTAATTTGTATTAATTTTGTATTCAGATTTTCCTTGTGTATAAAATGGATAAAGTTGGAAATTTTACCATATTAATCTTCTTTCACCTGGTAATACTATTAGATATTCTTGCCCAGCAAGACAGGTGCCCGCTTGAACAGCTGTGGGAAGTGGAGACAAATGTGCAGTACTGGAGTAGAAAATGAAAAAAAAACTATTTTTCTAGGAAACATACTTGTCTCTAGGTTTCTCTGACACTATATTTTTTTCTTCATTGTCTTTTCTTTCTACACCTTCCTTTTTGTCAATTTCTTAACTTCAACTACTAATCCCAATAAGAAATGCCCCCAATCCTTTGTCTCTATTCTTGACCTTTCAGTGTCCATAGTTCTTCATGCCCACTGCTTCCTGTACATTACCATTTTGGAAAACAGTTTACAATATTAGTTTAGAACACATTGAACTCCCCCTGGTGAAACTCTCAAATCAGGCAAGTTCATTGTATCAGTTAGGGTTCTCCAGGGAAGCAGAACCATCAGATAGAGAGAGAGGAAGATACTTTTTTAAAAAAGTTTCTTCCTAAGGAGTTGGCTTACATGATTGCAAGGGCTGGAAAACCCAAAACCCACAGTGCATCTTTTGTAGATTATTCTCATAATAATATTTTATAACATATACTAATGCAGCTCACTTTGTACACTGATCTTGTCTTTGGCCACCTTGCTACAGTTTCTTACGATTCTAATATTTTTATCTACTCATTCTTTGTCTTCTAGGTAGACAATTACATCACATGCAAATAATGAAAATCTTTCCTTTACTTCAGATAGTTAGAACACAGTGCTTGGCTGCATGACTTGGTTTGGCTATTGGGATGTTATTGAACATGATGGGAGCAGAAGCTTAAAATATGGATGTACAGTTGGACCAGTCTTCTGAACTCCTATCTTTAGCCATGAGAAGACCATGCCTTGAATAGCCATTGTTCCAAGGAAGATGAAAGACATGAGTTGCAGATCTGGATTCAACCCATGGCTTGGAGCAAGCCTAGCCAAGCCCAGCTTGTATCAGCCAAACCTCAGCAAAGTGAGATATAAATGTTTATTGTGGCATGTCCCTGAAATTATGTGGTAGTTCTAGCAACAGCAGACTACTACAACATTGAACATCCCATTATGGGACAGTGCTCCCCTGTCAATAAATGTTTCTCACCAACCTTAAAAAAAAAAATCCACAGTGCAAGCCAAAAGGCTGGAAATTCATTAAGAGTTGACTTTACAGTCTTATCTCCAAAATCTGTAGGACAGGTCAGCATGCTGGAAACTCAGAGGGTTATCATGTTGCAATCTTGAGACAGAATAGCTTCTTCAAGAAATCTGAGTCTTTTAAGACCTTCAACTGACTGGGGGTACCTGGATGGCTCAGTTGGTTAAGCAACTGACTTCACCACATGTCACGATCTTGCAGTTTTTCATGATCTCACAGTTAGTGGGGTCAAGCATCATGTAGGGCTTTATGCTGACTGAGGAGCCTGGAATCTGCTTCAGATTCTGTGTCTCCCTCTGTCTCTTCCCTTCCCCTGCTTGTTCTCTCTCTGTCTCTATCTCGGTCTCTGTCTCTCTCAGAAATAATAAGTGAATAAACTTAAAAAAAAATCCTCTACTGATGGGATTAGGCCCACTTACATGATAAAGAGTAAACTTCTTTAATTAAAGTCAACTATAAACAGATAGCTTTGAAAGCAACATCTACACTACTTTTTGATGGAATAACTGGCCAACAGACTTTAGCTAAATTGATGTATAAAAATTAATTCTCACAAGTTATGTTTTTAGCAAGTTAAATATTGCATCCCCAAATTAACTGTTTGACGTACTATCGTTTTAGGTTTTAATAGTTTGCCAAGACATCAAACATCATATATAATAAGACTAACAGAATGTTTCTATTAATGAAAAATAAATCTTAATATTTTTTCAAATATTACATACAATGTATGGTTTAAAAGATTAAAGATTTAAGGTAGCCTCCAGTATAACATAATTTATGAACTGCATGTATTCTATCTTTGGGAAATTTGTTTGAAATTGTTTAACAGATATTTATTTTCTTCTAAAGATAAAGGTCTATTGTTAGCAATTTCCTAAATGCTGTACAATTATTTTAACTACAATCTACCTTTCATCACTATCAGTTGGTTTCTTGTTACATGCCTTCAAAACCCCAAAACAGTTCTATAGATGTGGGTGGGTGATGCTCTTGATGAGAGCTGACAAATGCTGGATGCAGTGTGATAATATTACTGTTCTGGCCAAACTCACAAAGGCTGACTCTTTGAACCTTCCAAACAATGCAAACTAAATGTCAATTATTTTTTCCCCCTAAATTTATCTTACATGTCTAGTCCCTGAAATAGAAGCCTGTTTCAAATACAAGGTCAAAATAACCCCAGTACTAATATTGATCGAAAATGTGTTGATATTTAATTAACAAAACGAATCTGGGGGGAATATAGCAGAGCCACTATCGAGAACAGAAAAGAGTTTGTGCATATGGACAGACTTATTTCAGGTGAATTTTAATAAAAATAACTGATAAATATCCACTTTCTTGGACTGTAGACAGATTGTTGATTTGTCTCAACACCAGATTACTAGTTACAATTTCACTTTCACAGCTAAAAAAATACCGCTAATAATGTTGTGGTATAGTTAGTGATTGCCCTTCCATTTTATTTTGGTACACAGTGGCTAACCCTGGAAATTTAAATAAGAATAGTAACTTAGATATTCTGGATAATTTAGATCCTTTTCTAACACTCATCCCACGTGAGAGCAAGCCCTGGTATAAAACAATTTGAGTGTATGTCTGTGGAGATGGTTTTTACAATTGTCATGACTCACTGTTTTCTAGTAAATGCAGAAATAATTCTGGGGTTAATCTTCCATATCAAAATAAAATGAGCAGCCACCTGCTCTAATGGCTTCTCACTGCTTCAAATGGGCTGACGAGCCAGAAGAGCAGCTGGAGAAGGAAATGCCTTATGATGCCAGTGGTTTGTTTACCTAATTCCACTTCAGCTCATTTTACTTTATTTTTCAAACAGTATTTATGGTTTTCGTCCGATTATAAAACTAATGTATGTCTGTTGAGAACATGCAGAAAATGTGTTACCTCTATTTCCGGCATTTAGAAACTCAGTGAGTAATGAATTTTCTAATATTTCAGTGCATATATATTTTAGATTTTAAAAATTGCTATAATATCATATATATACAATATTCTACTAAACACATTTCACTTAATAAGTGACTGATTTGTGATATTAGAATATTTTTGAAACAGACTTTACTAACACTGTACTAATTCTGTCTTTGTCAATGTGTTAATTTATCTAACTAGTTTTTGACTGTTTATAATTTAGGTTGCTTCAATTTCTGGATAATACACATATTATTTTCATGAACCCATGTAGATATCTGTATTAGTACATACGTCTTAGTATTATATAGGAATTTAACTTTTAGGTGAAGTTTTTGCATAAAAAATTTTAAGTATTCAAAAGCTTGCAATACACATTGCCAAATTGCTTTCTGGAAATTTTAATCAACTTACACTCTCAGCAACACTGAATGAAGCCATCCTTTAAAGTGTATTATTAACACTAAAGTAGTTACTAACTTCTACCTTTTCCAAGTTAATAAGTAGAAAATTATATCTCTTATTGTTGTTATATTCCTGTGACTTTTCCTGTGGTTCTTATGTTATTGGTTCTGTTGTTGATGTTATTTGTATTTCATCAGTTGGGGATTGCCTACTCCTTTCCTTTGCCATTTGTTTTGTAGCAGTTTACGATGTTACTAAAACCAAAACAAAATTTGGTCTATGGATTGAGAGCATATACTCTTTTCTGTCATAGATGTTATAAATCTGAGTGCTGAGGTTGTAATAAATTTTCAATACTGTGAATCTTATTTTTGATGTCAAACTATTTCACATTTTGATAATTTAAACCACTGATTTTCCCCCTCTTCATAGTCTTTTCTTTTATTTTAGACAGTACTAGAAAATATACTTATGTATCTCTTTTTATATTTAAATATTTCTTTAAAATTTTTTTTGATGTTTCTTTATTTTTCATAGAGACACACGGGTGGGGGAGGGGCACAAGGAGGAAGAGAGAATCCCAAGCAGGCTCTATGCTGACAGAGGAGAGCTCAATGTCGGGCTCTAATTCAGGAACTGTGAGATTATGTTCCAAGCCAAAGTTGGATGCTTAACTGACTGAGCCATTCAGATGCCTCTCAATATTTCACTGTATATATATTTAGATTTTTAAAAAAGTAGGATCATAGCATATAAACATATGTTTTCTAGTTAGCTACTTTCATTTAATGAATCTTGTGACTATTTTTATACATTAATTATTTTGTAATTTAATTTTTCCTCTTTTTTTCTTGTAGCCCACTTCCTCCTTCTTTAATTTTTGTTTTTGTTTTTGAGCTCAGTACTTTTTTCCTCTGGTAAGTCAAGCAGTTTTATGGATGCCTTTTATTTTTCATTTTATCTAGAAAATGTTTATAAAACACAAAAGCAAGCCCATGGAAGCTCTGCCTATATGTGTGTGTGTATAATGGGTACAGGGACAGGAGTGCTAGTGTTCCAATTTGGGTAACTTTTTTATTGTTCAACATTCATGTTTCTTCCATATTTCTAGATATATATTTTGAATATATTTTGTATTATATAATTCTAAATTTTTGAAATTCGTATTAAAAAATTATTGAAAAGTCAAAGGCTATAAATATTGGAATGCATTTTCCATTTGGAAAATTCATTATTTTATTTACTGATAATATAATAATAATATATTAATAAATGGTATTTATAAAATATACTTTACAATAAAATGGTAATATTAAATTTTAATTAAAGCATCTTAAAAACTTCTCTGACATGGGGATCATATCCACTAAAATTGTTTGTATAAATTATTTTCTTATTATATGAATCAAGATATTGATCAAATGTCCTTTCTTAAACTTTGACAATTCATTTGTTATGCCCAAGATTTCAATATCGTCCCCAAACACCGGAGACCGCGGGGAGACCAAGTCATGCATGCAAAGGAAAAGGGCTTTATTACTATTATAGGCTCAGGCTCACAGACTTCACCAGCACAGTGGATCCACGCTGAGAGCCCCGAACAAGGGCTGAGCAGGATTTTTATGGGGTTTGGGAAGGGGGAGTTACAGGAAATTGTGACACAGGTACAGTGACCCAATCATTATTACATAACATTACTGGCAGTAACTTTAACTATACACATTGCCCAGAGTGCTTGTTACTTTTGGCGGGACCCAATCACAACATTTAGAGTATTACCCAATTACAGAGTGGACCCAGGACCCAGAACCCCCATGGAGGGTGTAACTGGCCTTAAGCAATAAGTGATTATCTATAGCTTCTATCCTTAGGCCTGCCCTTATGAATGTTAAGGGTGTTAGCTGGCCTTTCCTGATTGGGTGTTACAAGGGTGGTCCCTCCTGCCTTGGGCAATGTGTGCCCTTTTATTGTCTAATGATTCTGAGAAACCAACACTTAGGCCTCCAAGGTCAGAGGGAAACTTGAAGCCTGTCATGGAGTCAGTTTGATTCAGACCTGCATCTGTACACATTGAAATGAAAATAATTCATATGATTCTATGCTCTTCAAAGATTTTTCACATTTTATTTACAATTTTTTTTCTGCTTCCAACAGTCGTTTATGACTTTGAAAACATGCTGACATTGGCACCAAACAATTAGAACTTCAGGCTATACGTGGAGAACACATTTGTCCCTGTTGAAATAAATATCCAGACCCAAAATGGAGCCTCTCCTCTTCTGTCCCTGGCAGGTCCGCAAACTGAGCTTTATACTCCTGTAAATTCAGCTTGACCAAGAATTTAGTATATCCAATCAGCCAATCCGCCAAACCTAAGCTAACTCTGGGCTCTGCACTTACTTCCTGCGGCCTCCATCTTTCTAAGTACCGGCAGGTGCGCAAGCTCCCAGCCAATCAGGCGCTGAGCCTTCTGGGTGTAACACTCCCGCCCAAACCCCGGAAGCAGCCGGGGGGCTGGGGAGATGCTGGACTCCTCTGTTCGGTGCATTGCTCTACCTGGAGTAACGGGCATCACACTAGTTACCGAGTAGTTTTAGTTTTGACCTGTGACGGGCGTGGCCTGGCGCTGGGATCTGAGACAGCTGCGGAGAGTTCCGAATTGCCCCCGCGCACAGACGAAGTCTCTCCCGCAGCTGTTTTGGGCGCTGCTGCTTATGCTCGCTGAGTTGGCAGGCTTTTCTCTGATGGAGCTTCCTTTGTTTCTCATTTCGAGCTCTTCGAGTTCGTTTCTTTACATCCTCCCAGGGGCAGTATGGGCGTGTGAGGGTCCGGAAGTTTCGGTGAGACCTAACGGGCACAGGCAGCCTGTAGGTCCGCGGTAGGCGCCTTCGCGAGGACCTCACGGGCCTCCGGAACTGCGCGCAGGCAGCCCCAGCCTTTCTGGAGTGGCGGAATTAGGGCTGTTTCCACAGAGGAGAATCGTGGGGACCCCTGGTCCGGAGACGGCAAGAAGGCCGCCGTGGAAAGACTCACAAGAGCCTTAAGGTAAGTCCGCAGCAGAAGCCACTGGGGAACTTGAAAGTTAAAACAAGAAATTTGGACTGTTTTGAGGAATAGCACATCAAACTGTAAGCGGGCACAGGTCGGACTATCCCAAGCCCTGAGGGCGTCCAGCCCTATAAAAACGTCTTGTGAAAGGAATAACCTGTTATCAACGGGCAACTCAGAAGCCAAGCTGCAAATTTGGCGGACAGGGTTCATGCGCTCCAAAGCGGTTAGTTTGCTCACCACCTGATTCTGAGACTCAGGATAAATTGGGCATGGAATACATTAGATTGGCATGAGGTCACCTGCCAAACCCCAAGAAAGTTTCTGTGCAGCAAGATGCACTGTGAAACCACAAAATTCCCTTTTGTGGCACACCCCTTTTTAGGGATTAATCTGGCTCTGGGAAACCCAAACCTTAGCGAAATAAGTGAGATCCTGGAGGTCTCTCATTCGGAGAACCAGCAGATAGGATCCTGGGAGAACTGGCAGAAGCCATCAAGGAATTCTTACCGTAGCATTTTTACCAGAGTCCACTTTCCCGAATCTCTGTAGAGCTTGGTTGATTTTAAATGTGAATAGGCAACTTTGATAGAAATTTTGGAGCTAAACAAAACTGAAAGGAAAGAAATAAGACACTAATTCTAAGACACCTATACAACCACAGTTGCTGTCCAAGTCTATTCTTTTCATAGCTGTGATTACACAAAATGAACCAAGTTATATTCGGCGTTTTAGCATGGCATCATAAAACGAACAAAACCCAGTCTACTTCCAATTCCCTTTCCAGTGTTTTTCCTCAGAATTCGTATTCACATACCAATTGCTTAGATTTCTTTTGGCATCCTTTAATGTCCTCCTTCATAACTCTGTTATGTCTCTGTTATTAACTTAAATAATTATACAGGCTTGTTGAAATCCTACTAATCCTCCAAGTCCTGGCTCACGTTTTACATTTTAAACATAGCCTTCTTAAATACCAACCAATGGGAAGCATTCTTTCTTTATTGTAAATAACAGGATTATTATGCTTTCCAAAATGTACTGACTCTAATTTCTAAGCCACTCAGGCACAGAGTCTTAGTCTGATTCTGGAAAAAAGTATTTTACACATTGGATATTGTCAATATGTCTCTCCTTGTGTCATTACCTTAATATAATGAAATCCACAGAGTGAAAGATACACACTGTAAATCCTCTATTATGTACACATTCACACCCAGAAACAATTGGCACACTATATCAATGCCTTAAATATTATATTTAAGCAGTTATGTTATGATATATTATATTAAGCAGTTATTACAAGACAGCATTAATAGTGCATGCCTTAAAATAAAACTGGACTAGAGCAAAGCACTTTAAAATAACTTTGGAAAGGGTAAGTATCCTAATACAAACTGAAGAACAAGTGATCACAGATTATAAACTCCTTGACATAACTAAAATTCTCATATACAGTATTTTTATTGAAAAGAACAGAGGCACCTGAGTAGCTTAGTGGGTTGACTGTCTGACTCTTGATTTATGCTGAGGTCATGATTTTACGGTTTGTGAGATTGAACCCTGAGTGGGGCTTCATTCTGTCAGCAGAGCTTCTTTGGGATTCTCTTTCTCCCTCTCTCTCTACCCCTCCTTCATGCACACTCTCCCTCTCTCTCAAAATAAATAAACTTAAAAAAAAGAACGAGTAAGATTTAGAAGAATTTTCTTATTTTAATTTTGCGATAACCACCCACTACTATTAGTAAGTATCATGGCAAACTGAAGCATCATTATTGTTTTTCATCCTACCCAGATTATTGAGTAAGGTGGATGATCCTGGTATCAGAGTTAAAGTGATATTTGGGAATTGTTTTTATTCCTTTTTTATGCTTTTGAGGATGAGGCTTTATAAACTGACATTTTGTGGAATTTACCTTATATTTTTTCATTCATCCTACGTGAGTTTTATCAACCGAATTATGTGAAAAATATTTCATCCTCTAAAATCTTTTTGTTATTATGAAATAGTTACCATGAAGTAAGTGTATGAGAATAATGTTGTACTATTTTTCAAAATCTATCTGTATTATTGTGAATTTTCCTGCATATATAGTCTTGCCCTGCCTTGTAACAAATATAGAGTGTCTTTTATGGTTGCCTCATTGTTTTTGAATTACCTCTATGGAGAGTTCTTAGAAGCAGAAAGTAAAAGATAACAAGCATATGTGTTAGGGAGTATATATACCACTTAACTTATATCCAAATACAGGGAATTTTCATAGCAAAAGAAGTTACAATGATTACACAAGGCATTCTTAAAATGTCTGCCCCCTTTCTTTTTTTTGGTTGGTTTGAGACTTTTACCTGAAAAAGAAAGGAAAGGTGAATAAATAAAAATAAACACGTCGTCTAGCAACGTAGAATATTGTTATGCACCGTAAGAACTGAGTGAATAGATGTTGCCAGTTTATAACTTTTTCCACATTAAAAGGAATAACTCTGGATTGAGGCT
>NC_043703.1:40163753-40193330 GCF_006229205.1 Suricata suricatta
TATTGGGATCTGTGATTCCCGGGCAAGGTTCCGTGACTCTGGAGTGGGGAGTCAGGGAAGTTGTGCCTGGTAGGGAGGGGTGAGGTAATTTATGGGCGAAAGACTTCTGGTCCAGAAGTGCCACCAAATAAGGGCACTTTAGGGACGTGGCGGGATGGGATAGGTTGCCTTCTCTGTCAGGGTGATAGGAAGCTGGGGCTTCATGATTGGCTGTTTTCAAACTGGCACGGAACATTCCAGGTCTGCAGGTGAGGGGTGGGGGGTGGTCGGTGCTCACTGTTTTTCTCCAACCCACAGCAAAATGGCTGCTAGTCACCATGCTAAGGTGACTCCCAAGGTGACTCTTACATGATTAACATAGTAAATACATTTTTAATTATTGGCTATTATGTTGTCTAAAGAATGCATGATAATTACTGAGAGTTGATGGTCACAGGAAAAAACAGTGATCCAAAAGCAACTTCACCATATGTTCTTTACTTACCACATAGTAACTGATTCATAATTACTTGGTAAATGATGAATTTAAGATTGGAGAATCTAAAACCTTGGGTATGTTTAAAAGTCTTTTTAACTTCAAGTGGTTATCATACAATTAATATTCACAGAGAATAATTCTTAATTATTCTTAAGTAACCACACTTTCCTCCCCCAACTTCACTAAATGTCATTATCATCTTATCCACAAATCAGGTCAAAAACCAAACACCAACCAAATAATCAAAACCAAAGTCACTCTTTATTCCTTTCTTTTTCTTATCTCTCTCAACCAATACTATCAGTTTTATACAAAAATATACTCCAAAGCTTTCATCTCTGTCTACATCCACAATCACCACCCTTGAGAAGGTGCCGTAGTGTCTACAGCCTACCACCCTGAACACGCCCGATCTCATCTGATCTCAGAAGCTAAGAAGAAAGTGCCATAATCACCTTAAAACCCCCCTAAACTGATCGTCCACTTGCAGTTTTGTCCTCTCTACTTTCTAGACTGCACTGCAGACATTGTGACCTAATACTAATTAAATAAGACAAATAAATTGGGCCATTGACTCCCCTGTTTAAAAATTTTTATACTTTCCCATAAGCCTTTGAATAAAAGTCCTTCTAATCTTAGTTTCCAAGATCCTATGTGAAGTGCCTTTGCCTCCCTCTCCAGCTTCCTCTTCTATTACTCTCTGTATCTCTCTGCCCTCTAGCAACACTGGTTGTTTTTTGTTTTGTTTTGTTTTTGTATTAAACATGGAGTGTTTGTTCCAATTCAAGGTTTTGCACAAATTTCTGCCTCTAGGTGAACAGCTCTTCCCCCAGCCACTTGCATGGTTGACTAGCTCTTGTTATTCAGGTCTTGCTTCTGAAGTCTGTCTTGTGTCTCTGACCACATACTCTGAGGCCAGCCACAGAGACTGTCTACCATAATGGCCAGATTTATTTTATTTATGAGATATAACAATCAGATACTTTTGTATCTGTTTGTTTATTGTCCAACAATATACGAACTCCACATATAAACTACATACAGACTCCAGAAGGCAGATAAGTCTTGTTTCACAACGTGAAGAATGCTTAAAACACAGAAAAAAGTTGGAAATTGAATATCTAATGAAAAAATGAGTTTAAAATTCCCACAATAGGGTAGAGATACACAGTAATTATTAAAACTATATCTAATAGGGATAATTCCCTTTGAAAGCTGGTGATAGTCTGATTCAGTTTTTTTTATATTTTCTTGATGACAGCATTCAATTATCAGCCTTCCCTCTTCCTCTCTTGGCGAAGATCTGGGCAAACTGATGAGAAAGCTTGACCCACTCCTTGCCTTGGACAATCTGAGATGTTCAATCCACACAGCTCCTGTCTACTTATGAATCCTTACACTGCTCCCAACCAAGGCCACTCACATTTTTATTTTCTTAAGTCACTTCAGCCAATTCTGGGTCCTCTTATGCACTGCCCTACTCTTCTCACAGAGAGTCCTATGATGTAATGACTTTTTCATGCATTCTTGTGTTATTATGTGTTGACATCTGACCTATTAATTAAGAGGGGTCTGTACCATCTTCCTGTGGTGACCACAGAGCTGCTCTTTTCTTATTGGAAATTTCAACATAAAATTTGGATCATATCACTGTAAGACATTTTGCTTTAATCCCACATTATAATGTGAGCTTATTTTAACTTTATTTATTTTGAGAGAGAGAGAGAGAGAGAGAGGAGGGAGGGAGAGACACTAGGGGAGGGGCAGAGAGAGACAGAGAATCAGTCCAAACAAGCTCTGCACTGTTAGTGCAAAACCCCTGGGACACTCGAACTGATGAACCATGAGATCATTACCTGAGCCGAAACCAAGAGTCTGATGCTAACTGACTGAGCCAGGCCAGGTGACCCTAATATAGATATTATGTATGTATATGGATCCATGTGGATATTATGTCTATGTATCTATATATCTATAACTATATATGTTTTTATCTACCATCTATCTATGTATCCAGAGAATGTTCTTGATTTCTTGCTAAAAAATTTCGATAGTGTTTTTTAAATTGTGCAGCTCTTAGTTTATAGCAAATCTAAGTGTATTAATATTGTATTTGTAATCTTAATGTGAAGTTATTAATGTATTCATTGCATTTATGGAATTAAAACCAGAGCTTTCTAATCATAGTGTATTTACTTGGTTGTTAAAATTAATATTTTGTGATGAAATGAATTAGTACTTATTATTAAACTACATAATCTAAACATTGGCTAAGAAATTACCAGATAGTTATTTCTAATGAACTAAAATATGGTTAAGAAGATATCATGTGAAAATAATATTCAGGAATTTATTGTGAGAAGAACAAAAGGTTGTCAAGATGTGATTTGAAACCTCTGTGTAATCACTTTGCTACAATTGCGCCTGATAATTGTGTACTATAATAATTTCAATTCAATAATACAACCATAAAATCAGGAAATAGTCTCTCATCTTTATCTGTGGTTCCTAAAAGACTTCAGGGTGCATTTATAAGGATGAGCACACAGGCTAGACTTTTAATGCAATTTGTGTTGATTAAAATTAATTCCCGAAGTTTATAAAATAGCAGCACAAACTCTAGTCCATATGTTGAGGAATGAAAAAGAAAGTATGGTTGCTGAGTTACAGTTTCCATTTCTCTAGGAAGGAATTAGCTTCTTAGAAGGAAGAGTCTACCTTAGGCATCTGTATGTGCCTCACCGTGGGAGAGATGACTGTCCATATATTATATATTATGTATTATAATTATGTACTAACACATTTTCTTTATGCTACTTCAGTGATATCTCATTAAAAGACATATTATTAAATTTTTAAATTAATTGGTCATTCATTTACCAGTCATTTGCTGAGAATCAGCTTCGTGTCAGGAGCTGTGCAATTAATGTTATTATTCCCATGCTTAACCATTTCTATGTTGGTAACTTTTGATAGATAGAGTGAAAATTGTACTTAAATTTTCAGAATGCCCCACTTACTTTTATTCTGGTGTAGACAAAGAGTTCCCCCACTGTGGTCTGGATATTTTTGCTAGGCTGGTGACTTGAAAATCAACTTGTGATCCTATTTAAAATTCAGATTACAAATCACCCCCAGAAATTTAATAGTTTTGGGGTGAATTTCAGGAGTCAATATTTTCCTGCCAACTTTGTTAATGATTCTTTAGAATTCAATATTTGAAAGTTAGAAGGTTGTCTTTAATTATATGATGATCAAAAATAAACAAGAAAGAGAATATTACTCCATAATTTCTGATAAGTCTCCATGCCAGTCTGCTAGCTAAATAATGAGATCTTTTGTTTTACTAATCCATAATCCAGATTTTTTATATTAATTGGTAATTCTATGGAATTATCTAAATTTAATTTTTTAAAGTTTATTTATTTTGAGAGAGACAGAGACAATGCAAGCAGGAGAGGGGCAGAGAGAAAGGATGAATCCCAAGCAGGCTCCCCTCTGTCAGCACAGAGCCTGATGCAGGGCTAGAACCCACAAAACAGATCATGACCTGAGCTGAAATCAAGAATCAGACACTTAGCTGACTGAGTCATCCATGCATCCCTCTAATTTTACTTTTTACACAAAAAATTTTCCATGTGATATCATTTAGAGAAGTTTCTTGTTTAAGAAAAATGAACATGAAAAACTTCATGAAATGTATTTGATATATATTGATAAAATAATTTCATTTATTTACTTATCAAGATAGTATATTATAGAACTACATACACAGGCAAATTACTTTTTTAATTTCTTTATTTCATGGAAACCAACTGACTAATACCAGAAGTCAGTGGATTTTATTTATATTCTTTTGATTCTTTTAACCTAGGGGAGATGCTTAGTAGAAACATCAACTCTTGATCAAAACTTTCTATCACCAGGAAATAGGTCTAAAATTAGTACTGGATTAGAATTCTGAGAAAAATATATTCTGGAGTGCGGGCTTCATTTTTCTTAAAAAAATAAATATATGTCTGTATGCATATTTATCTATCATCTAACCTATCTGTCAAGAGAAATGTGTTCCTTTATTGCATGCTATTAAATGATGCTGGACTAATTCTTAAGTGGAATCCACTAAAGCAAAGAGACAGTGAGCCAGACAGGTTGGAAAATATCTTCACATACATCACTCAGCTAGCCATTGAAATGAAAAATCTTCCTCATGGCAGATGAACAGCCCGGGGGTTGTTCAGTTTGTCATAGTGGATAAAGGCTTTTCTAGCACACTGCATTAATTTTTGCCAAGCAAGAGGAAAAAAAAAAACGGATTAAGTATTTCACACAAGCTCAGAGTGCCATATATGTTTTAAAGGTTGAAAGAATGATATGTTCACAGGATTGTTTTTGTTTTTCCCCTGATAATAGTTTTTATATGGTTTACTTAAAGAGAACATAGTATTTACCAAAGTTTCTAGTATGCATTATGAAAAGGAATAGTTTGTAGGAAAAGATATCAAGCATCATGTGGCGAACAGGGGGACGTATTCGTTCCTTGTGACACATCAAGTGCAAATATCACTAAAAAATACCAAGTTACAAAGCCTCATAGTCCGTCCCTGATCCTTAGTCTATTCCATAAAGGGAATTGTTCTCCAGGGGCATCTACTGAAAGCGTGTACAAAAGAAATGAGGTTAGTTTTATTAATTTACTTTCTTCACAACTGAATAGCCATAGCCTTATTCTTTCATTCCCCTTGGCACTACTTTGTTCCCTTCTTTAATAACAGTAAATGTGAAAAATCAGGATTTGTTTTATTCAGCTTCATTTCCCTGGGAGCGCTGTAGGGAGATGAGATTTGAAAGTGTTCCCCATAATGTATAGGATATCTGGATTCACTTTACTGATGATGCGGTATCACTGTAAATGACCCCCTTTGGGATGTGCGGCTTTATCAGAGCATTAAGTCTTGAACTCCCGACTCCCTTTGAGTGGCACCGGCAATTGCCTAGGAAGGATTGCTGAGATCTCGAAGTGGTATTCCTTTTTCCAGTGTTCTGTTGTCAGTGCAAACAGCTTGTTGGCAAACACAGTGGCAGCTGAAACGAGTAGGATATTTGGGATGGGCTTTCTATCATACATAAATAAATGTAAGTTTTCTTACAGAAAAGCAAATTCACATGATAACAGGAATCCCCAGATGGAACTTTTCAATCTGGAGTGCCACTCCTTCTATACAGGTGCTGAGAACAGAATGATGAAATTGGTCAAGACATTTATTCATGTCACTTATGGTGTAATATGGAGACAAATAATGAACAAGAAAATATGTGATATCTGTGTGTGTGTGTGTGTGTGTCAGAGGGATATATACACACACACACACATACATTTTTTATTGTTGTAAAGGGAAGAACAAAACAATTGCTAAGTGTTGAGAGACACTTTATAAGAAATCATTGAGATATTTTCCTGTGAAATAACATTTAAGTTGAAACTTGAAATTTAGTACAGATTAGTCTTTTAGAATAAAGACAAAATCTTTTTATGTACAATATACAACATATGTAAAGATTATGAATTTGGAAACCTGTAACCACAGAATTTAAGAGACATTAAGCAAAATATGAGAGTAAAAGTTCACATAGCTATCTTTATTACACCCATATCTGTTGATTATTTCCTAAAGGCTAGGCCCTTCAATAGGCATGGAAAATGCATTAAATAAATGATCAAACCTCACACTCCTGGGGATCCTAGCATAGGGTGGAATTGAATAGACAAAGGAGGAATAAACGAAGGAGTAATTAGTGAGTTATTAGCTTGAAAAAAAGTCCTTAAATTCTCTGTTCTTCAGTTTGCTCAACAATGAATGAAGCACTAATACAAACATCACGAAGTTAACATCTCTGCAATCAGTATAAAAACTTGGCCATTTTAAAACTTATTTGGGGAATTATTTCATGTTTTACATCTTAATGTGTCTGCAGAACCTCCTATAAGATCCTATAAAACTCTTATATGGACTGCAAATGACCTTAAAGATTTGTTTACTTTCTTTTTGGAAAAGCAGAAATTAAACTCTTAGCTTGAAACAAACTCTCAAATGATTGAACTCTGCTGTAAGTAGTAACCTACTTTTAAGAATAGAAAATTGTTTCTATTGCTTGTATTCAACTATGAGAAAAATGTTATAATGATTAGCAAAGCATTTTTATGTATTTAAAATGAGTATAATAAAAATGAACAAACATAATCTCTGTGCTTTTTTAAAGTTTATTTATTTATTAATTTTGAGAGAGAGAGACAGGCAGATAGTGCACACACATGCACGTATGAGCAAATGGGAGAAGGGCAGAGAGAGAGAGAGAGAGAGAGAGAGAGAGAATCCCAAGGAAACTCTGCACTGTCAGTGCAGAGTCGAACACAGAGCTCAAACCCACGATATGGCCTGAGCTGAAATCAAGAGGTGAATGCTAAACTGACTGAGCCACCCAGGCGCCCTGTTTGAAATTAATCTATTAAGGATAAGGTTAAAGTCTTCTTTGGTTTCTCCTCCAATATAGATGTCTGCTTCTTTATCAGATATTATATACTTAAACATTTTACCAAGTGTTTTTTTATATTTAAGTATTCATAAATATGTGCATGTAAAATATAGACAATGTGTGATAACATTTTATATTTATGTATTTATCTCACTGTGAACATTTTTTCCAGCAGTATGATTTTATTATCATATGGAATCTTCACAATTTTTAATACATAGCATTGTTATTCAATGAAAACATTTAGGCATGCCAAGAAAAGAGGATCATGAAAAAAGAAGGGAGAAAAGGTGATAGAAAAAAGATCCACAATGATCCAAATATTTAAGTGAGCTGATAAAGATATTAATATAACTGCGGTTAGTATGCTATAGAAAATAGTTGAAAAACTGGAAAATTTCACTACAGAATCAGAATTTATTAACCAGTTTTAATTCTAGAATACAAAACATAAAATCTAGAATGAAGAACTCAGATGGAATTAAAAGTAGATTAGACACATTTATGGCAAGATTATAGAACTGGCATATGGTAAATAAAAAAATATCAAAACAGAAGCGCGTGGGTGGCTCACTTAGTTCAGCGTCTGACTTTGGTTCAGATCATGATCTCAGGGCTGTGATTTTGAACCCTGTGTCTGGCTCAGTGCTGACAGCTCAGAGCCTGGAGCCTGCTTCGAATTCTGTGTCTCCCTCTCTCTCTGCTGCTTTCTCACTTTCACTCTGTCTCTGTCTCTCTCAAAAATAAATGAAACATCAAAACAATTTTTAAAAGAAAATTTCTGAAACAACCTTAGAGGAAAAATAAGAATGAAAAATATAGAAAAGAACAATAGAGGCACATAGGTATCAGCAAAATATTTAATACTCACATAATTTCATCCCAGAGGAGAGGAGAGAATTATGTAAATAGGATTTTAAAAGATATTGCTATTTATAAAACATTTAAAAAGCAGTATTTGGAGTGCATGGGTGGCTCAGTTGGCTAAGCATCTGACTTTGGCCCAGGTCAGGATCTCACAGTTCAGGAGATTGAGTCCTGCATCAGGCTCTCTGCTGTCAGCACAGAACCCACTTCAGATCCTCTGTCCCCCTCATTCTTTGCCTGCCCCTACTTTCTCTCTCTCTCAAAAATAAACAAACATGATAAAAACAATATTTATAAAGACTGTGACTACTTTTTTCCAAAACTGATAAGATACATCAACTCAGATTCTGAATCTTGGTGAAATACAAACAGAATGTAAGATTGCTGAACAGGAGATTTATAGAGGAAACTTGAAAACAAAGAGAAAAATAATTTCAAGGAGCAGTAGTAAAAATAACAAGCTTCTCAAAAAAAAAAAAAGACATTTGGAAGACAACTGGCTAAGTTAAAGTTCCAACTATTAGTCTACCTTGAATTCTACACCTCAAAAAAATTCCTCAGAAATGAAGTGAAGAAAATAAGTTTTCAAATAAGTATAGCATAGAGAATTTGTCATTAGAAAACTTTAAAAGAAAAACTGAGGGAAATATTCTCAGAATGAAATATGGATGTGGGAAGGCATGGAAAAGACAAATATGTGCATAAAATTAATAGGCCGTGTTTGAATTTTGACTCCAAAGCAATAATAGTAGTATATTGAAGGGTTTGAAACACATAAAAAGTGAGATTCATTATAAAAATAATACAAGGCAAGTGGTGTTGCCCATGCAATATAGTTCTGCAGTGTTGGAGAAGTGGTGTAATAGTGTTTAGTAAATTGTAACAATTACAAATAAAGGTTACAATCAATAATGAAACTGCTAAAATGTTAGTAAATTAAAGTGAAAACAAATTTAAACCATAATACAATATACTACATATCCACAAATGTGATAAGAAAGATTGAAAATACCAAGCATTGATAAATATGTGAATGACTCTGTACACTTCTGATTTTATCACTCATTTAGAAAACTCTTTGGCATGATAGCTTAACATATGCATACTCTATAAGCCAGGATGTTAACGCTTAGAAATACAACCAGGAAATAGTGCATATATTTATTTATCGTAACTAGTAATTTATTTATCGTAGCCCAACTTTCAGATAGTAAGGAGCAATGTATTTATAAAATGGAACACTAAGCAGTAAAGGGTATTAGTGAACTATACAGTTCTTCACAAGAAGGATGAGCTCTACAAACCCATATCTGACCAAAAGAAGCCAGAAATTATTTTACTTATTTTGCGTTACTATTTATGTAATGTTTCAAAATTGACAATAATACTAATTTATGATTTTGGGAGTTGGTATACTGTTCATATTTTTTAGAGTGGCTAGCTACTGGAGATGGCTTTCTGAGGTTCTGAGAGGTATTCCAGGATTTGATAATATTCATGTATGTTTATTTCTTGAAAATGTATGGAAATTTTCTGTATGTATTGTGCAGTTATGTACACTTCTAAAGAAAGAATCCTTACACTATATTTATGCCATGTTCTTCTCAAGTAAAAAATGTTCCTGTCTGTTTCAAGTTAGGGTTATTTGTAGTCATTTTGTTTGTGCAAGTCTTAAATGTTAGTCCAATGATAACAAATGTCTTTTTATCTACCACTAAGATGATACCCATTTTCTCCTATAATTTCTCCACTATATATCTTGCATATATCTTGTAATATAGTAAAAAATATGATAGTTTTTAAAATGTTAAACCTTATTTGAATGCCTGAAAACACTCTAATTTATTTATATAGTCTACTTTGTTCGGTTTGCTAATATTTAATACTTTTACATACCTATCCTTGTGCTCTTCATAATTGAGTTTGCACTAGATACATAATATAAATAGTGCATCTTTTAATCATATTTTGTCTCGGGGGCACCTGGGTGGCTCAGTCAATTGAGTATCCACCTTAGGCTCAGGCCATGATCTCACGGTTTGTGGGTTCGAGCCCCATGTCGTGCTCTGTGCTGGCAGCTCAGAGCCTGGAGCCTGCTTCTATCTCCCTCTCTGTCTGACTCTCCCCTGCTTGTGCCGTCTCTCTCTGTCTCTCAAAAATCAATAAAACACATAAAAAATTAAAAGAATATTTTTAAGAAAAATATAAATTAAAACTTACGTAATATTTAGAAACCAACTGTTGGTCTGGTTGAGAATACAGAATTCACTGACCATTTAGAATAGAAGATTTTAAAATAGTAGTCACCAGGCACCCCAAATATATTCTTTTAAAAATGTGTTTGTGACTTTTTGGATGTTTGGATAATTTTTAATGCTAATTTTATATTATTGAGACCTAATTTTATTAAATATAAGACTATGTTTTTAATGTTCTAAAATATTTCTAGATTGTTTTTACCACACTGTATCACTTTTCCTAGTCTACATTTATTTGAAAAACATCCATAATCTCTTTTTCAGGTGGCATATATATATATACATATATATATATATATATTTTTTTTTACCAAGGGTTTGTGTGATTAACCTGAAATTATCTTCCACCATTTTCTGAATTATAATATTTCCTGAGTGCAAAATATGGTTTGAGGATTATTTTCTCTCTCAGAATTTTCCACTATTCTTTGACTTCTGTAATTTTAAGATTTACTGAGTTCAAGTTATTTTTTCTCATGCATGCAATATATATACATACATATATATTTAATTTTTTATGTCTTTTATTTATTTATTTTGAGAGACAGAGAGAGCGTGACCAGGGGAGAGTCAGAGAGAGAGGGAGACCCAGAATCTGAAGACAGACTCTAGGCTCTGTGTTAGCTGTCAGCACAGAGCCCAATACAGGGGTCGAACCCACAAACGGAGATATCATGACCTGAATCGAAGGTGAATTTTCTGTGAATCTGATGCTCTGTGATTTTTTTAAGATATATGTAGATGATATTTTTTAATGTATCTTTCTGGTGATTCACTGTTGAAATCTTTCAACAATTTTGGAAAATACTGAGTTGCTTGCTGTATTTTCACACATTGCTTCTATTCTATTCCTTCTATTTTCTTCTTTTAGGAATTCTACTTCTCATTAAATATATTACCTCTTCTGTTTCTGTCCTCCCTTTCTGTTATATACTTTTTAAACTTTGTCTCCAAATTATATCAGACAAGTTTTTTCAAATTCATCATCTAGTCTGCTACATTGTTTTTCATGTATTTCATTTTATTGTATGTATCTGGTCAGTTTTGTTTTAAAATGTACAATTTTCTTTTCTAAACATTTTGTTTTCTCCTTCAAATATTTTTGGTACTTTTTTGTAGTCATTTGATCCTTATTTGTATTTGTATGCCTTACAATTTTACTCATTTTTATTTTTGTTTACTTTATTTCTGGTTTTGAGATAGAAAATTCCAATATCCAAAATTATTGAGCCTCTATTATTGCTGTTTTTTGTTTCTTTCAAATTAATTCAAGTTGAGTCAATTCTTTATCTGTGTAGTTATTTTTTTTACTACTGGTTGGTATTTAGCTTAACTTTTCAAGTAAAAATACTTAGAGACTCTTGTTTTATATACAATTTATTGGCTTGAATTTCCTGTATTACAGAGGATGATGTTATATGACTCATGCTTTTCATGAGAATAAGATTGGCAATCCTTTTGCTTTTATATACTTTCTTCTATACTTCTGGCAGTTATAATAGGTTTAATGATTGAGCAGCCTTTTATTCTGAATTCTTATTTACATATTTATCATTTCTTCAGTGCATCTATGATGCTCAGTAGGTGTTAAGAAGCTCATTAAATCATTAAACACCTTTTGAATTTCTAATATGAATGTTTTTGGGCCTGGGAGTATAGAAATGGATGATACAGTCGTGGTCTCAGTTCTAATGAAGTTAGTGACTCAGACCCACACTAAACAAATAATTGGAGCTTATTTTTATGTAATTATAATACTTAGGACAGAGGGAAGTAGGAGCATGCAAAAGCAGAGCAACTTGATCTAGGAGTTTGATTAGGGAATATATTCTTAGTGAAAATAAAATTAAGGTCAAATTCAGAGAGTAAAGGAAACATTCAGAACAGAGACTAAAGCATTTCTAAAAACCCTTAGTATAATATGTTCAAAGGACAGAAAAGGGGTAATGTAGATGTAATGCTAGGACTAAACAGCTACTTGGTAGACTTGATTCAGGATGAAACACAAAAGAGCCTCAGACAGGCTGGGAAATGCATTATGACTTCAAATATTATCCTAAGATAAAAGAGTCAAAATTGAAGTGATCACATAGGGAACTAATATTGTTATGTTTTTACTTAAAAATATTCCTCTTACTGTGCTTTGAAAAAAGTATATCTACATGTCTGTATAATTTTATGTATCATTATATATGGGCACACATATATTTTTTGAATGTGATAAGCACAGCATGATCTCTAACTTCAAAAACTTTCTGTGTGCGGTGAATGAAATATGCAGTGATATTTACGATGCATCAATTATATTTTTCAAAGTATATTTGTAAGAATTTGTGTGTGTGTGTGTGTGTGTGTGTGTCTTTGGATACATTTTGGGTTGGACAAGATCAAGTAAAAAAAAAAAAAAAAAGACTGAGTATGCAAGTCAGTTGACCCAACTTTAACATGTTAGTATTTGTTGATAAAGAGAAAGATAGTAAGTAAACTTTGACTTCAGTAATGCAAGGCTCAAATGAATCAACATCAACTCTCATGATTGTACAGGTTGATAACTGATAAATCCAATCAGTGTCTCATCATTTTTTAATATCTAGACATTGGCTTATAGCACATGAATTATTTGGATGTTTTGCTTTTTTTTCTATTTTTAGTTTTATTATTCACTTGGTTATAATTCATGTTTTATGGACTTATAGATAGCTCTAGTATTTGGACATATAGATATGGATTAACTTTTTTCCATGAAAATGAATATTTAAAATATTATTCCAACTCTGGTATTTATGTGCTTCTTCCTATCTTATTTCCCCCCTAATATCCTGTTTCATATGTTGTTGAATATTAAATCAGAAAGACCTTTATTTCATCAAACTTTTCTTTTTTGTGTAACATAGGGCATATTATATACCCAATCAACAACCTACTTATTTTTATCTGTAAGTTAGTAATATTGACTACCTTATAGTGTTGTATCAAGCAATATTACAATCTTGCATTTTTTTCTGTTTCTTTTATGTTAACATTTACCAATACTACCATATTTTGGGGGCACTAGGTGGCTCAGTCAGATAAGTGTCTGACTCTTGATTTTGGCTTAGGTCATGATATCATGGGTCGTGGGTTTGAGTCCCACGTCAGGCTTCATGCTGACATTGTCAGCCCGCTTGGTATTCTCTCTCTCGCTCTCTCTCTCTGCCCCTACCCACTCATGCTTTCTCTCTCTCTCTCTCTCTCAAAATAAATAAACTTTAAAAACAACTCTTTTCTGAGAGGTGGCAACTATTCATAAGTATTTCATACATTTTCACAGAATAAGGCAATTCCTATAAGCACATCATTTTCATTCAAATATATCTTTAAGTAGTTGGGTAAGGCTACAAGAAAATTAAATAAAAGTAGATTGAGGTAAATGTATGATACACTTTGTTAATTTTGAAAACTTGTTGAATTCTAGAATAATTTTGAACAATGAAAAAATGAAAAAGATAGCAAAAATTAGTAAAATCCCAGCTTAATTATTATATTTGAAGTGACTGATATTTCTATCTATATATTTTTAATATATACAGTTATACAAATTAGCATTTCCAAAAATTTGGCTTCTAATGATCATTCTCTAATTTAACTTTTAATCATTATGTCTTAAATTTTAAAATAATAGTCAAACTGTATTAAATATAATTCAGTGCTGTGTGTCTGAATATTATGTCTTAATATCAAATGACAGAACCATGACTTTTTCCAGATTACCAACATTTCTCAAAATTAACTTTGGAATCAAGCAAGGGTTGGTCTATTTTAAAAATATAATAATGAATAAACTAAGGAAATGTAATTTTATAGTAATTACAAAAAATTCAAAGTATAGTTACTAAAGTAAACTGTAACATAGAGAAAAGAAAGCACTAACATTTTTATCTCTGCCTTGGATGCTAATTAAGCAAATGTCTAGTTTTTTTTGAAACCAACATTGAAGAATTGAGGAAGACAATTGAATTGAAATAATTGAATAATTCAATTGAAAAACAATTGAAAAAGAGTCACAGAACGGATTTTTCAATAAATAACTTTAAGTGAAACTAAAAATCTTAGTATATGTGCTGCCAAAGCAAGTGCCAATGAAACTAAACATCTTGACCAAATAATTAGAGACTTTTTATAAGGCATTTACATTGATTTTAGGATCCCATGTGGCAGTGCTATTTGTTTAAGGTAATTTTTGATACACAGGAACTCAGTGGGCATCTTCCCAGCAATCCCTTCGGTTCTGTGGAATTAGTTTTCTCTGTTCTTACAGATTCCTCAGTGTGTGCATCTCAGACCAAATTAATCAACTTTGTAACTAAAAAATCCTACTAGGTATAAGTTGAAGTATGTTCATTGTTTTTGCTTCTTCCACTTTAGGAAAGAAAGCATACTGTAGCTTAAAATTATACAACCAATACTTTTCTATGATGCCCAAGAATGCATCATAAACATTCTAAAACATGCTTCTTGAATAATAAAAAAAGCCTTTTGTTTATCAGTCATAACTGCAGATGAAGTATATTAACATAGGAATGCAGATTTTTGCTTCTGACTGCTGTATTGTTCAAAGGGTTCAAACAAGGGCCAATTTCAATACGCTACTGCTGGGTAATATGCTACCACTGTGCAATTACCACTAGGCTGTCATGTGGTAGCTTTTGGGTTTTGCATAATTTCCTGCTAGGAGTTGGAATCACTGTTGGCGCTGTGGTATGATTCCTCAAGAAGGATGCTGTGCTGTGTATGGCTACTGAAGCTAAGGAACACTTGCTATATCAAGATGGTACTGTAGAATACTGCTTTTCAGCAGTACTACATTCAGACTAATCTTACCACCTAACCAGAAAAATTTAGATATAATATATAAACACTTCTTTAAATGCCTTGGAGAACTACCAAAGGAAGGAGGATTTAGGGATCTGAGCTCTAATCTGGTAGACAATGGATATTCAGAAAGGTGAGTCAACATCTGGGAATATACTTTTGTTTTGTTTTGTTTTGTTTTTTGAGGAGTTTGCCAGTTCTACAAGCAGTACCTAAAAGGAAGTATACTTGAGCAGAGATGTATAGGCAGGCTCATTGAGCTAGTCAGACAAAAATTGGAGGTTAGAGACTTCCTGCACTTTTTGTCTGTTCTTGAAAATACCACACCATACAAGTAATGATGAATGGGAAATAGGGTAGGTCTCACAGAAACTGAAACTCAGCTTCAAATCTTCATCAATTTTATCTAAATTAACTAAATTTTATCCACAGTTTCTCAGACCATCCCACTGATCACTGTAAGCAAGATTCTGTGGGAGAAGTTTCTCTGGGATAATTTTCTCCAAATGCAATGTCTTTTACTAAATCAAAAATAATCATGCGAATATAAGAAAACTAGACTTGAGTAAAAGTGGAAGAAGAAAACTAGAAATATATATACAGGATTTCCAGATAATGGAATTATCCCATATGACTTGAAATATTTATGACTAGAAAATTAGGTGAATTAAAGACAAGATAAAAAATCTCAACAGAAAATGGAACCTATAAATGGAAAGAAATGGCACCTTTAGTGTATAAAATGCAATAACATAATTAAATACTGGATGCCTAGGCATAATAGAAGATTTGAAATACATGCAAACTGAATTATTCAATATAGAAGTAGGTCAGAAGAACATACTTACATGGAAGGCAGAAGAATGTTAAATAGAGAAAATAATGTAAGGAGCATAGCAGATATATTGAAAACTTCTAATAAGCAGGTCACTGAGTCCCAGGAATAGAATAAAGAGATATAGTAGAACAGATCCAATGTAAAAAAGAAGTAAATAGTGGCTAAGAATATTCCCAAACTCATGATAGATTCCAAAATACAAACTCAAAAGGCAATACAAACTCTGATCTGGACAAAAACAAAAAATATCTCAACTAAGCACATGGTAATTGTCATTTGATGTCCCTACTTGATCCTGGTTATCAGGCCAATGCATAGATCTTCACACTAGTGTGAGTTGTAGTTATCAGGCAATTACTGATTAACATAGGTCAAAGTGATAGAAAAGGCTGGGTTTCAAATTCTTGCCTTAGGTTGGGCCACCTCAGCCACCTCAGTAGTGCAATTCATGCTTTTGGACTTCCCGGAAGTTCAGGTTTAAACTACATTGCAACAGATACATTTTTAATTACCTTTTTGCTACATTCTCCCACCTTGATTCACTTATTCCCCTTCTCTTGAGAACAAAGTAAGTGACTTCCACAAGAATCACTCAAGTTTTGCTTCATGATGATCCATCTTGAGACATACATCATAGCGTATATTCTGAAAATTAAATATGTATGAGAGGAGAATTTTAAAACAACTAAGGAGGAAACCATGGGTGGCTCAGTTGGTTGAGTGTCCAACTCTTTATCTGTTCAGGTAATGATCCCAGGGGCCTGCTCTGTGCTAGAGGTGGAGCCTGCTTAAGATTCTTGCTCTCTGGGGCACCTGTGTGGCTCAGTCAGGTTAAGCATCTGATTTGGTTTTGGCTCAGGTCATGATCTCATGGCTCTTGCTTTTGAGTCCCACATGAGGCTCCAGGTTGTTAGTGCAGAGCTTGCCTGGGATTCTCTCTTTCCATTGCCTTCTTACCCTCCCCTGCTTCTCTGTCAAAATAAATAAACTTAAAAAATTTTAAAAATATTTAAAAATTCCCTGTCTCAGTCTCCCTCCTGTATTCTCCCCTACTCATGCTTTTTTTTCCTCTCTAAAAAAAAAAAAAAAAAGGAACTAAAGAAAAGGACACAGGCCTCAAAAGAGCATCTAGAATCATGCCAACTCTTTAGTAGAAACACTGAGGATAAGCTTTTTTAAATCCTGGAAGAAAATCATCTATCCAGATTTCAAGAAGATAAACTCTTTCAAATTATAGAGGAAAATAATCTACCCAGATTTCTATATACTACAACATTTTCTTTCAAATATGAAGGTGAACCACATATGTTTTAAGAATGAAGACCATTTGCAGAAACAAAATTGTCAATATTTAAAAAAAATCAAGATTATACTGAATAGGAAGGTAAATTTTGTAAACATCCTACAATAAAGGTGTGGGGGAAATTTACCATATTAGAGTTGAATTCTGAGTCTTTCAAATTTTTATTTATTTTATTATTTTTTTAATATTTGAGAGACAGAGACAGCGCGAGCAGGGGAGGGTCAGAGAGAGAGGGAGACACAGAATCTGAAGCAGCCTCCAGGCTCTGACCTAGCTGTCAGCACAGAGCCTGACGCAGGGCTTGAACCGACGAACCGTGAGATCATGACCTGAGCCGAAGCTGGATGCTTAACCGACTAAGCCATCCAGGTGCCCCTGAACTCTGAGTCTTTCAAAAGAAAAAATAACGCATCATGTTCACTGCTTTGGAAATAGAAAAGTTTGTTCAGGGTTTGCTCAATCTGTAGTCACCCAACAAACATGACTGGAATGTGTGCATTAATTTCCCCATAAAGGCTAATATTAGGGACAAGGATTTTCTCATTACAATCTGAAACTAAATGGATGAAAAAAATAACTGCAGGTTTTGCATTAGGCCAGGTGTTGCCATTTTAATAACTTAAATGAAGAAAGATGAATTAATTCATGAGGGAAGTAGCATTGAATTTGTAACACATTCAATGATTTAATTCATGTAGTCCTGACAGTTATAAACAAGAGTATTTAAAAACACGTCTATGCTTCTGAGATGGTAATAGTACACTACACCATCAGATAGAATATAGTGGTATATATTGCTGAATCAAGAAAAAAACTGAAGGATAAGCCATAACAATACAGTATATGTATTTCAACAAAAGATTGAGGTATATAAATATGTTTTCACATAAATGTAAACTGATAGAATTTGTCTCTTGAAGACACAGTGCAATATTAGTAGTTGTTTTACAGAAATAAAGAAAGTGCTATAATATGATAGCTTGGAGATTTGAGCAAAAATTAAGTGCAAAAGAAAGTATAAATATGTGGTTGAATATTAACATGCATTGGCTTTATAAGAAAATAAACTCATGCTTGTCCAGGCCCGCTGAGAAGCAAAACTGAGGTAGGTTTAAGTATGCAAGCATTTCTTTAGACTATTAGGGAAAATGAAGAGTGTTAGAAAAGGCTAGAAGTGGTGTCAGACTACATGGCAGGTCTGACCCTAAAAGGAGAGAAGAAAGAAAGAATAGTTAGGAGGGAGCATTTTAGATTCCACTAAATGTCTTGAATGGTGGGTGAAATAGAAGATGTACAAACATCCAGGTATAAAATAAATAAGTCTGAGGATGTAAAGTACAGCATAGGAAATGCAGTCAATAGTATTGTAATAACTTTATAACAGTTGGTACCTACCCTTCTCCTGGTGAACATTGTACATAATATCAAATTATTATGTTGCACACCCAAAGCTAATAACATATTTAATGCCAACTATAACTTAAGAAAAAAGGGAAAAATAGCAAGATAGAGATTCTCAAGCTATAGTCTACCAACAAAGGAGTTCTGTATCCCGCAAATGGGCTTCTGCTGGTAACTCATGATCAGTAATTGTCTGGAAGCAGCCCATGAAAATGTGATTTTGAACAAAAACAGATGTCAATTTCAGAGTTAAAAAGGGTAGGTGGTTGATAAATCAGGCTCTCTGTACTTGGAAATCTGATAATCACATTCTCATGGTATATACCTATGAGTAGAAATATAGGTTATATGGACGTAATGTGTTAATTTTTTAAGAAAGTGCTAAACATTTTCTAAGTGATTACAATATTTAGGATTCCTGGCTACAGCGTATGAGAATTCTATTTCGTATCACAATACTTCATATGGTCATTCTTTTAAATTTTAGCTAGTCTAATAGATATGTAATGGTATCTCATTAAATTTTTTAATTACTATCTATGCTGAACATCTTATGTGCTTACTTGCCATCTGTATATATTTTTCATGAAGTATTTTAATCTTTTGTTCAGTTTTTAATTACATTATCTCTTTATTAAGTTGTAGGAAATGTTTTATGTACACTCGGGATACAACTCTTTTCTCAGATGTGTGCTTTCAAATATTTGCCCAGTTTGGGGCTTATCTATTAATTTTCCTAATAATATTTTTTAAAAGCAAACATCTTTAAATTTTGAAGAAATTCAATTAATATATATTTTTTTTCTTTTATGGATCCTACTATTCTATCTAAAAAATCTTGGTCCACCCAAGGTCATAAAGATTTTCTACTTTGTTTTTTTCTAGGAATTTTATAGACCTAATCCTTTTATGTTTATGATCTATTTTTAGTTAAATTTTTGTATATGTGAAGTAAGGTTCTAAGTTGTTTATTTGTATGTAAATAACCCTATCTGGCATTCTGTATTACAAAGACTATCCCTTTTGAACTTTGTTTAAAATCAGTTAAAAATGTATGTGCGGATCTACTTTTAGATTTTCTGCTGTTGCTTTAATTTGTTGGTCTTGACATTAATACCACACTATCTCAATTACTGTAGCTTTTAAGTGTTAAAATCAGGTAGTGTAAGCTTGCCAACTTTGTTCTTTATCAAAGGTGTTTGGCTCTTATGTGTTTTTTGAGTTATTACATGAATTTTAGGATTGACTTATCAAATTCTCCCAAAATTCCTGCTGGAATTTTAAGAGGGATTATATTGAATTGTTAGGTCATAGTGTTCGTAACTGTTACGTAAAAAGTACTGAGTTTTCCCACCCACAAACAGGTCATTTTTCTCATTTATTTACAACTTCTGTAATTTTTCTCAAAAACGTTTTGTACTTTTCAGTGTAAAGGTTTCCATTTCTTTTGTTAAATTTATTTTTTTTGTATTTTTTGATGTTATTGTGAATGGAATTTTTTCCTAATTTTATTGGTCTTTTTTTCTAGTATGCATGCTATATAAATGGGATATAGATACTCCCTTTGTATTGGCTCTTTTCTTATTTGCTATGTTGTTTATAGGAGAATGGGACTATTAGCTCAAAAGCTACTGGCACCAAACTCGAATTTTATACATCTAATTGTTTTAGTATACCCCAAGGAAGCATTTTTAGCCATTTAGAGGCTGCCTTCTTTACATAACCTGCAAACCTGCACCCCACAGATGCTAGCCGTTGGTAAAACAAACCCTGAGGTTATAAAAGACCTCAAGTTATTGCTGACTTTGGACGTCTTTGACCAAGAGACTTCTTGCTGTGCAGCTGACTGATATTGCCCAGACACAGAAGCGTCTCTCTGATTTACCTTTACCCTGGGAGTTCATTTGCCCTCCTACCCCTCTGGGTTATGGCCCCACGCTGCCGTCTCTGGAAGTCCTTCTCTAAGGGAATTTCACTCTTATGCTACTTGTCTAAATAAACCTTGTCTGCAACTGTCACCTTGTACATGACTTTTTCGTTGATTAGGTTCAACAACCTTGACCTTCAAAAAATACAGAAATGAAATTGATGTTTACATATTGATCTTGCATCCTGTGGCCTTACTAAGCTTCTTAATTTGTTCAAGTAATTTGTGTGTGTGTATGTATGTGTGTGCCTGTGAAGTATGAAGCTATTCCTTACAGTTGTCTACATCAAAGATCATGCTGCCTATTATTTAAGATATTTTTACTTTTTACTTTCTAATCTACAATATTTTAATTTTGTTTTTATTGCTTTATTTAAGTGGTTTTTACTCCAGTAGAGTTTTGTTGGTTGAGTTTTCTTCTTTTTCAGTTAGTTGTATGGGACCCCACTCTCATGGTCATAAATAAAACCAGGGACAAAGTGTTAATATAAGCACGGTGAGATAAGCTATCTGGACTCTGCTCACAGGGGCTATGTGTGCCTTCTTGTTTCATGTGGAATGGGGTATTTTACAATTATATCCCATACTGGGACCAGAAGCAAGCTCGACCATAGAATTAAACAGAACAATGATAGCAAAATATAATTAGAAAATCATCATAGATTTTTATATTAAGCAACATATGTTTAGATAAGTCCTGGATCAATTAAAAAATAGCCTTGGAAATTATACTTTCAGTAAACCAAAGCTAAATAACCTCTTTACAGTAATTAGCAGGAGAATGGAGCAGGCCCTGTAGAAAGGGCATCTTACTGACCAAAGGACATCCTGGTCCTTCTAACATAAGGAGAAAGAAAATACTTTACATTGAAATATAAGATAATATTTTCAATATATGCTATTACACACTTCAAATTCTATTAATGCAGCCTGCATTTACAGTCATTATTACAGACTTTATACTAGTATTTTAGTATCGTACACATTTCAAAGAATTCTCTGTGTAGTTAGCTTTGTAACAATATCATATGGTTTACATCTTCCTTTGTTGTTTTCGCTATCCCAAAAGAAATGAGACCTCTAAGATTGATCTTTAAAAATTTGTCAATATTCAGACCTCTCCTTTTCACTGGGTTTATGACATATATACTAGTAGTAAATTTGGGTTTGTCTCTTTTGTTTTTAATGTTTATATTTGAGAAAGAGCATGAGCAGGAGAGGGGCAGAGAGAGAGGGAGACACAGAATCTGAAACAGGCTCCAGGCTCTGAGCTGTCAGCACAGAGCCTGATGCAGGGCTCAAATCCATGAACCACGGCATGATGACCTAAGCCAACGTCAGACGCCTAACCAACTGAGCCACCCAGGAGCCCCTGGGTTTGTCTTTTAAGTCACATATGAAAAATCTTCTTATTTGAAAAAGGGGCAATTTTAAGTTGGTTGAAGGAAGCAAACTAAAAACAAAATGCTGATTGTTCTAAAATATTCATATTCTTAAAAATGTTTCTTGTCTTTAACATACCAATTATAGTTAATTATCTTTAAATTTTACTTACAATCTTGGTTTGTATAAATTAGCTACTTCGTTAAACAGATTGTTTTTTAATTGAAAACAATGATTTAATTTTGTCAAAATTAGCATCTTTTAAGATCTTATTAACATTTTCATTTTCTTAAGCAAGTCATATTAGTTTTTTTTTTTTAGTTTGTGCATTTGGTGTAAGATAATTTCTAACTATAGTCTTAAAGATTTAAATGTCATCAATCTGAAAAAATGTACCTTTTTCTAAAAAACATAAATATCATTAATTTTCATATGTAACAATATCAGATAAAGTGATTATCACTGAATCTTAGAAATTACATTTTTTGGTAATTTTATTTAATGATGTAAAAAAAACTTAAATACATTGAAAACTTTGAGAAGAGCACAATGGCAATATAGTCAACCAGTGACTTGATGACAGGGGGGCCATGCTTTAGGGATTCTGGTAAGGAAAGCAGGGCTTCTGCTCAGTGAAGGATTCTTAGAAGAGTTGTTTCTCCACCAAGAAAGTGAGGGACTCTACCACATTCCTCTGTTAGGCAGGTCCTAAGGCTGATTCCTCGTTGAAGCTATGTCCATTGTTCAACACTCAGACACCCAACATTCTGGTCCAAACATGCCTAAGTGAAAGTCCTCAAATGCTACTGTTGCAAGATCAGTTGATCAGTTTGGGGGTAGGAGGAGAGAGAGAGAGGGAGAGAGAGAGAAGACAAAGAAGTCGAAGAAAGAGGGAGAAGAAAAGGAAAAGGAGAAGAAGGAGAGAAGAAATGAACTTAATTTTTTTTTTGGTTTATTTATTTATTTTGTGAGAGAGAGAAAGAGGGAGACAGACAGCAAGCAGGAGAGGGTCAGAGAGGGAGAGAGAGAATCCCAAGCAAGCTTTGTGCTGTCAGCATGAAGCCTGTTGTGGGAATCAAACTAATGAACTGTGAGATCATGACCTGAGCTAAAACCAAGAGTCAGACACTCAACTGACTTAAGCCACCCAGGCACCCCTACTTTTAATATAATGTAATTCCATTGCCATTTCTTTCAGCTCAGTTATGATTTTGATCATTTTTGTCTTATAGTTGTTAACAATGTTATATTATGTACTAAATAATAAAAATATTAACATATTTGATCTTTTTAAAAAAAGTTTATTTGTTTTGAGAGAGAGAGCATAAGCAGATAGGGGCAGAGAGAAAGGGAGAGAGAATCTCAAGCATTCTACATGTTCAGTTTAGGGCCAACCTGGGCACTTGATCTCATGACTCATGACCATAAGATCATGACCTGAGTTGCTTAACTGACAGAGACACCCAGGTGCCCCAACATATTTTGTTTAAGAGATTCCCATTTTTATTAATATGTTAACTATACATAATTGTCATTATGTGAAAGAAAAAAAATAAAACAAAATCCATTTTATTTATTTATAACATGGAGTAGGGATTAAGTGAGCAAATAAAATAGATATTTTTCAAATATGCTTAAAATACTTAGCAGGGCAGAATGTCTTGAATTGTTTTTCCATTTCTCTCATTTAATGATTACACATGATTAACTATTTCCTATGAGTCAGAATTATTAGTTATTCAACCTTTCTAATAGTACAGCCAAGTAAGTGGATTCAGCATAAACATTATTAAAAATATGAAAAGATAGCAGTACCTCTCAGTAAAAAACAGCAACCCAAATCATTATATTGTCAGAAGGGAAAAATTGAAGTATCATTGGGAAACTACTCAAACTATAGATTGTTTAAAAATGTGATCTCATTTTAATTTATGTGGTAAATCCATAATATGACACTCTAACAAGGAGTGATAGCTATCAGTTCAATAGCAAAGTGGATTAAAATACAACCTGTTTATGAAATTGCCATGAAATTGAATTGAAGCACAGGCAGAATTCAACAGATTGCTTGGAAACTATTCAAGTACTAATATGTTCTTTTTTCAGACCTGCTAGAAATCTAAGATGATGAAAACAAAAACAAAAACAAGACACAAAAGTTTCTAATATTTGCTCTTCCACATGAAACAACCCATCTTGGATTTTTCAAGAGAGTATCTATGAAAGGCTCTTGCCTGTTGATAAAAGAACAACGTATTAAATTTTCATGCTAATTAGTAGACTTAAAAATGTTATAGAAAGAAAAACATCTCCCTGAAAAAAGTACCAGTTTTTCAGTTGCTGAATTCTTATGCTATTTTTATTGCTTTGAAGTAAACTCAGTCTTTACTTAAAATTATATAATCTTCATCTTCATTGTGATTTACTGGCATATACATTCAATTCTTGACTTAATTGCTTCTTTACTGTTTTTCTCATCATAACTAGTGTCTTGCTTTAAGTTTAGTTACTTAAAGCAATAGCAGAATTAAAATTATACTCAGATTTGCAAAGAAAGTATTGTATCTCATATAGTGACTAATGTAACCATTCTGGAAAAAAACACTATCATTTTAATATTGTCATTTTATTTTAACTTAATAATTTACAGTGTTATAAAGTCTTTCAGTTCATGTTTTCTCCTTGGATGATTTAGTGTGGTTTGGGTAAGCTCTCCAAGATAATTTCTGATTGTAGGGGTGTAGGTACTCATGACTCTATGAGACCAAAAGAATCAGGACCTCATGGTGAGCTCTGTGTTCTTGCACTCATAAAGATTCTGGCCTGAAACTGTTATCACATCCTGATGAATGAGTGCATCTAAAAATACGCACTTATGACATGTCTGCTTTCTTTAACCAGTCACACAAGAATTTCCTCATGTGCAGCCGTTCCCTTGTGGCAGTGCAGTCCTTTTGTCCCCATTCCATGCTGGGCATGCATAGTTATGACCAGAGTTCCTCTCTGGGCTGTATCAACCATAACCTATGCCAAAGACAATTGATATCAAACCCATTAACATTTTCTGATTATCATATTCCTATTTTCATATTTTTGAAATAATCTTACTTCTTGACCCTGAATAAGGGAAAGGGCACATGACCACTCCGCCTGATCTCCATTTTATTTCTCCTTTCGATATTCTATGACAGAAGAGAGTAAAACTTTTCCTTTTAGGAGTTGATTACTCTTCTTTTTATGTTCTCTCTTCAAGAGGGCGAATAAGCTTCACAACTCTGGCTTAATACAAGAAAGAATATCCTCTTTATGAAAAAATCTCTATGATCTGTGTCTCTTCAGGCATGGTGCTTGATATGAAAGTTACAGGGATACTGGTAAGCAGGAATTACCAAAGACAAACCTTATTAATATAATATAATTCAAAAATATTTTCTATCAAAAGGGAATTATCAAAATCTTATTTTAATTCCCAAGATATTTAGAATCAACTGTCTTTTCACCATTAGGGTGGATTTCTTCTGGAAATTTATAATATTGTATATCACATCTTTCAATACCCATCCTAATTTTTAATTCTTACAGCCTAGTATTTTTTAACAGTTTTATTAGGCAAAATCTACATAAAATAAACAGCACACTTTTAAACTATGCAATTTAGTAAGGTTTGATATATGTATACATAGATGAAATGACACCCAAATTAAGAGAGTTTTAACCCCAAATGATTCTGTGTTTGTTTAGAATTCCTATTCTGTCCCTTAAGATACACATCATTCATATCACCCCATCCCTAGAAAACTATATTGTAAATTAATCTATATTTTCTAGAGTTTTATGTAAACAGGATTATATACTCTGCAGTCTTTCATTTTTGCCTTCTTTCATTTAGCATACTTTTTCAAGGTTCAGTCATATTGTTGCATGTTATCTGTAGTAGATCCCTTTCTATTAAAAGGTTTGATAAACATTTTCCTATTGATGGATATTTGGCTACTATAAATAAAGATTATTTGGACATCTGTGTTTTTTTGTTAAGATATTGCTTTCTTTTGGGGAAATTACCTCGGCAGAGAATGACTGGATTCTAATATAGATATAAGTTTTACGTTGAAGAAACTGATGAACTGCATTCTAAAGCAGCTGTGCCATTTTACCTTCCCACCAGCAGGGTGTGAGATTTCCATTTGATCCTCCATTTGATCCCATTTGAGAATCAACACTTGGTGTGATCATTCTAATAATTTTAGCACTTCTAATAGAGCTGTAGTAATGTCCTTGTGATTTCTACTTAATGTTTCCCTAACAGTTATGGCAATAGCATTGTCATTTGTCAGGTATATAATATACAGGTATTTCTCTGTGTCTTTTAATTCTCTTAATAGTAGCATTTAAAAAACAGAAGTTTTCCATTTTGATGACATTAAGTTGTTATGTTTTATTCATCTTCATTTTGGTGTCATAAATAAGAAATATTTTCCAAACCCAAAGTCAAAAAGGGTTTCTTATATGTTCTCTTCCAGAAACTCTGCAGTTTCAGGTTACATTTTTTTGTATCAGATTTTGTAAAGTTAGTTAATTAGTTAAATTTTGTCTGTGGTTAATGTTATGAAGCATATATTGCTTTTTAAAATATGGATATCCTATTTATTGAAAATGCTGTACTTTGATAATTACTTGTCCGAATATGGGAAGGCTAATTTCTGGATTCTCTTTTCTTTTCTCCTGATCTATTATCTGACTTTGTGCCAATGCTATACTTTCTTTCTTTTTCTTTTTTTTTTTTTAGTACTGGGGTCTAGAATAATTTACTGGTCTCACCCTCAGTCAGTCTTTATAACATTATACATCTCTGAAGTCTGGTCTCTGAAGTGATCTTACTATTTTTGGTTCCATGTGTGCTGTCTTTCTACTTCTGTTACAGATGCCAAAATATAATCTCCTCGAGGAAAGAAACTTTGTTTTTCATGACTATATGCCCATTACATAGATCATGCCTATTATATTAGAGGTACATAATGAAGATTTTCATGTGGGTGGATGCGTAGATAAATCTGGTGGTCGTGTCTTCATTTCAAATGGCTGAGGATTCCAATCTTGACTGTTCCAATTTTCAAAAAAAATATGAGTTTTATGCTCTTCTAGTAGATGGTAAAAATATCATGACTTAATATATTTACCCGAGAATTTATTCATGGTTGAAATGTAATGTTTGATTTATAACACCTCTTATAATAAACATATGATGCCTAATTTATTTGGAAACTAAAGATAGCATGGTGGGTGAAGTAATATGCAAAAATGACATTTCTTACTGACTTATTTGCTATATGAATAAGTATCTGAAAAAGGATCTGAGATTTACAAAAAGGGGAGTGGGTATTTGCTCAAAATATTTAACTAATTAATAGTGTTAGCTTATCATTCAAATAATACTAATATTAAATTTGCATTGTTACTAAGTTTATTGGCTGTTTTTCTCTTCATTATTTTATATAATTCTAATTAAAATCTATGATTAAATAATCATTCCAAGGTTTAGAATAAGAGTAAAGAGGTGGGGACCTTCATGCTTCCCTTGTGTAAAGACCAGAGAGGTGACTGTCCTGTAGGCCTTCTTACACCTATCCTCCAGCTGTGTTAGCACAGGTATCTGACAGATTGCAGTGTGATCGTTAATATTTATGTTTACCTTGGTAGTACACTCAAAGTGTCTTCTTACTGAGAAATAAATACATGTAGTTTTCTAGACTATAGGATACTTTGATTTTTCCTAAATTAGTTTCTTTAGGATGAGGACAGGCAGGGACTTCAACCAAATGGTGGAATAAGATATTCCCAGCAATCATTCCCTGACAGAAACAACAATTTGTCACCTATCCAAAGATAGTAATGGTATTGTGGGAGACTTGGGATCCCAGATAATATGTTACAAAAATCTCTATAGAGCCCAAGACCAAAGAGGAGGCTACTTTGGGAGGTGAGGCCCATACCCTGGTAGCATGTCTACCAACTGTGATTCTGGCTACAGACCTAGAAGTAGCCTGTTAGGGAACTCAGCTTTAGTCCTCCTTGTCCAAGATCCTGTCACCATCCCCATCTGCCAGGAGAAGTGCTACTGTCTCTGCCTCTAGTATACTCCTGATTGTCATAGACTCAACTGTGGGTCCAGAAGTAACCTTGGACTTACCCAGTCTACCATGGTTTGAGGTAGTCCTGACTGCTCAGGGACATGATGGGAACCACAGTCCTCCATATTCCCAGGAACAGCTCACCATCAATGAACTTGATTGCAGACTTGAAAGTAACCCCTAACCTGTCTACCCCTGATTGAATACTGTCCCAGAGGCAGTCCTTCCCACCCAGGGATTAAGCACAATAAGTCCAGGGACATAGTGGGAGCTCATCCCGGAACCTGGCCCATGCTATACTTACTTGTGCACTGGTAACTGGCCCGCTGCTGATAGATCTGAATGTGAACCAAATTGTGGCCCCATAACCCAGCTCCAGCCCTTTTTGACTATGTTCCCAGAGGTGGTCTTGTATATCCCAGGATCTTCTCAGTGAGCAGACAGGAGCCCTCTCAGGCACTAGGAAGGAGACATATACATTCACAACACTGTTAATGGACCCACTGTCTGTGGACCATCTGCAGATACAGAAGTAACACTATGACCCAGTTTCAGTCCTGCTCGATTGTAATCCCTGAGGTAATCTTATCAGAGGAGGACCTGGTAGACAGTGTGGACTCACCTAAACTAGATTATAAAGACTGGAAGAGGTTTCTGCTGCTTCAGATTCACAGGCTCCAACACAAGGCTATGTGGATCATGAAAAATCAGGCAAAGGTGACACCATCAAAGGAAACTAAAAGGCTCCAGTAACTAACTCTAAAGCAATGTATATCCATAAATTGTTTGATAAAGCATTCAAAGTAATCAAGTTAAAGTTCAGTGAACTGTAAGAGAACACTGATAGACATTATGTAAAATTAGAAAAATAATATATGAACAATATGAGACATTTAATAAGTAAATAGAAACCATAAATATAACCAAACAAAATCCCAGAGTGGAAGAATACAACGACTAAATGGAAAACAAAATCAATATAGTGTGTTAATTTCAAACTTGATTAGACAGAAAATAGAATCAGTCAACTCAAAGACAGGTCATTTGACATTAAAGAGGTAGAGTAAAGAGGTTTAGGTTGAGACATAATTAAATTGTAAAAAATTAAAGACAAAGAATTTTAAAGATAATAATAGAAAGTTTATTTATCACATACATGGGAACCCTCATAAACTTATCAGCAAATATATCAGTAGAAACTTTGCAAATCAGGAAAAGAGTGTGATACTGTTTAAAGTACTGTCTGCTGACCAAGAATTATTTACCTAGTGAAATTGTCCTTTGGAAATGAAGGAGAGGTAAAGACTTTCCAAAAGACACAAAAACTGAGGAAGTTCATCATCACCAGACCTGCTTTATAAGAAGTGCCAAATGGAGTTCTTCAAGTTGAAATGAAAAGTTTCACAACACAAAAATATATAAAGGATAGCTTTTAATATTGCAGGTAAATATAAAGACAGACACAGAATATTGTAATAATGTAATTGTGACACATAAAGGACAAAAACTAGTAAAAATAACTGTAAACACAGAAATTTGTTTGGTTAATGGAAACATAGCAAGAAATAGAATCTGTCATCAATTCCATGAAGTATATGTGTGTGGGGGG
>NC_043703.1:40193430-40250443 GCF_006229205.1 Suricata suricatta
CAGGCAACATGAAGCAATTGGGGAAGAAATAAAGAAAAAGAGAAAGAAAAGAAGGGAAAAGGAAAGGAAGAAGGGAACTGATGGTCATTGGTAGAAGGACTACTTAATACTGTGTTGTTACATGATAAGGGCTTCAAACCACATTGGTGGTGGCAATGAGAATAAAATGGGAGATGTGAAAACTATTTTACAGACAAAAAAGTATATGGTTACTCATGATTCATAGGGTAAAAATTACCATATAATTATAAAGTTTCAAGCCTGAGAGATAAATATCTTGCTTTATTAATAGATAAAACAACTACATGGAGTGACTCCTGTGCTTAAATATTTTCAATATGTGGCTATCATATAGTAAAAGTTAAGGTCAAAAATTCCAGAGATACAGTCTTCTCATGCCACTTAGTATGTTTGTGACCTTGGACAAAATTACTTCATCATTCTAAGCTTCAGTTTCTGAATCTGTAAAACGAGAATAATAGTATTACTTCCTCATATGATATTTATGAGAATTAAATGAGTTAATATTTAGCCTTCCCAGCACATAAATGGTGTTACATTAAGGTGACATCTCTGTGGAATATTCTATAAGCAATTATAGATTGTGCTTTGAAGAAAGGCTTCATTTTGAGATACGTATTTGAAAATCAGAAGAGAAGTAGAGAAATCCATTAGAAAGACCTGATCTTATAGAGAAAGTTTCTAGAGAGAAATACTAAGATGTATTGAGTAAGATGATTGAGTGAAAAAATATAAGGAAATAAAGAGGAGCAAATTGAAAGATAAAAGGAAAACTTGGAAAAATAACTATAAAAGTCATAAGAGTATAACATTTGAAGAACTATAAAGTAATGCAAAAGGTCAAATATTGCCAGAAAGGAGAACTGAGGCAAGGTGACAGCTTTTGTTAAAATATTTTTTATAATAATTCAGAATCCCAGTTCAACATAGGAATAGAGAATGAATGAAATCTACCTGAAGTAGAGAAAAAAAATCCTTTTTTATAATGCATGATAAGATAAGGAAAACGAGTCAGAAATAAGCCATCCACTTGAATGTGAACTCATTTTAAAGCAATAAGCAATCACTTTAGATAATTCAAACATGCAAATTGAAAATCAAAATGTGACTTGAACAGGTTTTCTTCTTCCGCCAGCAGATTTAAGAACTTTTTTATTCTTGGCCCTCTGTCATTTAAGTTATGCGGATAGTCATACATGATTTGAAGTTTAGCTGTCATCTAGTCTAATTTAGAAGTTCTTCTCAAATTACCATGCCCACATTTACATATTTGTGGAGAATATAAAATTCAAGTCCTAACCGAGAGACACTACAAAGAATTTAACAGTTTTTGGAATGGTACTAATGGTAAGAAATAAAATAAAAGAATTACAGTTTAAATATTTGAAGTTGGTTTAACAATCATCAGATAAAATAATCCAGTTGTAATTTTTTATTAGGTGTAATTCCACATATTTTTAAAATAAAAGTTTGAAAAGGCTTATAAGCATGACATTGAAAACAACTCTCTCTTTTCTTTAAAGTCCATTCTCAAAATAAGTAACTTTCAAGTTTTGTAGCTGTTCCTTCTAGAATTTATCTCCCTAACCTACAAATATAAAAACTACCTATTTTGAATTATATGTAATAGGTATTATTAAACGTATGTTATCTTAAAGATTATAGTACTCATATCACTTTCCTTCTCCTCTCTGTTCTTTGTACATAATGATCTTATAATTTTTGTTTGAATTCCTTATTCTGTTTATGAAACAATTGTTCTCTCCTGACACAAATGGTGCACTTTATTGGCATTTCCATTTTTGTACAACTTTATTTTTTACTCAAATAACTGATTGCATTTTTCATTTGAATTGCTGTCTTTGAATTTGTACTAAAATCTTTCCAGTCCTCTAAAAGCTATGTAATATACTTATCATAATTTTCCACATATTTAATCCTGTCAAATGACTGAATAGTTTATTTTCTCTATTGGACATATTCTGCAGCTATTCTTTTCCTACGTTGCTGTAGATAAAGGGTTTCCTTTTATTGTCATGATAGGAAATGGTCCCCTCCCCCCACCAACATGTCCCCATTCCTGTGCCACACATGTGTATTTCTTCCTGTGTTGGTTCTGTTGCCTCAAACGATGTTCTTTCTTGTTTTACTCCCCTGTGATATCCTGAGAAAGGACAAATGTCATGTGAATTTTTTGTGACTCTTCTTCAGAAAATATTTTTTATGCCCTAACATTGGATGAATAATTTGTCTGGGTATCAAATTCTAAATTGAAATTTATTTTGCTTCATAACATTAAGGGAGTGACCATTGAATTCTAGCTTCCAATATTGATATTAAGAAATTTGAAATAATTTATATATTAAATCCCATTTCACTTTGACATTATTTTGGTTTGTTGCCTCTTATAAGTAGTTTTCATTTCTTTCCTCCTAATTTTCTGAAATTTTATATTGACATGCTCTTATATGGATATATTTCATTAACTGAACTGAGCAATAACTGTGCTCTTGCCATCTGGAAATGTATGCTACTCTTTTTTAATAAAATTTATTGTGTTTTTAAAATTTCCTTGTTATTCCCCTCTCATCTTCCTCAAGCTCCACAAAGAATTTGCTTTAGCTGGATATTGAACTGCCTTGATGGTTCCTCTAATCATCTTATTATTTTCATCTATTGTTTTTTTCCTTTGCCTTTCTGTTACAACCTTTGTGAGATATCTATAACTTCTAACTTCTACATTTTTATTTCTATTAATTTTATCTATCAAACTTTTGATATCCAAGATCCCCATGTTCTTTGATGTTTCCTTTTTTTTTATCATAGATACAATATATTTCCTTAGCGCTGAGGATAAGATTCTGTTTCTTTTCTTCTTTTATTTACGCAGTGTTCCTCAATTATACTGCCAATTTGCCGATTTAAAAATGAGACATCTGAGGCACCTGGGTGGCTCAGTTGGTTGCGTGTCCGATTTCTGCTTAGGTTATGATCTCACGGTTCGTGAATTTAAGTCTTGCGTTGGGCTCTGTGCTGGCAGCCCAGAGCCTGGAGCCTGCTCAGAGTCTATGTGTCCCTCTCTCTCTGCACCTCCCCAACTCATGCTCTGTCTCTGTCTCTCTGAAAAATAAATAAATAATTAAATAAATAATAAAATGAGACCTTAAAGTGCTGACTGGCACACTTCTGTGCATTGTGGACTTCCTTACATTACATCAGATAGCTACTGAGCTTCTTTTACTTGAGTTCTCAAAATTTTAGTACATGGAGATAGTTCAGCTACTTCAGGGAACAATTTCCTAATTCCTTGTTGAGGAGATATGAAACTGGTTGTCAGAACTCTGAAGTTGTGTGGGAGGGTAAAAAAAGTTGGTAATTGTGCTCTGAGCTTTAATGCAGCAAGCACAAATTTGGCTGAGCTATGTAACTGAAATAAGAAATGTACCTTGGTGGCTCTGATCCCTGATCAAGACGTAAGACATGTCGATTGAGAGTGTTGCTTTTTAATTAATTATGGGTCAGAAGCAAGTTTCTGGAAAATTTGTACCAGCTTCTCAACACTGATCATTGATAAGCTTAATATTGGTGATGAGCAGCTGATCTTGCTGAATTGGGAAGAAGCAATGCCATTGGGGTTGCTTATAAGTTAGGAGTAGGCCTTTAACAGTGTCAGAGTATATGAAACCACACCATAGGAGGGGTTTCATCTTGAGCTGCTTTGTTCTGAATTATTCTGTGTGTGTGTTCTTTTTTTTTCTTTTTTCTTTTTTTTCTTTTGAGAGACAGAGAGAGACAGCATGAGCAGGGGAGGGTCAGAGAGAGAGGGAGACACAGAATCCGAAACAAGCTCCAGGCTCTGAGCTAGGTGTCAACACAGAGCCTGACACGGAGCTCAAACCCACGAACCGTGAGATCATGATCTGAGCTGAGTCCATACACTTAACCGACTGAGCCACCCAGGTGCCCCTGTTTATGTGTTCTTGATCTGAGATAGAAAGCATACCTTATATTGCCCCACAGTGGGAGAACAGTAGCTATCAACTATGATGCATGCCTGTACTCTAACACTGTTGCCATATCTTAATAACTTCAAATTTGTAGTCATTGTCATTTTGAGTCATAAGCTTATTTATTTATTTATATATTTATTTATGTATTTATTTTTAGGAATTGGGACTGGTCTAACTGCCATTGTTAGTGTTGATGTGTAAGTCCTATCTTGGGTTATTCATATCTACTAATTACCCAAGTTAGTCTGATCCCTCATCTAGACTATTTGCCAAATTTTGGGTCCCTGTGTCTCTGGCTCAGTATCTTCATAGAACATTCCTCCAGTTTCTGTGGGACTGATTTAGTCTGGGGATCCAGTAATAAGTCAGGTTTCTCATATTGACTTTCCATTAGGTCCTCATTTTTAGACGTTGGTTGCTTAATCCACCATTTATTTCATACATACCTCTAATTCTTGACTCTTATTGATTTGAGGGAGGAATCAGCTTAGTTTTCCTGGATTATCTCCTAAGTCATTTTTGATCTCTTATTCTACTTTTCAATTACATCTACCACAGTACAGGATTGCAAGTATCACCTAGTTTTATTAACAATGGATTTTTTTTCTTTCTGGATTTGTGTGAGGAGTGGTGATTTCTGGAAGGAAAATTTCGCTATCTCAAAACTAAAAGACTTCATGGTAGAATTTGATTTTACACTAGAGCTGAGCTAGTCAAAGAGGTAGACTTTCTCTAGGGAAAATGCCAAAACAAAACAAACATTAAAACAAAAAAGCAGACATTTGTCTCCAACCCAAAGGCCACATTTTCCACTGAAATGTGTGTGTGTGTGTGTGTGTGTGTGTGTGTGTGTATGTGTATGTGTGTGTTTGTGTGTGGGTTGGGGTAGGGGAATTTATTAGAGAGGGGTGTTTGTGTTTTCCCCACACCCAAACATTAATGTATTCTGAGAAGACAGAAGATAACAGACATGAGAATGTTTAAGCATGTCAGTAAAACTAGAGCGAGATGAGGATCATGCTTTATTTCATGTGGCAAAATGCTTTGGCCCATTTTGACAGCTCCATGAACGTTTTAAAAGGAAACAGGAAAAAATTATTCCATACACATTACCTGTTGTTGTGTATGCGTGTTTATTTTTGAGAAAGAGAGAGACAGGGCATGAGCAGGGTAAGGGCAGAGAGAGAGGGAGACACAGAATTTGAAGCAGGCTTCAGGCTCTGAATGGTCAGCACAGAGTTCAACAGAGGGCTCGAACCCATGAACGGTGAGATTATGACCTGAGCCGAAATTGGATACTTAACGAACTGAGCCATCCAGGTGTCCCAATACACGTTACCTTTTTAAACTATTGATTCTCACTTAACCATTATCAATGTGGCTCAGTCAGTGACCTGAAATCTAACAAATATTCTTGACTCAACTCAGTCGTAGTAAGCAGTAAGATTGAAAAGATTATCAAAGATCTTTCTTCATTCTTCCCGTGGCAGCCATGGACTTAAAATTGAGCCAAAATATGCTTTCTTAGAAATCTTATTCATGCATTTGAACTCTAACTTTTGCACTCTTCAGCCCCAATTTAAACTATCTTCTCTCATAAAACAGAGATTATTACCTAGTTTCCACTGGAGACGTAATACACTATTTGTTAGATATTCTTATGCTGAGACAATTATTCATCTTTTTATTTTCTTAATCAGTTATTTTGAGTGTGCTCAAAATGTTCAAAGCCTTTTAAAATTCTAAAAGTTAATATTTTCCTTTACATATCAAATATAGTCTAGATGGCGCCCTTTGTAATTGAAAATTGGGAAAGAAAGAATGAAAAGATCTGTAAATAACCTTCCTTTTGGGGGATGCTGCACACAATGTTGGCCTGGATCAGACATTCCTGTGAACATTTTTTGGGATTTACCAACAAATAGATGACTGAGAAAGTTATTATCATAGATTGTTTTAACAAAACACCTGCTCTGCCAAGGCTGCTTAATGAAAATAAACTTAAAATCCTGGAGTAATGGAACCCAGTTGTTTGGCAAATGGAAGTTGGTTACTTAGATTTTCTTTCACTGTGAAAAGAGTATACAGGTAAAGAGTTTCAACCCTAAACAGATTCCTCAGAACTCTGTGGCATTACATCCAGAGTTAGCACAGTTATCATACTCAGGACTAAAATACATTTTAATATAGATGAAAGATTTTTTGGCCATTCCAGTTGTTAAAGCTTGGGTTTCTTTAGGTCTTTTTTTTTGTTTGCTTGTTTGTTTTTGGGCTTGTGTGTATAGGTAATCAATCACTAGTCAGTGCCATATACTAGTAAGAGATAAGATTAATAATTTGTATGAGGCTAGGCTGCTTTTTAGATTTACATAATTGTTGTACCCCAGCATTAAAAATTTCCATTTTAGTTTTATTGATCATCAAAGGCACTATTGATTTATTTTAAACCTATCCAAACTCCCTATGAAGTTATCTTTCTTTAATTTTCAGATTGTTAGGTCTTGGTAATTCTATAGTTTATGTTTTATTATGTTTGGAAGGAATTAGAGGCGATGGGATCCAGGTGTGATAGTCACATTTTCCATTTTGACATTTTTATTGTATTTGATTTGATTCATTGCTTGGCTAGTAAATAGATTTAATCATTGTTTTATATAAACTCATCATCAGAGAGATGAGAACTAAAAGTTTTCATGGGACTTCTTGGTTGCTTGCTATTTGTTCATCATTGACCTCTGAATATGATTTTTTAAAGTGTTATAATTAATCTCTTTTACTTTGTTATCTCACGGGATCTGCTGTAACACATTGCTTAGAAAACCTGAATTTTTGTCAAATAAGCATTATAGATATTCAAGATAAAAGATTGTCTTCCTAAAGACAGCATTGTTGAATCCAAGATATATTAGATCAGTGGTATTTCTCTTACATGTTCCAGCAAGCCTTCAAAATATGTTTAATTTTGCAGAATTTCCTCTTAGCAATCTCTTTCTACTTCCTAATAGCCATTTCTTGTTTTAATTACTCATAAATCATGGATATTTTCTCCAAATTATCTATCATTATGAAGATATTTAGATATTTTAATCTGTAAATTATATTTTCCTCAATGAATACATAAACTATTTAAATAAGGACATACAGTGCAGAGAAGCAAGGTATTTTTCTAATAACTTTTTCTATATCTGACAATATATATGTCTAATAGTACATTTTTATATCTAATATTAGGAGCACCTATGTTGTCAGTAGTTGTGTTCATATCATCATGCCAACTACAGAAAATCAGGACTCATAACTATTCTTTAATATGTATTTCAAAGTAGATTTTATAAATTTCCTATTACATTTCTGTAATTGGAATATTTTTTATTTTAATAGAAATAAATAAAAATGTTCACTTTTTCTTCATTCTCCAGTTTTTCTACATTTTTCCAAGTTCATATGCCTAGAATATTACTGAAAACATTCATCATACTTTCAACTTGTGCTCAGATTATTTTAAATATTGCTTATGAATATATCAATTGATTTCTGTGTTGTCTCTTAAAATGTATGACTCAAACTGATTTACAAATTATAGGACTCCCCTCAGAAACATGTATTTGTAAACATGTGTATAAATATTGAATATTCAAAACTAAACACATGTTAAAAATAGAATTTAGTCTCCAAAGAGCTCAAGGCACATGACAAAAATCTTTAATTGAGGTACATTATGTTTATATTTATCCCCCTGGGTATTACATAATGTAGAGGTGATTATTAAACCATTATTAAACAATAAATTTAGACCAGAATGGTAGTGTTCTACTGCAAGGCCTTAACTTTAATTTTATGCTTCCAAGATTATTTGAAGTGACTTCCAATAGACAAAGGAAGTGTGCTTAAATTTGGAAAGAAGTCCACATGCTGATCTGGATTTAGAAGGCTGTGCAAGGAATTTTGAAGGTATTATAACCAATGTCTGAACAGGTAAACAATGAAAACTTCCAGAAATGAAAACTATATCTAAATTAAAAAACAATAAAAATCTTTATTTGTAGTGTTTGCATGATGTACATTGCTCATCATAACTGTAACACATGCCTTACAAAATTTCTGAATATTTAATAATCTGCTTTTGGAAAACATTGTCAACATACCACTAACTCAAGGTTAAACAGGGAATTGTAAGGTAAGCTTTGATGGTATTGTTTTTTTAATAGCTGAAAGTTTTATTCTAGAAATTTATAAGGACTTGTCTATACATTTATCTCTATATTATAATTTTGGAGAGGGTGGGCAGAGGAAGTGTGATTACTATTTCTCATTGCATAAAATACTTTTCTGCTTCTTAAACATTTCAAACTTTGAAAAAAATCCTTTTAAGGATTTAAAAAATCTTGTTTTTACTTTTCACATGTGAAAATTCACTAGTTTAATTTGGATGAATGTCCAGTTGAGGTTAACATTCAGCCACTTTCTAATGCCTAATAATAACTTTCTAATCCCTAATGATAGCTAATTTTATCTCTATTGTTTTTTTATCAGAATTTTTTCTCATTCTCTACTTAGATTTATAAAAAGACATCTTTTTATATAATTAATTTATATACATCTAAATATAAATTTAATAAAATAACTAAATGATAAATGCAATAAAATAAAATTATTTTATTATAATAAATAAAATAAAGGAATAAATAATATGTATACCAGTATCTCCATCATTTAAATTACAAAGTCTAAATGTGATATAATAAATACCTAATTATATGAGATATTTGTCATAAATTAAATAATTATGTTCACCTTTTTACAGTTTTATGTAAGTTATGCTATACTATGCATGTCATTCTGTTATTTCCTTTTTAAAGTTCGATATTTCTTTTTTGTGATAGTTCATTCAAGAGTCTAAATATAATTCTAGTTTACTCTTTATGTGTGTTTGTGTATGTGTGTAAACCATAATTTTGATTTATTCATCCTTTGTTTATGAATATGTAGACATGTAGGTTGTTTTCAATAAGTACTTATTATTTGGGCAATCTATTTTTTTAAAAGAGTGAAAATGAATCAGTAGAATAAGATTTAGAGTTTGCATGTGTTTTACTTTCTTAAGGGTTTTTTTTTTTTTTTTTTCAATTTTTTCTCCAAGTGGCATGGATCAATGTATACTCCACCACTGATATATGAGAATGTCCTCTGCTGTGGTGCCTGAGTGGCTCAGTCAGTTAAGTGACTTTATTTTGTATCAGGCGTTCATCTAACAATTTGTGGGGTTGAGCCTTGCACAGCCTCACAGATCCTGCTTGGGATTCTCTCTGTCTCTGTCTCTGTCTCTGTCTCTGTCTCTCTCTCCCTCTCCCTCTCCCTCTCCGCCTTTGTTGTACACCCTTTTCTAAAAATAGAAAAAAAATAAAACAAAAAATATAAAGAATATCCTTTACTCCACATCCTTGCTAATATGTAGAATTGTCAGACTTAAATTTTGTTAATCTCATGGATGTAAAATGGATTCTTACTATGCATTTGACTCGAATTTTCAAAATTTACATTCTGTAATAACCACATTGCCGTTGACAGTTATTTTCCATCCCCTTCCTTCAAGGCACACACATGGTGAATCTGTATTTCCTGGCTTGTTTGTCATTACCAGGATCCTTGTACTGGCAAATCAATGTTTACAGCAAAAATGAATGTGTGTCAGTTCTGGTCTAGATCACTTTCTCACCAGTGCAAGATTCTCCATCTCCCTCTGTAGCAAACAGAAACATTTGGTATGGTAGCTGCTTCATCGGTTTGGGGCTCTGTATGACCACGATAAACAAATCCTTATTGCAAAAGACAGAATGACAAATAAGCATGTGTTGCTTTAAGTCATTTAGATTTTGCAATCCTTTGTTACCATAAGAAAATCTAGGCATTTTTGACCTTCTTTCTTTACTTTCTTTGAGAATACAAGAATGTTAAACAAAATGTCTACAGTATATAGTTTACAAAAACCTTTGACATATATTATCTTAATGTCCTTTAATAATAACTCAGTAAAGTAGATATCATTCTCATTTTACATGTATGAATACTGAGGCATATTGAAGGCATAATGAAGTCATTGTCTCAAAGTAACAATGCATTTTGCAACTATTTAGAAAACTAATATTTTGCATCCAAGTCCTATTCTCTTTTTATAAAAGCATGATGTTTCCCTAATTGCTATTCAGTTATGCTAATGCCAAAAAGCTTTATAAAAAGCTTTTAAAATAGCTGTGATTTTCATATATTTACTTAAAAATCTTATATAAAATAATATATCCTTTAGTTAAGAGTAACATTTTGGTATGTGTAGCATGAATGTATTTCTTCAGGAATATTTAGAAAAAGAATTTCATTCTACCTTACAATATTGTTCAATTTAAGATTATTTTAAGGGTTCCTGTGTTGTACAGTTGGTTAAGCTCAGGTCATGATCTCATGGCTCGTGGGTTCCAGCCCAGAGTCTGGCTCTGTGCTGACAGCTCAGAGCCTGGAGCCTGCTTTGGATTTTGTGTGTGTCTCTCTCTGCCTTTCCCCAAATTGCTTTCTCTCTCTTTCTCTCTTTCTCAAAACTGAATAAACATTAAACCATTTTTTTTAAATTAAAAAAAAGATTATTTAAAATACTAATAAAAGGGAAAGTAAAAACCGTTTCCAGACGAGGGTATCAATGAGGGCTTGCCAGAGTACTGAGTTATAGTATCTCCCTGTGTATGTCAATCAACTTGACAAATTCAAGTGCTGAGTTCCTATTATGGGTGATGATATAAAACTCAGAAAGCAACTGCTAAATTTTTTCTCCCAGGTTGTGCCTGCAGCATCAAGTGATAAAAATAATTATAAACTAAGTAAACTTGATGCGCTGCTCAACTCACTGAGAGGATAAATATAGTGGCCCACAATGTCATTTTCACAGTTACAGTTCACACTGTAACCACATATTGAGGGAAAAACACACACAACTTTTAGCTACATAGCAGCCTCTAAGGGATCATGGTTTTGTTAATATTTTTCAAGATGTGTAAGATCTGAAATACTTAGTAATTAAGGCTAAAAATTAGTTTGTAACATCTGTGAGAGCATGAAAATAGAACAAAAATTGTCACTTGCTTGATATTGGGTCTTGTAATTCTGTTTAGTGAGAAAATTATTTTGTACCAACCAGTATTTCATTGTCCTCCATCCATGCATAGCTCATTGGAATGGAAAATATATAAAGCCAAGTTTTTTTTTGTTCTGTTCTTTTCATGAATTAAGGGTTAAGTTTTCCATCATGTCAAATATCTACCATGGAAACTATTGTGATAGGATTTTATTTCTTAACAACTCATGATTTATTTCTATCCTTCTGAACTATGACTGCTACATACTATCCTTTTGAGTCTTGAAAACTAGATTAATCTCTTCTTTTCATATGGAAAAAGGAAATATATTATGTTTGATAGAAAATATAGTGTAGTATTATTTTGGCAACAACTACAATGCATTTTGAACACTCTACCTCAATTTTTGTATTTATTTATATTCCTTAAATTAAGATTTTATTTTTTAGAGTAGTTTAAGGTCCGTAGCAAAATTGAGGACAAAGTACAGATCTTTATGTTCCCTGTATCAATAATACCCATTCCCCTACCAAACTGATACACTTTTTAAGTTTATTAATTTTGAGAGAGGGAGAGAGGAGGAGTGGTGGTACAGAGAGGGAGAGAGAAATTCCCAAATAGGCTCCATGTTGTCAGCAGAGAGCCTGACTCAGGGCTTGATCATGAGATCCTGACCTTAGCTGAAATCAAGAATTGGATGCTTAACTGACTGAGCTACCGGATGTCCCCAGACTCATATACTTGTAACAATTGATGAACGTTCACAGAAACATCATTAACATCCAAACTCCCTGGGTTATTACTGTTTGGTTCACTTTTGGTCTTGTACATTCTGTGGGTTTGGGATAACATGTATCAATTATTACAGATTCGTACAGAGAAGTATCACTGCCCTAAAAATCTGTGCTTCACGTATTCATCCCTTCTCTCTAAACTTCTGGTGCTATGGATCCTTTTATTGTCTTTACAGTTTTACCTTTTCCAGAATGCCAGATAGTTGGAATCCTACAGTATGTAGCATTTTTATATTGGCTTCTTTCACTTAGTAATATACATTCAAGTTTCCTTCATGTCTTTTTATGAGTTGATAACTCATTCCTTTTTAGTTCTGAATGACATTTCAGTGCCTGGATCCACCACAGTTTATTTATCCATTCACCTACTGTAGGACATCTCGATTGCTTCCAAGTAATGGCAGTTATGAATAAAGCTGCTGTATTTACCCATGTGCTGTTTTTTGTGTGAACATAAATTTCCAACTTCTTTGGGTAAATACCAAGCAGAATGACTGGTGTGTACTGGTATCTCATTATTGTTTTAACTTGAATTGCCCTGATGGCATATAACTTGGAGCATTTTTATATGCTTATTTGTCACCCATATATCATCTACCACATAGTTATGATTGCTGTAGTTTTATACTAAGTCTTCACATCAGATAATGTCTGTCCTTTAGCTTTGTCCTTTTCCTTCAATATTGTGTTGGATATTGCCTGCTACATCTTTTTTTTTGAAACTAGTGAGATCATCTGTAGACCCAGTTATCGGTATGTTATTCATGTGAATCTAGTGGATTACTTAAAATAGTTGGAACTATGCTTATGACCCCAGTTTACATATGATATTAGGAAATTTTAAGTGTAAGAGGAAATTGAGAACTTCTTTATCCTGATTACTTCCTATCAGAACAAAGTGGATTGGCTCTGTAATAAATACCTTTTGTACTTGGATAACATATCTGGTGAAGTATAAACAGAAGGTGAAATGAAGTGCCCATAATTCTTTTATTTTATTTTATTATTTAAAAAAATTAACATTTTATTTATTTTTGAGAGAGAGAAAGAGAGGGGGAGAGAGAGATAGATAGACAGACAGACAGACAGACATGAGCAGGGGAGGGTCAGAGAGAGAGGGAGACACAGAATACAAAGACAGGCCCAGGCTCTGAGCTGTCAGCACAGAGCCTGACATGGGGCTCAAACCCACAGAACCACAAAGTCATGCCTGAGCTGAAGCCAGACGCTTAACTGACTGAGCCACCCAGACCACCCCCGCCCCCCCCGCCTTTTAAAAAATATTTATTTATTTTCGAGAGAGAAAGAGAGACAGATCATGATCAGGGGAGGGGCAGAGAGAGAGGGACACACAGAATCAGAAACTGGCTCCAGGCTCTGAGCTGTCAGCACAGACCCTGACATGGGGCTCAAACCCATGAACTGTGAGATCATGACCTGAGCTGAAGTCGGATGCTCAACCGACTGAGCCATCCAGGTTCCCCTGATTCCTTTATCTTTTTATTTGTCTGACCTCAGAAATCACTCCTTGGTGATTTGGACTCAATGTTTTATTACTATTGGAATTTTTGTCATTGTAAAACTTTCTCTTTTTCTTTATAGTTCAAAATTAAGAACATCACCCAGATAATGGTCACTCAGCGTTTTGAACTGATTTCTGTGTCTTATGAGACATCCCATGAAGAAGTTCCAAAAACTTCAGAAAATGTTTGGCTTAAAGGAACTTGATAAAATTTTGCTCTTCTCTAGCTCTTTTGTTGCTCAAATGTGGGCTAAGTTTCAAAAGAAAAAATCACTTTCCCTCCTACATGGGACATGACACACCTGGAATGATCCTTTCTACTGACAAGGGAACAATAATATTTGATGGCTAATTAGCATGGCCTTGTAAGAGTCAATCAGAAATATTTCCCAGTGATTGGTCAGCAGTGCCTACTACTAGTTAATCAGTGAAACTTTCAGAGGAAAATGTTTTGGGGTATCTGGGTGGCTCAGTCAGCTAAGCATCTGACTTGGCTCAGGTCATGATCTCACAGTCCGTGGGTCTGAGCTCGATGTCAGGCTCTGTGCTGACAGCTCAGAGACTAGAGCCTGCTTTGGATTCAGTATCTCCTTCTCTCTCTGCCCCTCCCCTGTTCACTCTCTATCTCTGTCTCTCAGAATAAAATAAAAACATATAAAAAATTTTTAAGAGATAGAAAGATTTTATAATGAGAACAGCTATCATGACTGGAGCCATTTTAAAACAGAACCAGAGTAGCTACTGCAGAAAAATTACCTTACCTGTTTTTGGTGGACCTGGGCCATAACCTACAAACTGGGTGAAGTGGACATTGTTTTAAGAATTTCCTGTGAAGTCAGAGAGAGAACAGATATGCTGCTCACAAGTCTGATGGTGGTGGACTTCCTAAAGATAGAACTAGTCGTCCATCAGTGTATAACCCAGAGTGGCTTTGCTCATTACGAACCAAGAGAAACTTTTGTTTCCTTCAACTCACATAGTTGTTCCCCCCACTTCTGTTTTCTTATAGAAAAAGCTCTTACCTTCACTGTACCATCAGGACATAATATGAGTTTCTATTTGAGTCTTTGCTCCTTAAATTGCAATTCTCTGATCTCCAAAAAACACCCATTTGCCTCTCACTGTGGTTCTTATTTTCAGGCTACCATCACATACGTGGATTTCTAGTTTTCAGGTTTTATTTCACTGATTTAATATAGCAAGATGGGAAAAAGTATATTTTAGCTGTTGTCAACAGAATTTATGAGGGGAGAAGGTAATCTTTTTTGAGGAATTCTGTAATAAATTATTGGGAGCGGAACATGGACCTTGCAGTACCTGAAGTTCATTATTCCCATGAATTCAAAAGAAGAGTGGAATTGCTCTTATGTTAAGGGGAATAATGTCTGTATTCTATAGTGATATCTGGGAGTATGGGTGAAGCCATATTGGGAGCATAACAAGAAAGAATGAGCAAGATAGTGAAAAGTCATGCCATTTACAGTGACTCTGACCCATAACCTTTAACACTTTTGTCTTATTATATTTTGTATGTATGTGTATAAGTGGATACATTCAGATAAAAGGTCTGTTTTATATCCAAGGTTGTCTTGGATGGGGTCAGGAACACACATTATTAGTGCCATATGGAGCAAATATAAATCAAGTTTATTTGGGAAAAATATGTACAAGTACAGCAGCTGCAGGGCATATGTTGTTTTTAAACTTTTATTCCATAGCACAAACCAGGCATAAATGTTCTATATGGACCATCGGCAGTGTTTCAAGAGAGAATAAACCCCATTGTACATACACTATGTTACATAGTAATAGAATGATAGTTTTTATGAGTGGTAAGCAATACCTAGTTTCTCAAATTAAGAGGAAATTTACCAAGGAATTCTTGGGTTTAGAAATTATGCTACAGAATGTGTATACTGAGGGACAGGTGCATCCAAGGGCCCTGGGAAAAGACTTGCTACTAGGAATGACGTATGATGGCCTTGTCTCTGCCAGTTGACAGACGGCGGCTGGCACATCTCTCTGCTAAGTTACCAAGAAGGAAATGGCCCTCGAGCACCACCCACATTTGTCTCAACAGGCAATCACTTGAGATCGAATACATGAATAAAGAGAGTGATTTGTGGTAGAGGATATTATGGGAGCATTCTTGCCCTCCTTTTAATTAGTTGCAAAATTATAGGAGAATTTTATTGGAGATATCAATTTTTTATAGGATATTCTTTTTTTATAGGATAAGGTATTTTACAACATATGCACATATAATCGGGTTTATTTAACAGAACTAAAAGCCAATAAACCAAAATTAAAGTAAGGAAAATAATGCAGTGGTTTATATACAAAGAAGGAAAAATCTGTTTTTCCTCTCCATGTGGCATTTTCTTATGGCCTTGTGAAGTTTCCCTACTTGGGAGTGTGAATTTCAGAGGGAGTGTTTTCATCCTGCAGCAGGATCCTGCTTGCAGGCGGCACTGCCTGTTGCCTGGGCATCATGTCTAACCATGTCTACCCTGCCTGTTTGTGTATAGCACTGGTGTTATATAATTGTACTTTATAAGAAAAACAATATAAATATTCAGTCATAACCTGTAGCAGTCCTCAAGCCTAGCACATACCAAGCAAACTATCAATTCCAATAGAATTTTCCTGTCCCGTCAAATATATAATTTATTTTGCTCAAATTGCCTTTTCCCCACTGCCTTCCATTACTACTATGGAAATGCTATTCAAATTTATAGCTTGGATTAAATGCCTCATTTTCTATGAAGTGTTTCCTAATTTCCTACACAACAGTTAATAAATCCCTTCATTGTACTCCAGAGAATGACAAGATAGAAAATTGGTACTTGAAGCCAGCCATACCTGGGTTTAACTTATGCTGCTGTTATGTTTTACTTTTGCTGATATTTTGGTTGATTTTTTCTCTTTTTCTGTTTTTCCTGTCTTTAATGTCTTGTTCACTCTGTTTTTGAATGGCAAATAACCAATGTTCAAATCAGCAGTGTATATCCAACTTATGACAAAAATGGTTTAAAATATAGTAATTAATGTGTTAATAGAATAAATATTTTCAGAATACTTAGAAAAATCATTATTTCCTTTGTGCCTTCCCAGTATTAACTACTCTTACACTTCCCAAACCACACACTTCCACATCTAGGCATTATGTTTCTTTCTTTTTAATGTAAGTATGGGTAATGTGATATGTTTTTATTAATATTTATTTTATGTATATGATATTTGAACTATTTTTGCTTTAAAATAATTTGAAATTTAAAACTTTTTTTTGTTTTTTTTAAATTTATTATTGAGACAGAGAGAAACAGAGCACAAGAGGGGGAGGAGCAGAAAGAGAGGGAGACACAGAACTCGAAGCAGGCTCCAGGCTCTGAGCTGTCAGCAAAGAGCCCGATGTTGGGCTCAAACCCATGAACCGTGAGATCATGACTTGACCCAAAATTGGCCGCTTAACCGACTGAGCCACCCAGGCACCGCAAAATCATTTGAATTTTAAAACATTTTCTTACAATATGAAATTATTTTTGATTACATATATATTCAGCTTATATGTGTAAAATTGAAAGATATGTACACATTTGAATATTCAAAAATGGAGAAGATTGTAACATTGTATTCTATTCTATATGGAATTTGAACTAACATGATATATTGTGTACAGAGTAAGAAAATTCTAAAGTTAGCCCACTGAGAATGTTAGTTCAATTGCTTACTTTTTAAATAGCTAAGGTAAAATTCAAAGAGGTTAAGTGGCATGTTAAAATCACACATACATTTAGTCTTTTAACATATTACAATTGTCTAATTATAGTATTTCCTATAGAAATTTGACAAATGACAAGGTAAAATGAAATATTCTTTTGAAATATATACAAAAATTATCAAAGTAATAATATAACTAATTTTGTATTTGAAAATTTTATTATACTGTTTATTAAAGTAAGTATAAGTATTTGTAATTTAAGTTAGTAATTATAAAAACTAATTACTACAGCTAAAATTATTAAGGCTTTAATAAACAAATCCATATCTAAATATTTACTTTATAAAATATAAATTAACAATATTGATTTCTGTAAGTTGTAGTTAAGTACTTAATTTTGATTACACCATGCCCTACATGAAACAGCATTATATTGCAAATTTTAGTTTCTGTGTCTGTTTATAAATATATTATTTTCTCAAAGTAAAAAAATTTCCAGGGTTTATTAACTTATTAAGTAAGTGTAAAATCACTTGAATATACTGACATCAGTAGAAAGATTTGATTTTTAAAATACTTTAATTAAAAATAGGTATCTATTTTATTAAATTTATTGACATTAATTAAGATATTGTCCAAAAATGTGACTCATTTTTTGCAGTCACTTGATATATAGCTCACATCAGTATAAATGTCTATTTTAGACAGAATCAGTCATTTATAAAATAGTTATGTGATTATCTTCTGTAGGACAATATGGAAGGAATTAATCTAGATGCTAAGGAAGCATTGCCAAATAAAATGCACAGTTAATTCCAGCTTTCAAGGAGCTGGTACTCTTGTGGGGAAAGATTCTTCACAGTGATCTTTATGTGGTTTTCTTATCACTTAAATCAGAATCTTTCATTTGTCTTCAGTTTAGACAGCAGAAGAAATGATTTATCGTACGTGTTATATTCAGTCATGTCTCAAAATGTCCAAGGTCTAGGGCAAAGGACGAAAAGGGACTGCTTTGGTATGAGCAAAGTGGTCCTCTCAAAGGTGGTCAGTGTGATCAGATGAAGATGTACGTTCCCAATCCACTGAGACAAGCTCTAGATCGGATCTGCAGTCTGACAGTTTGTGCCAGCCTCCCTGGCCTCTAGCTTTCCTTACTTTTGCTCCTGTGGCTTCCATGTTACTACAAGCTCGTAGTTTCCTTGGAACTCTGCCTCCTCTTCTTTTTTTGCTTCAGCCTGTGTATTTGCTTCTTTCTCCATTTGGTTCTTATGGTGCAGAGGTTTCTAAGAAAACTGTGTTAAGGCTGAGAGCCAGAGTGTGATTGTATTATGAAGTGGGGTCTTTGTAAACTTAATCACGTTAAGATGAGGTCATTGCAGTGGGCCCTCCGCCAATATAACTGGCTTCCTTATAAAAAGGCAACATTTGCACAGAGACACACACGGAACAAAGATGATGTGAAGAGACACAGAAAATGCCATGTGAAGATGGAAGATTGGGGTGATGCACATCAAACATCCAAGAAACATCCAAGGTTGCCAGCAAACCACCAGAAGCCAGGAAAAGACAAAGAAAATCCCCCACCATTTTCAGAGGGAGCATGGCTCTGCCAATACCTTGATTTTAGAGTTCTAGGTTCTAGAACTATAAGGCATTGAATTTCTATTTTTTAAGCCATTCAATTTGTGGTATTCTGTTGTGATAGACCTCGCATACTAATGCACTCTTCTTTTTTTGGTGGTGGGGGTGGTTATGTTTAAATGAAGTTGCTTTTACAACACCAAAGACTTAATCATCCATTTCCTACATAAAAGGTAGCTATTTTTTTGCATGGACCTCAAGCATATTGTAGTATAGAGGTGGAATTTAAGGAAAGGTATTAAGCAGGCTGTGTTGTAGCTTATGAACAAGTAATAAATTGTATCATTTATCTTGAATGTATCATAGATAAGCTGCTATGTAACGATTGCCACTTCAGATAGCTGTGAAATTAGGTGATTAACTAGTTGTTACTTAACCTTCTAATATCTGTATAAGTCTAATTACATGAAACAGAAGTTGGTGTTTTGATTTTTTACTTTGCTTTTCTGTTTGGAGTATCATTGTAACTACTGTATTGTAAATGATGGAAAATAATTGCATATGTTAAAAAAATATGAAACTTTATAAAGTAAAAAAATTAAATTAAATTAAATTAAAAAAATAAAAATGAAACGGTGAATGAAAAAAAAAGAAAAATAAAGCTATAGAATCACTTCCTATGCATTTTCATAAACATAAATGCATTTTATAAATGCATATAGGTACTGAAGTAACAGTGTGCTACTATTAGCTTCATATGATTGGTACAGTAATGGTTTTACATTTTGTCCTCAGCAAACATGAGGTATGCAATAAATGTTTTCTAAATTATTTGTTAATAGATTACAGTGGTTAATTCTGCCTAGATAGGGATAGACAACTTTTAGATTGTACTTATCAAGCAGGAACTGTTGTAAAAATTTGATATAAGTGCATTAAGTCTCTATCACCATTATGTGATTGAAGCCATATAATTATGCACAGTTTACAGATGAGAAAACGGATGCACATAGAATTTGAATAATTTGCTTAAAGTAACAGGGTTTGTACATGTGAAGTCTAGGATTTAATTCATGACTTCTCAGATCTACTTTATGTGCCTGTCTAGTTAAAGGTGAAGACACTTCACCAAAATCTCCCAAGAAGGACAGTGTTGACCAGACTGGAGTAGAAGAATGAGCAAGAGCATAAGAAGATGCACTGTCAGCAGATAGAAAGAAGTAAAATCATAACACTAATATGGAAATACAAACTGGAAAAATTAGTTATGTATGCATGTAAATTCCTGTATATCTGTGTGAAGTTTTACAATTTAATCACATTTTAAAAATGGACATTATTTATATTTTAGAAGATTGGAAAGAATATTGATCATTTGGTGAATGAATCTTCAGTAAGACTCTCAATAAGAGTAAAAGATAGATAAAATATGTATTTTTAATGGGTTAAGACAGATCTCAATTCTGTACATTATGCTTTTACTATTCTTCTAAAATATGACTAACTCTCTCTACAAATTTCTGCCCAAGGAAAAACTAACCTTCCTAACTTAGTTTTTTTTTTAACTCAAGAATTTATCAGTCAATTCTGTGCTAATAAGTTTATTCTTGACACATGGGCTACAAATTACATTCTTTTATGTGAACAAAGTAAATAGATAGTTCACCACTACTGGACAATGTATAAATGGTCTGCTAGTCTTTGTAGTTAACAAGACGAAGTTGCAAATAAGATTTAATTTATTAGCACAGTCCCTAATTATCATTACTTGTCTTTCAATCTCACTCTCTCCCTGATTTTTGGACTAATTAGCCTTTTAAACCAACCATCCTTGATTTTTCCACCTGTTAACTTCATTGTTCCATTTTTTACTGCTTTGTTTTTATATATGGAATCATTTTCTCTTATGATATCTTGAATGTAACTTGGGTTCTTTTTCACTAATGAAGTCCTACAAGTCATTTCTGCATCACCAATCTTGAAAGCTTCTCCATTATTTATTTATTTTCAACATAAGTGAGCTTCCTCTTATATTAATCTAAGAGACATAGAATTTTTTACACATTTACTCTATAGAAAGACAGGATGTATGGAATTAATCCATTTAAATATTTTCACCCTGCAAAATAACTACATGAATCATGCCAAATGAACTGACATCTACATGCAGTTGAAATCATGCATTCAGTTTTATGAGTGGAGAAAAAGAATAGAAATAAAAGTGATATCTTCATTGGAATTTGAAATGCATATACTGTCAGATGGATAAAAGAGATAAATTATCATCATACAAAATGAGAGCAATAGCAATATATTTGAGATCCAAGTATCTGTGAAAATATCATTTATCTAAGACAAATGATCTATTTTCTTGAATTTATGTTAAAGAAAACTGATTTTCAGAGAACATAAAGGAAGTGATAGCCTACATCTGCAGAACGACTAATGTCTCTAATGAAGAGCTATCTCTACAGATGGCATGGCCACAGCTAACGGGAAAAATCACTGAGACCACTTACTCATAGCCTAGTCAGCAACCCCTGATAGGAATCTTGCCCCCAAAATGAATGACAAAAAATATACTTTCTCCAAAAAAAAAAAGGATTTAAAGCTATAGTGAGGTATACGTAAGTACAACAAACTGAACATACTGAAAGTATATACTTTGATTAATACTGACTTTTGTATACCTATGAAGTAGTTTCCATAGTCAAGATACTGAGCATATCCATCAAAAGTTTCCTCATGGCATTTTCCATCTTTTCTGCCCTATCATTTTGGCATCTCAAAGCAACTACATATGTACTTTCTTTCAGGATAGAGTAGCTTACTTTCCTAGAATTTTCTATAGTGAACCATAGAGTGTAAGCTCTTTTAGTCTGGCTTATTTTTCTCAAAATAATTATTTTGAGTTTCATCCATATTGTTGCATATATCAATAGGTATAAAGAATATGAAAAAGTGTATTCTTTTTAATATTTATTTATTTTTAGAGATAGAGAGCATGAGTGAGGCAAGGGACAGAGTGAGAGAGAGGGAGGCTCCCAAGCAAGCTTCCTGATGTCAGTGCAGAGCCCAACATAGGGCTTCATCTCACAAACAATGGGATCATGACCTGAACCTAAATGAAGAATCAGATGCTCAACCAACGGAGCCACCCAGGCCCCCAATAGTTTATTCTTTTTCACAATTTTTCTGGGTAGTGTATACCATAATCCTGCCATTTGCACACTTTTTGACATTTATAAAGTTATCCATTTACAGGATTTTCCTATATTACAAATAAAATTGTTTAAATTATTTTGTTAATGTCTTTTTTGTGGACATACAATTATATTTCTCTTGAGTAAATATGTTAGAGTGTAACAGTTGTGTTGTAAGGCAGGTGTCTATGTAATATTTCAAAAATTTGTCACACTATATTTCAAAGTGTTTGTATGGACTTTACATTCCTACCAGCAGTGGTTAATCTATAATGTTACCACATGACATGGTCAGTGTTTACAGTTTCATACATTGTAGTGTGCGTGTACTGGTATTTCATGGTTTTAGTTTGCATTTTCTTAATAACCAATTACTGTAATGATCATTCCATGGAATCGTTTTCTATCAAAATATCTTTTTTCAGTGAAATGTTAATTCAAATATTTCCCCCTTTTTATTAGCTTGTTTTTCTTCATAATATTTGGGGGTTTTCATATATCTTAGATTAATTTCTTTTTCAGGGATATATTTTACAAATACTATCTTCTAGTCTCTGGCTCAACTTTTTGTGTGTGTGGTTTTTTTTCTTTTTAATGTTTTATTTATTTATTTGGGTTGGGGCCAAAGCCACAGAGAGGGAGACAGGAAATCCCAAGCAGGCTCTTTGCTGACAGCATGGAGCCTGACACAGGGCTGATCTCATGAACTGTGAGCTTATGACCTGAGCTGAAAAGAAGACTTGGATGCTTAATAGACTGAGCTACCCAAGAACGCCAACATTCATATTTTTATAAAATATATTTTGAAGAACAGAAAGTTTTAATTTTATTTAGTACAAATTATTGATTTTTTATTCATAGTTTATTGTGTTGTATATAAATTTTTGTTTGCTTTGCCAAAGATCATAAAGCTTTTTTTGTTTTCTTTTATAAGTTTGTATCTTTACTTCCTATATTCAATTTCAAATTAATTTTTGTATGTGCCATAAAGTCAAGGGCCAAATTTTATTTTTTTCATACAACTACTCAACTATTCCTACAGCATGTGTTAGAAAATTAAATTTCTCCACTAATTGCCTTGGGATATGTGTCAAAAATCAATTGTACATATATGTTTGGGTATTGTATAATCTGTATTCTATTCCATTTTTCGGTAGATACAGAGATGACAGATAGACAGATACAGATGCAGCATGGAGCCCAATGCGGGGTTTGATTTCATGAATCATGAGATCTTGACCTAAGTTGAAATTAAGAGTCAGAAGATCAACCTGAGCCACCCAGGTGCCACATGTATGCCCAACATCATTCTGTTCTGATTACTGTTGGTTTATAAGTCTTAAAAACAGGTGTTGTGAGTGCTGAAATTTTGTTCATCCTTTTCAAGTTTGCTTTGGCTAGTCTAGATTCAATTTTATTTCCATATACATTTTTTAATTAGTTTATGACTTTATACAAAAATAACACTCCTATAAATTTGTGGAGAATTGGTATCTCAACAATATTAAGTTTCCTGTCCATATTTAAATGTTTCCATTTAATTATGTTTTGTTTGTGTTTGATAATTTTAGAGTTCAGGTTTTACACATATTTTTAAAATGTATATTTAATTATTATATTTACCGTTGTACATTACAAAATTAATTTCTGGTTGATTGTTGCTAGAATTTAGCATCACATTTTATTCTTTTGGCTAACTTCTTGCAATCTCACTGATGAGGTTTCATAATTAATTTTGATTATGAGGATTTTCTATATAGAAAATCATCTCATCTGTGAATAAAAAGATTCTTTTTCTAACTGCAACATTTTAAATTTCTTTTTCATGTTTTATTGCATTGTCTAAAGTACCCAGTAAAATGTTGTGTAGGAGTGGTGAGAACATTTTTGCCTTGCTCATTATCTGAGATGAAAAGCACTTTCACTCTTAAATATGCTGTTACTTCTATACTTTCCATAAATGGCTTTTATCAGTTTGAAGCAGTTTTCTGAGAATTTTTTTCAAAAATGTCCAGTGGTTTTTCTGTGTCTCTTGAGATTATCCTGTCATTTTCTCTGGATAATTTGTTAATATGTTAAATTACATGGATTGATTTTGAATGTTAAATTAACTTTGTGCTTCTAGGATAGACCCTGTTTATTTATGCTATATCATCATTTTTACATTGTTTGGTTCAAGTTGTTAACTTTTAATTAGGCTTACTTATTAAAAATTATTTTTATGTTGCTCTTTATGAGGGATATAGGTTTGTCTTCCATTCTTATAATATCCTTTTTTATTTTTAATTGGGATAATATTGGCCTTATAGAATAAGTTGGTTTGTGTTCCTGGCAACTTATTATTCCTCTTTAATTTTCTGGGGGAATGAGTACTGAGATATTCTGTATGGAACTAAATTTTAGAATTCACCCAGAAGGCCATCTTCTTGGGGTTTAATTTGTGGCAATGTTTCTAATTATAAATTCAATCTTTTAATAGATATAAGGCTCTACATATTATTTATTCCTTATTATGTAGGTTTTATATATCTTTTAAATAATTTGTGCATTTCAACTATTCTTTTAAAAATATTGACAAAGTTATTCATAAAAATCTCTTATTATCTTTTCAATTTACTGAGTGTGTGTAGTGATCTACCCAATTTCAGTTATAGTACTGGTAATTTGTGTGTTTCTCCTCTTATGTACTGTTCAATCCAACTGTAAGTTCATTAAGTTATTTGATGTTTCTCAAGTGAGAAGATCTTTCATTGATTTTGTTATTTTTCTGTTTCTAGAAACCAGTTGTATTGGTTTCTGAAATTATTTGTATCATTTTTCTATCTTCTGCCTGTTTTGGATTTAATTTGTTCTTTTCCTAGCTTCTTTGGTTGAAAGCTGGGTTCACTGATTTAAAACATTGCTTCCTTTATAACATAGAAGTATAGTATGCTTTTGTTGTATCCTACATGTTTGCAACATCGCATTTTTTTATTAAGTTCAAAATAATATCATCATTTCCTTTCAATCATAGTTCATTAGGAATTTTTTATTTAATTCACATATTTGGAATTTTTAAAATTAAATTTCTGATATTGTTTTCAAATTTAATTCCAGTATAACCTCATAGTCTGCTGGTAATATTTAAAAATTATCTTTAAATAGTCATTTATTCTTAAAGATTTAAAATAAAATTTTTCATATTTACCCTATTTACTAGCTCTGATTTTTTTATTCATCGCTGTACATCCAGATTTCTGTTTGTTAGCATTTTCCTTCTCCCTGGAGCCCTCATGTAACATTTATTTAGTGTGGGTTTCCTGGTGATGAATCCTTTCAAGTTTTTGTTGTAGGGATATTCCTTTTTTACCCCTTATCTTGTGAAAAATGTTGGCTGAATATAAAACTTTAGGTTCACATCCTTTTTTTGTTTGTTTGTGTCAGTACTTTAAAGATGTTGCTACACTATCTTCTCGCTTTTGCATTTTTTAGACAGAGGTCGACTGTCACCCCTATCTTTTTATCTGTGTACATAACATGCCTTTTTCTTTTTAAATTCATTAACATTTATTTCTGCTGTGTCCAGTCTACTGTTAATCTCTCATATATTTGTTTTAATCTCTAGAAGTTTGGTTTCATTTTTTTTATATCTATGTTTCTTTTTAACATAGTCTTTCTTCTGCTTTCTTTAATGAAGTAGAGTCTTGTTCACTAATTCTATCATTATGTCCTATCTGCATTCATTTTAATCAGTTGTGGTTTTCTTCTCTCTCATTATGGGTTGTATTTTGCTTTCTCTTTGCATGCCTGCCAAATTTTGATTGTGTAAGAAACATTGTGGTTTTATGTTATTTGTTAATGGTTATTTTTATTTCTACACATGTTCTTGATTTTTCTGGGGATGCAGTTACTTGAAAAAGTTTGAACTTCTGAATTTTTCTTTTATGCTTTGTAATGTGAGACCAGAGCAGATATTCTGAGATAATATTTTCCTGTACTGAAACAATGTCCTAAATTCTCTACCTAATTCAGTGTGTGTGTGTGTGTGTGTGTGTGTGTGTGTGTGTGTGTGTGTGTGTTTAAATCTGGGTAATGGAAATACAAACAATGCTTGTATGATACTGGAGTTTCCTATTTTGCTTTTGAGAAGTGAGACTTTCCCAATCTTGGAAAGTTTCTTCATTAACATGTTCTGATTCAAACTGAACTAAGATTTAAACTAAATCTTGCAGGTCTCTGAAACTACTTTGTAGCTCTTTACTCTTCTTCATCTTGTGTGAACACTGATGTCTTGATACTCCTTGACTTATATTCATGTTTCCTTAACTAGAAGGGATCATTGGACTCTGTTTAGGTTCCTGCAATTGTTCTACCTATTGGAAGCTCTCTATGAGCAGCAATCTGGGAGCAAACATAGGCCTAAGAGTATGTTTCTCCCCTCTCTCAAGGACTAGTCGTTCATATTGTCTGGTTTCCATTATTTGAAAACAGTTGTTTTACATATTTTGTCATTTTTCTACTTGTTTCAAGAAGGAAAGTAAATCCAGTGTCTTTTACTCTATATTAGTTGAAAACACAGACATAAAGGAAGATAATGTTTTAGGGAGAATAAGAGAATTTACTCATTAATATGAAATTCTCACATTTGGTCAAGTGAAGTATGAAGGAAAAATTTATTTTCATATCTTCGAAGAGATCTTTGATAGGTCAGTTTTGAGCTTGATAAGAAATTTCGATTCTGAATGACTGATTTTGATAATAAGCTTTTTGTTTGAAAGTAATACATATTCTTCCCATTTTTTCATGTTTTTCATTTTGATTAGAAATCACAAAACCATAACATTTATCTTAAATGTTTTTGACATTCCCCTTCCCAAATAGAGTTATGAAACAAAAATAATTTTAAGCAAGTTTAAATACCAACATATGATTGAAATAAAGACTTTGAGTTAAGAACACTTAATTGTATTTATTGCATAATTCCTATATACTGTATAGGGGAATGAAGGTAGAAAACATAGTACACAATCTTTTGACTTTAAGAAACTGATGTTTCATTCTGTGTAAATACTGTAAGCAAAAATAATTGTTGTAATTAAATGTGTGAATAAAATGCTTCTGAATATAGGTAGCTTAAAAATTTATAGACTTAGATTATTTTATTACACCTTTATTTTGCTTTTTTTTTTTTCAAACTCAGATAAAACATTTAAGCTTATTTTTGGCAATTGTTACTTTGAAAGAAAGTAAAGATAGGAATTTCAAGTTTCAGTTGCTTTGTCAAAGAAGAAGTTACTTCATGAAAATGAGGTCAAAAAAGAATTCCTTACTGCAACACCTTGCTTTCTGGGAGGGCTATAGAAAGCATCCTTCCAAAGCTATTACTCAGCCACAGAGATAGCGTATGACTCTTTGACGGGTTTTACACAGTGGTTTCAACTCCAAGCCAGTCCTTCCTATCCTCAGCGAAATTCTTATGCCTCCCTCTTTGCATGCTTAATTTTAAGATTATAGTTTATAATACCAGACATAGATGTAGTGGATAAAAGTAGAAAAGGAAGAAGGAAAAAATACATTTTAATATGTCTCCTAAATGATACGTGATCAGGTTTTTGTCTCTTAAGATACTACTTAGTGTTAGTTGTAGTAAAGCAGTATTTACATGTTATGTGAGATCTACCTATGATGGCTGGAGAATATATGGAATAGTTTTTTATGCTAAATTTTATAGAGAATAACAAAACTTAAAATTTGAAGTTGTTTCCTCCAATTAAAATTGGTTCTCCACATGAAGAAAATAAATGAATTATTTGGGATGAGCTATTTGTGAATGGGTTGCATTGAATAAAAGATATGAATAAAATTAATAGGAATGTACACATAGTGAATATCTAGCCTACATATAAAGGAAAATAATCTAATTTTTAAGTTTGTAATAAGAACAAAAATAATAACTTAAAAATTATAACCAGGCAATTAAAAAATATATATTTGACTTAGATTAAAAGTGTTTTTTATTCTCTTTAATAAAAAGAAAACTAGGTATCACTTTATTTATTAAAATATCAATGTATTTTAGCTGTAAAATGCTAGTTAATTTCCAAAAACATAAATCATATTAAAGGTGTATGCTATTGAAATATGCTCTATTATGCTTTGGTGAGGTTCTGTTTTTAAAAGTGAATCTTGAAAATCAAACAATGTTACTTCTTTTTATAAATTGAAATGATAACCATAAACAAAAATCTGTTGTAATGGTCAATCAGGATCTATTGTCTACATATTGTCTATTTTAAATGGGAAATCAGGATCTATTGTCTACACACAAGAAAGAAGAAATAGTGTAAAGCTTACATCAATGGCTTAGAAAGGACCAAATTGAAATATTATTTTTGAAGTTCATTCATTCAGCAATATCTAGTTGTAGCATATGCATAGAGTATAATGCTCAATATATACATAAATATTTCCTTCTCCATAGGTTTATAGTCTTCTATGTAAAACAGATATTAATTTAATTATCATGTAAAATTGTGGCTGTGAAAAAGTATTTTGAAGGAGAGATTCAAAGTAATAGAAGGACTTATAACAGGGAGAATAAAGTCTGAATCTCAGAGAAATATTCATGGAGAAATGAGTTTGAGCCAGATTGAATGGCTGAAAGTCTATTAAAAGAGGAAAAAAGATACTTCAAAGTAGAGAAACAGCATGTGCAAAGGTCTTATAGTAAGAAACAACATGAAATTTATCTGGGACTGAAAGAAAGTTGAGAATATCAGAGAGAATGGGGAGTAGGATGGCTTGATGTGAATCTGGGTAGTAGTTTAGACTCTCATATAACATAAATTTTGAAGAACCTTGTGTGGTAAGAATCTTTGCCTTTTGTTTTTGTTTTTGTTTTTGACCAATGAGAAAATACTTGGTTTTCTTTTCGTGATGAATAAAATAATCAATTTTACATGACATGACAACCTTCTATTAAATGTACAAAACTGCTAGAAAAGGTTATTAAAGGAATAAATAATTCAGGCAGTACTTCAACAATCTAGCTGAGAGATGATGACAACTCAGGCTACATGGTAGCAGTGGTGGCACAGAGAAGTGAAAAGATTTGAAATAATTAGGAAGTAAAGTGTATACTCTATGGATATCTATGATAGAAATGAGAGTTGAGACTGGTTAAAGCAACAGCAGGCATTACATTATACACTAACGTATTTGAACTTGATGAATTCAGCTACAGAAAACCACTCAGCATTCAAAATTGGAATGAGCTTTAGGGAGAAAATTGAGGTAATATCCAGGTTCTTTTTTTGACAATAACATTGCATTTTAAATTGTGAACCACTTTGCTGAAGTTTGAAATCATTGGTTCATTTTGGTAGAAATGAATATGGGGTATTAGGAGAATATGCATTAGAAATATATAAGACCAGGTTTTGAGTAAGAGCTTAAGGGTCATGATTAGAGCCATAATTCACAGTAAAAACTCAGTAATTTGTACAGGTTGAATGGGTAAACAAGTAAATGAATGAATGTATGAGTGGAGGTAAAGAACTATAATCGGTATCATTATAAATAGCCAAGTGGGTTAGGATGAGGAAACATTGTTCTGAGAAAACATTGATACAACAATAAGAAAGTTACTGATAGTCTCTGAAGGAGTAAATTTTGGGAAATTATACTGTCATAACAAGAAATAACATAGTAATAAAATAGAATGTATCATGAAAATTACCATGTACAATAAAGTAAAACAGAAAGCAAAAATAGCCATTGTCTGGTAAAATTCATTAAATTTAGTAAAAATCACTCTCTCCTCTATTGAGAGTCAGCAGTCTAAATGTCCATGTTAATAGAAATGCTTCTATATTATGATTCTTGAATATTGTTTCATCAAATAGTTTCAGTGTTCCTCTAGCTTTTTCAGTTTATATTGTCAAATAATTTTAAATCGTGAGTTTATGACAATTTTTTATTGCTTTATTGAGAGCAATGTTAATTTAGGAGAATATGAGTAACTTTTCTAAAGCTACAAAGTATATCTGTGGTTGAGCTATGGTGGCATCTGAGTTTTTTTCTTAATCCTATTTCCATAAATTTCCATTATTCCAAGACCTGTGTTATTTTGTTTATACCTGACCATTTATTAGGTTAGGTTAAAACACTTGCTATTAGAAAAGAAAGAAATATTGACTACATTATATGCCCCAAATATCCTACCTGATATTATACTACTTTAGCACTATTGAATAACTCATTTTTTCAAGTAAAGGACAATCAATCTTATCCATTTTCTGCTAAGTTTATGTTTTCACATGTATGTATGTGTATGTTTGTGCACGCACATGTTTGTGAAGTAATAGCCTTGAGAATTGTCCATGATCTACATGTGTCTTTATATGAGAGCGGGTCAAAAACCAAAATAGAGTGCATTAGCTATTAAGGAGATCATTTTGCTTCAATATGTTGTCTTACTTGTCAATTCTCTTTGTACCACTAAGACACCTCACTTTGTATGCATTATTTGTCTGATAAGTGTACTTTAAAGAGATCCCAGTATAGCTTTGATGTAACTGATATAAACATTGGCTTTGATGGGGAAACACTTTGTTCCTATTAAACTTAAAAAGCACATATCTGAAGGTTGAAGAGTTAGAAGAACATGGAAGATGCCTGTGTTTTCTTAGCTTCTACCTGTCATGCTAGCTGCTTTGAAATATTTATGTCCTTCATTGTTCTGTCAAGTATAAGACATCCTTGTTAACATTTAGACATAATTTAGGACACATTTCGTACACAGACTGTTAAATATTTATGCCTAGTGCTTACTTCTTACAAGGCACTTCACGTAAGCATTCATGTTTCAATTATTAATGAAGAGTTTGGACAGACCTTGTTTTTATTGCTCTGTTCTTCTGAAGATTAACTTTTTCATATTCTTACATACTAATACCTGAGTTGTTTATTGTTTGGTTTAAAAAGATTGTCTCTTCTTTTGATACTAAATTTGTTTTGTGTTTAAGTTTCCAGAAGAGTAAATTTAAGAAGTATGGAAAGATGATAACATAAAATTAAGTACTTTACATAAATCTATACAAACCCATGTGTGCATTTCTAGATTGTCTAAGTCTAGCAAAAATATTAGTTTATCTCTGAAGGGGAACTGTAATTCAGGATTAAACAAGGGCATTCATGAGTTTGTTTATCTTTTTCAACCACGTATAGCTAACAGCAGTGTCACATGTGAATACAAAGGGAAACTATATTTTTTCCTTGTCTAGTTAATACAGTATAGAAACCTCTTACACACAATTACATAAGTGGAACCATCTGAGCCATTTTTATTAGTAAACTTAAAATCATTTACTTTTACATTTCTCATAACTGCAGAAAGTACTGCACATTTTTAAAAATTTGGTGTCGTTTAACATTGTTGATTTGTAAAACACGTAAAGACCATAGAATTAATCTTCCATTTACAGCTTCAGACTTAATTGAGGAAACATGGCAATGCAGTTAATTTCATTTCTGGTACATCTATGAATTTATATAATCTCTTATCTGTGATTGCTTAAATAAATATAGCCCAAATGGAAGAAAGATTAAGAGGATTTGGCTAAGCTTTTCTCCCAACATATTTTCCAGTTCTTAATTTTGGAATATCTCCTTTACAAACAAAGGCAACTTTTTTTTAAACAGCCATATCATTGAAGTAAATTTGTTTTGGGTTAATTTTAATATAATATAGCTTTTTTCTAATAATAACTTTAGAAGAAACCATAGCACTGTGTTAAAAAGAAGAAAGTATGGCCTGATAATGCTAAAAGGAGTAACAAAATCTCAGTTATACAGATGAAAAAAAGCTCAACTGAGTAACAATATTAGGAGTCATTGCACTAAGGTACATTAAATAGGGAGAAAAAGAGAGAGGCAAACCAAGAAACAGACTCTCAGCGACAGAGAACAAACTGAGGGTTACAGGAGGGGAGGCGAGTGGAAATGGATTAAGTGGTGGGGATTAAGGAAGGCACTTGTGGAGCACTGGGTATTATATGTAAGTATCGAGTCACTAAATTGTACTCATGAAACTAATTTTATGTTGTATGTTAACTAACTGGAATTTAAATAAAAACTTTAAAAAATTTTAAAAAGGAGTCTCTGTGGGATCATTTTGATTGTATCACAAACCTGAGAACTTTGAGAAGAGCCTCTTTTTAAGGCTTCCTCTATTTTACACTTCTTACCTACTATAAAATTATAGTCAAGATAATAAAATTTCCTCATGCTAAAATTATCCTTTCCTTGTAAAAACTTACATTACACCAAATCAATGGAGAACATAAATATTAACATTATAGAATAACAGAGAAGAGAGTAGTAGCGATATTTTGAGTTCTTGAAAAGTGAAAAGATGTTTTGTTTCCTTCAGTCTTTCAACATGGTTTGTGGAGATTCAATTAGTAGAGGAAAATGAACAAATAAATTTAAAGCCAAAAAATAAACAAATAAATAAAGGGTAGAATACTGTGTTACAAAGGATGTTTAGAAATGGTTTCTCAGGGCACATGGGTAAGTCAGTCTGTTGAGCTTCCAACTCTTACTTTTGGCTCAGGTCATGATCTTGCAGTTCATGGGTCTGAGCCTGATGTGAGCCCTGACACAATGGAGGTGACTTGGGGTTCTGTCTCCCTCTCTCTCTGCTCCTCCCCATGCCTCTCTCTCAAAAATTAGGAAAACATTTAAAAAGTGGTTTCTCTATAAGGGAAATTGAGTGTCAACATGAGAAAAGGAGGGAGCAAGCAATGAAAATATTTCAGAGCAGGGTCTCCAGGGCAGAGACAGAAGCACTTGCAAAGGTCTGGACACACAATTTGATGGCTTTCTAGGAACACTAACGAGGTTGCTGTGGCTTCGGACAGACTAGCAGGGGAAAATCATTAGAATATGCTATTGCGGAAGCAACAAGAATGGGTGGAGTTAGAAATGTTGGGGACTTCTGCAAAAAGCCTGCAAGAGAAGGAGAATGGGAATCAGAATGGTTGTTAGGAGACATCGGGTAAGTGGATAGCCTCGAAAGACATGAGCTTGGATAATATTCTGGACTTAATATCAATACAGAAATTAAAATAAAGCAATGAAACAATCGCTAAAACATTTCCTTAAAAATTTAATCCTTGAGGACAGGAGAATAAAGGGGAATGACTAGTAAGAAAGGAGGAAAGATAAGAGAACAATTATATCTAGGGTGTGGGAAGTATTTAAAGAAAGAGGGGGTGGGGTTTGGAAAAGCAATGTTTTTGTGACCCTGCAAAAGTAAATTTTGAATTGTAATAGACTGGAAAGAAAATATGGAAAAGGAAATAAGGAATATAGAGAATACATAATTTTTTTCAGCCTTTTCCCCCTTATAAACTTAAGCAAAACATTGAGACAGTATTAGGAATGGGGCAATGGGTGGCAAGAGGAATTTCTTTTGATTGTAGGGAAGTGGATACACCCTTTTTTATATTGAAAAGACACTTATGTGGAGGGGTGGGAAAAAGTGAACCCAATAACTAATGATGAAAGAAAGTGGGGAATTACTGGAGAATTCTGAATCATACTACAGGAAGAGGGATCTGAGGCGTATATGAAGCAATTACTTTAGATAAGATGTCAAACATTTCTGTTTTGGGGCACCTGGGTGGCTCAGTCAATTAAGCACCAGGCTTCAGCTCAGGTCGTGATCTCATGGTTCGTGGGTTCGAGCCCCATATCAGCTGCAGTGACAGCTCAGAGCCTGGCGCCTGCTTCAGATTCTGTGTCTCCCTCTCGCTCTGACCCTCCCCTGCTCACACTGTCTGTCTCTGTCTCTCAAAAATAAATAAAAAACATTTAAAAAATAAAAAATAAAAACATGTCTGTTTTAAGAGGGGTGAAAGCAGATTCTATGGAGGTAGACACAAACAAAGGCATTTTTTATTTTTTTTTGAAGAACACACGTGGCTTCTCTTCTGATTGCTTTTATTTTCTCATGGAATAAGAAAGTAATGCGTTGACTGATGTGGATAATCATCTCTAAAAGGGTGAAAGTGAAAAAGTAGAGACATGTAGTAGGATTACTGAGCAGAACTAAAGACACCCTTGAGTCTAGTGATTATGAATTTAAATTAGAACCAGATGTGAGCAGTGGGAGATTTTAATGGTGGCTTAAGAATATAGCCATTAAAAAGAGGGAAGTGAGGCTGTATCGGGAGATGACAGAAAATTATAAAGGAAGAAGCAATGGATTGGAGCTGTTAGTGAGGTACAGTAGTTGGAATCAGGATTTTAGTGAATCCTAGCTGGAAATAAAAAACTGGTACTCAAAGTGTGCTATTTCATATTTGAGTTATAAGGTAGGTACAGTTGTTGATAACGACAACTTCTAGGGTAGGACCATTAAACATGTGACTCAAAACCCTTCATCTGAGTCACAGTGCAATAAAATAAGTCAATTGGATACTAAAATTACCAAAAATTTTGTCAGAATGAATGAAGAAGGGAGAGAGACTGAACCATTTGCTAATGTTTCAAGAAGGAGTGCTCAGAGGTGAGAGAATTACTACGGATTGGTAATGTCATGAGCCTCAATGAAGCTGCAGAGATTTTTCCCTCTAGCTTCTTTAAGATTTTTCTTTGTCTTTCATTTTCTGTGGGTTGATTATCATATACTTAAGTGTATATTTTACAGGATTTCATGCTTTGTGTTTTCTAAGCTTTACAGATCTGTGATGGGTGTCCGTCATTAATTTTGGGAAATTTTTAGACCTTGTTCCTTCAAATATTTCTTTTCCTTCTTCTTCACTTTCTCTTCCTTTTTTTTTTCTTTTTCCTCTCTTTCTCTCTCTGGTATGTCTCATCACACGTATTTTTAACACCTTTGTAATTACCCCACAGTTCTTGGCTTTTCTGTTCTGATATCCTTTTTTTTCCTCTTTGCATTTCAGTTGTGGAAGTTTCTGTTGACATTTCAAGGTTACCAATTATTTCCTTAGCGGTGTCCAGTCTATTGATAAGCCCATCAAAGGTAATCTTTCTTTTTTGTTGTGCTGTCTTTGGTTTCCTTCTGATGCTCTTTTCTTTTTAAGAGTTTCCATCTATCCATTTAAATTACTCGTTTTTGTATGTGATTTACTTTTTCCATTAGAGTCCTCAGCATTTTAATCATTGCTGTTTTAAATCCCAGTTTGATAATTCTAATATCTCTGCCATATCTGAATTTGGTTCTGATGTTGGATTTTTCTCTTCAAACTGTGTTTTTAGCCTTTTAGTATGCCTTGTAATTTTTTTGTTGAAAGCTGGACATGAAGCACTGAGTAAAAGGAACTCAGATAAATAAGCCTTTAGTGTGAAGTTTTATATTTATCTGGCTAGGAATTAGGCTACATTTACTATTCACTATACCTGTAGATTTTAAAGGCTAGAATTTTCTCTGGTGCACTTGTTAGGGTCTCCCTTGTTGTCTTTGAGTTTTCCTAGAGATTTATTTTTAACATCTGAGATGCACAGTTTTATTTCCTTGTAATCCCCCATTATTACTGAAATAGTGGTAAGGTGTGAGTGGAGGGGAGGTGTTCTATAGTTCTATGATTAGGTTTCAGCCTTTTGTAAAAATTCTTTTAATCTTTATTTTTGAGAGAGAGAGAAAGAGTGCAAGTGGGGGAGGGTCAGAAAGACACAGAATCCAAAGCAGGCTTCAGTCTCTGCACTGTCAGCACAGAGCCCAACCAGCATGGGGCTCAGACTCACAGACTGTGAGATCATGACCTGAGCCAGAGTTGGACGCTTAACAGACTGAGCCACCCAGGCACCCCAGGTTTCAGTCTTTGGTGAGCTCACATCCTGTGCTGTCACCTATGAACGTGCTGCTCAGTTTTGTTTCCTTTGTTCCCATTTAGGGGAGACAGAATGGCCAGTTTGGGCTCGGGTTGGATTTTTACTTTCGCCTAAGTTTGGCTCTGATAATATCCTAGTTGGTTAGGCCCATTAAAACAGTTATTCTTGAGGTCAGACCATGTTAAGAAAAAGGGAATGATCTGGGTGAATTTCAAAATGTTTACTTTTTCTCCCCCTGCTGGAAATAAGAAGGATTTTTTTTTCTGATCTTTATTATAGAGGCCCCTCTATAACTGAACCTCTGTAATTGAGCAACCCTGGAGATTTTGTTTCTCAAATGTGTCCACACTGAGCCCTCAGCAATTTAACAGTTTAGGTTTTTCCATCCTGGTTCTGCTGCCAGTGGAGTTTTCTGCTCCTGTGCTTCTGCTCTAGGAAGCTGGGATTCTCTGTATCCACCTGCCTGTCTCCACAGTTTTGGGGGCAGTGGTTTGCACTGTGACCTCAGTACTCTGATACATCAAAAAGAGTTATTGATTTTCAGTTTATGCAGTCTTTTTTCTTCCCTTGTCTGTGGACAGAAGTGACAGCTTCTTCCCTACGTGGCAGACTGGGTATTGGAAATTCTCTGCAGGTTTTTAGGAAGGATCAAAGAATGAGGTGTGGAACTTGCATTTAAAATTAAGGATTACTCCAATCTAATATTTTATGAAGTGTAAGAGAAAACTCTGCATCTTATGTTGACCAAAACATTGCTTCTTTCTGATGCAGCATATAAAAACAGAAAAATATTTTTAAAAAGAAGTAAATAGTGTAAAATATATAAATATATGATTTACTCACCAGAGCTTTGAGTAGAATATATGTGTATTACAAATAACTAATTTAAATTATATATTTGTAACTTGGACATGTAATTTGCTGTTAACAATATAATTGAATTCTAAAACACAGTGTCTCAGCAAACCTAGCAGATTTCCTTCACAGATCAGTAATCCTTACAATGGTTCCAACAGCTGTACTATAAATATCAGAGGAGGTCACCATCCATCATGGGTGCATTTATATGGAGAGGGCTCCTGGGTCATGATATGGAGTCCACGTCAACATCTGTGGGGAATGGCAAGCACACAGTTTTGAAATGTCGTGACCAGCATTGGAAAAAATATAGATAGGCTGTAAAGGTGATAGAATCTTGAAAGGGACCCGTAATAGGAAAAAACTGCAAACCTGGCAAAAACACATTACGTTTTAGCAAAGCACAAATATACTGTTTAGCTCAGCTGGAATCTTTACTTACTGCCTTAGGCAGCTACAGCACAAAAATGAACAAATATTTTTTGGGGGGGCCTGTTGAGATGTAGGAATGGGCTGAGTGAGTAGAGGACAGAAGGAATGAAGGTGCTGAGAGAGGGAATCATAAAAGATAACCAAAACAATGCTCTAGCTTTAGCAGAGTAGACAACATGGAGAGCCTGCAGCTATTATGTACCCCATCTAGGGTTTTATATGCACAAAACTAGGGTTTTTGGGAGGTTAGACAAACGATCATTATGATATAATCAAGAGATTTCTTATTCTGCACACTGTGATCATAATTTGTACTACATATCTTTGGAAATTGCATCATTTGCAAACATGCTTCAGAGGGCTGCTGGTCAATAAATAGAAGTTCTTTGATCTGAGTTTTTAATCTATTAGTTATATACCATACTTTGCATCTTTCCTACAGCTGTGTGAGCATCCTGAGTTTACAAGTAGAGGCATCAGATACCATAACACTGTACCTTCTTTCATTTTGCTTGCCCTCATTACCCATAAGTATATTAGTTAGCAATAGCCAACAATTTGCTATAAAAGCTAAGTCATCGTTCAGTTATAAAGCTAAGATAAGTCTCCTTTTCAACCTGAAAACAGAAACCTGAAAATTAGAGATGAAATACTTTTTACCCTAGTTTCCTAAATTCCAAGTTCCTGGCCAGAGCCCTTGGAAGCATGAGGGAAAAGTGGTGGTTGCACAGCAGTGCCTTTTGGGGGCATGGAGACTGTACATAGAAGGAAATAATGTGAAAGAAATGGTGGCATTTTCCAGGCAACAACTTTGCGTCAGTGTATAGAACATTTGACTGAGATTTCAGTTCATAAAAATGAATGCAAAGCATTTGTACACAGAGTTCACAGCTATACTTAAAGGGCTTAAAGGGAACATTCAGTCTTCTTTCACTGGAAGCTGAAATATATTAAGAGTTAAAACTTTTCACAGATTTTAGCAGGCTTAGGGGAAACAAATTAGAAGGTAAGGTTGAAAGAATGTGGACCTCAGCAAAGGAAAGGGATATGTTATTTCAGTGGAATATGGCCTCAAGATTCAGGCTAGGTAAATACTATAGTCAAAAGGAAATTAGGTGCTTTAAATCTTTTTAGTATTTCACTCAGCCAGAAATAAGATGGTTTTAATTTGGGTAATATGGATACAGTCTATTCAAGTTAAGGGATGATAGAGTTTTCTTTTTTAAACTAAACAAAATTCAACAAAAGTCTAATAGTCTCTTGCTTAGGAAATATTGAAATCCATTTTGAATATGACTCAAGAGTAAGAGATAATCTCCTTAAAATTGGATAACTGCATCACAATGGTATGTCTGTCAATTCTGAAGTCACATTCCAGAGTCTATTATGGAATCCTTGCTATAATTTTCATGTTGCTGCTCAGATATAGACATACAATTTGTTTTTTTTAATTTTTAAAATATTTAGTTATTTTTAGAGAGAGAGAGAGAGAGAATGCAAACAAGGGAGGGTCAGAGAGAGAGGAGGGGGGACACAGAATCCAAAGCAGGCTCCAGGCTCTGAGCTGTCAGCACAGAGCCCAACACGGAGCTCCAACTCATGAACCCTGAGATCATGACCCGAAGTTGAAGTGGGTGGCTTAATTGACCGAGCCACCCAGGTGCCCCATCATACAATTTATTTTAACATTTACGTACTTTTGAGAGACACGTGTGAATGGGTAAGGGACAGTGAGAGGGAGACGTAGAATCTGAAGCATGCTCCAGACTCTGAGCTGTCAGCACAGAGCCTGATGTGGGGCTTGAACTCAGGAACCGTGAGATCATGACCTGAGCCAGTGTCGGATGCTCAGCTGAATGAGCCACCTAGGCACCCCAGACATATAATTTTTGTTATTTAGTGCAGAAATAAAGCATGCCATCTACTTACTCATTCATTCTTTGACTCATTCTATGATTTGTATGTCTGTGATTTTTTCAAGCTAAACCACATAAGGAATATAAAATTATTTTTCTAGCAAATCAAAATTGCATTAATTTTATTTTAGCCATTCTGCATACTTCATCAGACAGTAAAGACAATAAAAACAGCTAAGTGGCTCCTAGAGTAGAGTGGCTTAATGAATGTTAATAAGGTAAATAGAATAAAATCTATCCTCATGTCCCCAATTCCCAGCAATTATTCCACAAGTTTCTCTAGTTTATATATATATATATATATAAAATACTAAGAAGAAGAGTACACACATTAGGTGAGAGCCGGTCTTTTTCAAAATTACTTAAACGAAGACAGCTTTTTCTAAATTTCTGGGGGGGAGTAAGGAATTTACATCCAAACTCTAAGGAAAAGACTTACTCATTTTGTAGAATCTCACAACAAATTTGCAAAGAAGGTAATGCACCATATGGTGTTAAGAACAATATGCTCAAAAAGATTGAATTATTTGTCATGTTCATGTTGAACTTAAATCCATGTTTACCAGATGTCAAAATACATATTATTTTCATTAAGCTTACTACAAGCATATACTAATATACCTTAGCAATTATGTATTTCTTTGTCTGTCTCTCAAGAGATACAGATAGATACAAATAAAGATCTGTTGCTATAGTTTATGTAGAAATTCTTTAGAACCTTGAAATAAGTGTTTAAAAATCAGTACTTATTATTACTATTCATTTTATACTTATTTCTGCAATTGTGGTACAAGTCCTTATGACAAATTAGTAACTTGCTTTCTGATTCCTGTCCTTCTTCACTGGTCCCATTTCTTGAGTGGCTGCTTCCCAGTGGAGGTTCAAGGTAAAAAGTGTCCAGTATGGATTGTAACCCACCTTCCATATTTCTGACCTATCATCTTCAGTTTCTCCATGTTGGCCTTTCCTGGGCACGAGGGCTTAGAATACACCCTAGTCAATTTCTTCCACTCCCCAGGTGCCATCAAAATGCATTTTCCCCTTTCATTTCTTGGATTTCAGCTAAAACAGAATTCAGGTTCATGATTGTGCATTTAAGCATGTTCAGTTTAAAGCAAAGAAAAAACCCCCTAAATCACCCAGTAGTAGAGTAGAATAGATCCATATTCCTCGAATAAAAACTTTTATTTTCTTACCACCTAGTTCTCAGTAATGACGTGTATATTAAGATCGAGCTACTTTGGGGACCAAAATGCCTGCTATATGATCAAGTATGATCTATTTTAGATATAAGGTTTCTTCTCATGACATCAAGACCTTTCTTCTGTTTCCTCTGCATTCCCCAGCTTCAAAATATTTTAAGGAGTTGAGTGCTTTTTACTTATTAGGATTTGTTTATCTAGTGCTGACCATTTTAAGTATTTCTGGTTGACTTTGCCCCATTTCTTGCTATGACTCAAGATAACTTTTTTTTGTTTGAAATTGAATTTAACGTAAAATACTTACAAAAAGCTTTATATAGCAATTTAAAATTAGTATCCAATTTTATTAACTAGAATAAACATACACTGATTTATTTTTTGTTTTAGATCATGATAGTAGGCAAAATATTGCATATAAACTAATTTTATCTTTCTCTTTTTTATTATAAAGCATTAACAGTACAATGTAAGTAGTATTGTGCATATAGGAGACATAAATCTGGAGTCACATTAATAAGCAGTGCCCTGTTAGGTGATAGGAATAAATAGTTCAAGGAACTCATTTAAATAATATTATAAATATCTTATAAAATAAATTTAAATTCCTGCTCAGGACCAAAGGATTTCACTAGGGTAGATTAAAATAGCCTTATTTCAAAATAAAGAAGTGATCATTTTGAATGAGGAAAGCCTGTTTCTGTAGTTTTCTATATGAACTCAAACATAACACAATCTTGTGTTTTTTTTTCTTATCTGAATATAGAGAGTGACTTATCAAACTGATATGCCTATAGATGAATGAAGAAAACATGACTTTCAGATAAGCAGACTTTCTAGTAAAGCACAGTATTTTACTTTCAACGTTACACCTCCAATCATATGAAAACCCAAGCCAAACACAGAAGAAAAATTAAAAACAAAATATATTGTATTAAATTGAAACACACACACATACACATTCATAATTCCGTTGATTCTTTTTGTGTGAAAAGTTCCAGAGACAGAGCTAATCAATTAGGATTATCTGTAACTTCATCATGTAAAACCTTTTGAAAACTTAATATTTACAAAAGAGCTTTCTGCAACTTATTTTTATGGGCTCTTCTTTGTTTTCAGTGGTTGTTATTGAACTGAATGTGATTTAGCTGAAAACGGTCTAAACCTGATTTCACAAAATCTGTATATTATTCCCAGCCTACAGTACCAAAATAGCCTAGCTCTAGATCTAATTTAGGAAGCAGAAAATTGACTTCTGAAAGGATAGTTAATGATCTTGTGCCTCTGTGAATGTCCAATTTATAGACTGTTCACTGGGCAAATGAGATATATATTTTTTCTCAAATATTTGCAATCTGGAAGCTGGTCAAATTCTCTGTTTGGAACATTTCATATAAGCTAGTTTTGATACTGGTAAAACAGGGAATCTAGAAATGATGAGATGGATTCTCATTCATATTCATAGTTTTTATTTTTTGAGAAAATTTATATTTCTTTCACTTAACTATAATAGCTCAGATGCTTATATGAAATAAATAGTGGTAAAATTTGCTTTCCCCAAATATGAGAAAACGGGTCATTATGTTCGATGACAGCAATGATATTGATGTTTTTAGACTGAATTTTTTATAATATCAACCAAAGTTACTGTTTATTTGTTTTGAACCTATGGGGCAATTAATTTTTTCCTAGGATTATTGAGGAAATGATCAATAAACTCAGTCAATTTAAATGTTTTGCATAGAATGCTTAGTATTGAATTTTATAGCAAAAGGAGCTATTGTGAATAAAATATTACATTCATTTTTATAATTTTTAACTAATTAACTAAGAAGTTAAATTAAGTTACAAGAATTAAAAAAATAATCATAACCACTATTCCATCAGAGGTACAAGTAAGTATGAATCCTATTAAGATCCCTTGCATATTAATTGGCCATCTTGTCCTAGTGTCTTAAGCATTTATCCTCTTTCTGCGTATTGCTAAGAATATCCACTGGTCACAGCTACCAACCTGACTTTCTTATTCTCTGATTGTTCCTCTTCTTAGTTTTGTAACTGAAGATTTACTGTATTATTATATTTTTTATTCTTTTTCTCTTTTGTCTCTGCCCCTATATTTTTCAAAAATCATTATTCTCCTCTGTACACAGTTCTTCCTCCTCTTTCATTTTCCTCTTTCTCTCTCTCTGTTTCTGTTTCTGCCTCTTGTTTTGTATTCTGTCCTCACCTTTCAGCATGTCCCCAAGCACTGTGGCCACACAGTCAGCCTCTTGTTCTCCTTGCTTGAGAATCACCAGGGTTTGTCAAGTGGCTGAAAATGTGTCTGGTGATCAGACCACCTCTGTTCTCACTCTGGCACTACCGCTGGCGCATGGCCTGGCCATTGCCCCCAACCTTTATATGCCTCAGCTCTTTCATCTAACAAGGTGACACAAGTAACAGTGCCCAGTTTAAGGTCACTGCTGCAGAGATTGTGCGTTATTGTACATAAAGCACTTAGAAGAATGCCTGACACATAAGAAGTGCCACATAGTGCTGTTTTTGTTTTTATTGAAGTACAATTGAGAGGCAATATCCTATTAGTTTCAAGTGTCCATCGTAGTGATTTGATATTTGTGTGGATTTCAAAATGATCCCCACAATGTAAATCTAATTACCATCTGTCACCATCCAAAGGTGTTTACATTATTGATCATATTTCCTGTGCTGTGCATTGGATCCCCATGACGTATTTATTTTATAACTGGCAGTTTGTATTTCTTAATCGCCTTTACTTATTTTACCCATCTGTCAACCCCTCCCCATTCTGGTAACTATAAGTTTGTTTCCTGTTCATTTTCTTGTATAAGTCAGTTTTAGTTTTGTTTTATTTGTTGGTTTCTTTTGTTTTATATTTTAACACATAAGTGAAATCATATGATATTTATATTTCTCTATCTGATTTATTTCACTCAGCATAATACCCTCTACGAAGTCCACCCATGCTGCCCCAAATGACAAGATTACATTATTTTTGACGTTTGAGTAATATTCCATTATATATATCTCACATCTTCTTTATTCATTTTTTTATTCCATGGACACTTAGCTTATTTCTATATCTTGTTTATTGTAAACAATGTTCCAATGAATATATATCCCCTGAAATTGGTGTTTTGGTTTAATTTTTCTATTATATTATTATTATATTATATATATGATTATATTGCTGTTCTATTTTTCCATTTAGGTTATTTTAATCTTCTCTTTTTACTCAAATCATATGAGGATATTTATTGTTGGCTCTTAGAACATGTTACTGTTTTGATTTGAAAAAGACAGGATTGCTAGTGCCCTCCATTTGGAAGGGAAGGAAATCCTTTCCATTTTACAATGGCTAGTTTAGGATTTAAATAGTTTCCTTGGATATAAGCATATTTCTACCAAAGTTATGGTAAATTAAGTAGAACTAGTAAAATATAGCACATAGACAATGTATGGTCAATATCAAACAACTCAGTATTGTAACATGGTTAAAATAAATACCTAAAATAAGTATTATAAGATGATAAAATATGTCCCTCCACTTGCACAGCTATAGTACTATGATCCCTTATTTTCAAAGTGTTTCTGATTTTTCACTGTCCTGAGTATGTCCTATATGTGCTCACTAGCATTCTGTTGGTGATTATCTCTGTAAGGAATTCTCAAGGAGGGGCAATGTTGCCCTTCCAAAGACATCCGGCAGTGTTCGGAGGTATTTCGGTTGTCACACATGGGATGTGGGAAGGGTGCTACTAGAATCTAGCAGATATAATCCAAGGCTGCTGCTCAACATTGGACAGTACGCAAGACAGTGAACCACAACAACTTTTCCAGTCCAAACTGTCAGTGGTGGTGAGAGTGAGAAACCCCAGCATCCATCGTTCTTACCCTCATGTTTGCTGTCTCTACATCCATTCTTGCAGAGACGTTTTGTGAGAATGCGTCCCTGCCTGTGCCGCTTGACTCCACTGTTTTCTAGCGGGCGTAACCTTCCCGTCAAAACAAACGGCGCTAGATTGCCTGCAGAATCTTCTTTACCAGAGATCAGTTGCGTTTAACTTTGAAACGGGCAATTGCCTTTCTAGCTGAAGAGTTTCCGATGTAGTCCTTAAGAACAGACAACATGATAACTTTTTCATCTTCCTGGAAACTGATAACTTTTACAATCCTGGAAACTGTGATCAAAATGTAATGTCTTGGATATATAAAAGTTAGCGCATGTTAGTCACATATAAATCAGTTCAGGTATGAAGATGCAAGGAGGCTGCCAAATCATTATTCCCTCAGACTCAGCAAAATTTGAATGGGTTGAAACACAGTCATGCCCAGGCAACAATTAAAGTATTATTAAATTTTCAGCAAATCACATGACTTTCGGTTGAGGTAAATTATGTTGTAGATGTCAAGTAGATTTCTGTCCAAATCCTTGCTCTATTATTTTAATTTAATAATATTGAGGGAAACTTTTTTGACATTGCTAAATCTTCACTCGGTGTCTTCATTCATAAAGGTATTAATAATTAGCTAACTTTTGGGGTGCCTAGGTGGCTCAGTCAGTTAATTGTTCGACTTCAGCTAGGTCTTGATCTCACAGTTCATGCGTTTGAGCCCTACATCGGACTCTGTGCTGACAGCTCGGAGTCTGGAGCCTGCTTCGGTACTGTGTCTCCCTTCTCTCTGATCCTCCTGACTTATACTCTCTCTGTCTCTCAAAAATAAATAAACATTGAAAAAAAATTTAAAAATAATTAGTCAACTTTTATTGTTAAGAAGATTAAATAGACTAAAGTAGCTAGCGCTGAATTTACATATAGAAAACATTGAATAGGACTTTTTTTTCAATATTATAATTATTACTTCTACTATTCTAATTAAGACCAGAGAGTCTGCCGTTGGTCTTTTCTTTGTTCTTCATAGTTACTTACAGAGTATTACTATGCATACTGATTGGTCTTGTAATACCTTTAATCCTTAAAAATGATTCCAATGACCTCTCATTGTCTTCCAACTATTAGCTAATGCATCTGCTAACATTTATAGTCAAAGTTTTTGAAGAACTATCTACAGACACATCCAGTTTCTCATTTCTCATTTTTTCTTCATGTCACGAGAATTTGCTTTGTACTCCACACTGCTGCAGTAATTGGATTTATATGGCCCAGTGGAACCTTCATGCACTTACCTTATTTAAACTCTGATGTGACTGTGACAGAGGGGCCATCTGATTTTCTGAAGATATGTTCTTCTCTGGACTTCAGTTATACCACACACGGTGGTGTATTATTAATTTTTTCTCTTTTGGAGCTCCTTCTCAGAGTCCTACACTTATTTATCTCCTCCTATCACAGCTCATCCTTGTCACAGTTCATTCTGTATCCAGTTACTTTATCCCTATGTCACTTCAGTGTCTTTAAGTTACATGCAGTATTCTGCTGACCCCCAGGCATCTCTTCCAAGTGCCTGCTGACTTAATGATATCTTTGTCAGAGACAATGGGAACTTAAAAAATTCCTCAGAGAATGTTCTTTCTAAATATTCCTCAAGTATTATTTTGAATGGTATCTCCATGAGTCTTCTTGCTCAGGTAGGAACCCTTCTTATTATTTGTGATTTCCCTTATCTAACATTTCTGAATCCCCTAATTCATAAAAGGGTAAAATATTCATTTTCTTTTTCCTTTATCTTTACATAAATCCATCCATTATCATTTGTTTACTAGACCATTGCTTTCCTTTTTGTCTCCAGCTTACTATGTTAGCTTTTCTTGGTCAGTTTTCACTAAGTAAAAGGAAGCATTTAGAATATAGTAATAAATTAAGCTGTATTATTCCTAGGCATCTGACTCATCAAAAATTGTCAGTTGTAACAAATAAACTATTTTACTGAATACAAAAAAATATTCTACATTGTTAGGCCTGCCTATTTCATTTGCCTCATTCCTTCTCTTCTCCTAGTTATCTCGATTGGGTCCCCTAAATTACATTCAGTTTTCCTATGTAGCACACCATTTCCTACCTAAACCCTTTTATATATAATGTTCCAACTGCTTGAAATACCTTTTTCCCTTTTATCTCGCATTATTAATTTAATTTATCTTCTTAGGGGGTGCCTGGCTGACTTAGTCAGAAGAGCATGCAACTCTCAATCCTGGGGTTGTGAGTTTGAGATCCACGTTGGGTGTAGAAATTCCTTCAACAAATAAAAATTAAAAAAAATATTTTGTCTTCTTAGTGTCAATCTCTTCTCTCTAGAAAGTGTTCTTTTACTATCATATCTAAATAATCCTCCAACCAGCTGCATTTTCAAATTTCTGTACGTTTTCTTAGCATCAGAGTGTAGTATCATGTGTTGTATTTACATTTATATTTCTGTGCCTACTGATTTACTCTTGTATATATTTCTTACTTTAGGCAAAAACTTCCATGAATCATAAACCAGGTGTATTTTGTTTACCTCCATATACCCAACTCCTAGCAATGTACCTGATATGCTATATACATTAAGGTAAATATATATTTTAATAAGGAAATTACCAATTTTACAAGTGCTTTAGAGATTAAAATTATCTACTATTCTTAAATATCTTTATGGAATGATTAGATAAATAATCTAGTTAGAGCTCATAAAAAAACAACAAAAAATAATAACAAGATTAAAGGTCACTGGATCTTTAAACTCATTCTTATTACCTAACAATTTTGGAAGATACCAACTTTGAAAACACATTACAATGTCACTCTTGTTATTACTCTTTTATCTCAGGCAAATAGAATGGGATACTTTCCCATCATGATTTTGCTTTTATTCTTCATTACCTGATGTTTTTCATATCTTTCTGGATATTTCTGCACATTGATAACACATTCCTACTTCTACAGAAAGACAGCAAAATCTAATTAGCTCACATATGATTATTTTTCAACACAGCATATAACAGTGTCACAACTGGTAATATTAAATTTTATTGATTCAAAAACTATGACAAGATTAAATTATTTAATCTGTATAGTCAGATTATTAATTGTTAAAGTAGCATAAAGGCTTCTGGACTGTCTTAGCTATGTTTTTTAAGTATTTGATAGTTTGGTTTTAGGATTTATGAGTGGTAATTTTCTTCAGATCATTAAACCCATCTGTCTGAACATGTATGCAAACAGAGTATAAACAAGTCAGAGATTGTCAAAGAAAACCTGCAGTACCATGTTAAAGAATTCATAGTAATTATGCTCACTTTTATACCTGGTACATTCGAATCCTTGGCATACTGGGACATCTTTTTACTGGTTTTCAGGTTTTATTGAGTTTATCAGGAAGGTATTGGTGAATGCAAATTCAGATTTCAAGGTAACAACATCCTCTGTCAGAATGCTCAATAATAGTAGCAGAAATGAGTAAGGGCTTTGCCTGTCAGATTTCCAGGCCTCTTAATTCCCCATACTCAGGTGTGACTTTCAGTGTCACGGTTTGATCATCTATAAAGTAGGTATAATACTGGCAACTAAATATTTGCGATGTGTTCTGAATTAAATGCAAAGTACATAGAAGAATTCCTGGATCAAAACAGACACTTCATTTCTATTGATGTTAACAACTTTCTAAAGGGTTTTTCAACTTCCAGTCTTGTTCCCTTTCAATGCAGTCTTCTCATTTTATACTCTTTTGAAGTCCGATCAAGATGCGCGTGTGTGTAAGTGTGTACATATATGTATATGTGTAAACATCTTGCTTTCCGTGTGCAGTTTTCCCTCTAGAATGTGGTATGCATAATTTTGATGAGATCAATCAAGAAGCTAGAGAGGCAGAAGCATCTTTTATACTTTACTCGGAGGCCAGGTTGTGCCCTGGTAAAATGAGAATTGGCCCATGTCAGCCTGGCATCTCCGATGCTGGTATCATGTTCTTCCTTCTGAAACCTACTCAAGGTGGTAGGTAGCTCAGCGGTGCCTAAGACTGAGGATCCTTGCTGCAGTCCCAGACTTGGAGGCTTCCTTTCCTCAGCCTGTAATATGGAAAGACAACATAATGAGGGTGGGGGAATGGGAAGAGGAAGCTACATGAATTGCAAGGTTTAAAAACAAAACAAAACACCTTTTCTTAGAGTAAAGATAGTCCCCCCAATCTGATAAAAATATTTGAGACTCAACTTTTACCGATATTTTCGTGACTCAGGTAGCCATTGAAACCCACTGAAAATATAATTTATAATTGTGCTATGGTTGTGTCACTATTTTTAAGTTGAGAATTAGGACACAGCATCAGAAAATAGAGTAACTACCACCCTCTGGATAGTAATTAGCCTCATATAAAGATTAGTAGAACTGAATCTTAAAGTCAATAACATTCAAGTGAAATTACATTTATTCTTTACAGATCATAAGTTTTTTTTAATTGAGGACCTCCTTCAATGTATATATGAATTAGTATCTTTTTTTGATATTTTTTATTTATTTTTGAGAGACAGAGAGAGACAACGTGAGCAGGGAAAGGTCAGAGAGGGAGGGAGACACGGAATCTGAAGCAGGCTCCAGGCTCTGAGCTAGCTGTTAGCTGTCAGCCCCGACGCAGGGCTTGAACCCATGAACCGTGAGATCATGACCTGAGCTGAAGCCAGACGCTTAACCGACTGAGCCACCCAGGCGCCCCTATGAATTAGTATCTTACACTGATTTATTATTCATGTCTTTACTAAAATTATGTATATAACATTATATTTTTTACTGTTTATTTTTATTTCTATCCCCTGGTTTCCTATGTATTTATATATAATTAGCAATTCTTATATAATGTCTTATATTAAGATAAACACTTAATTAAATGAATCAAAATTAAGAAAAATTTTGAAAACAAGAGTATATATAAATTCAGCTTTAGCAATACTCATGAAATGATTTTGAAATGACTGGTGCTTGGGAAAATCACCTATGTATCAGACACTATGTTTGACTGACCATAGTAAAGGAGATAATTTCACAAATAGCATGCTGAAAAGTCATAGTAAGAAGGTATGTTAGATCAGGCATAGCAGGTTGGTATACCTGGCCTTGGGTAGTATAAGGGAAGCAACTAAGGTGAGTGGTCATGCAACATTTAAGAGGAGAATCAGCATTAAAAATGCCACAAGGGTTGCTAGTAGGTGAAACTTAAGTGAAAGAAGAAAAAGGAAGATGTAGAGAGAATGCTGATGGTCGTTTTCACTTCATAGAGTTAGTTGTGCACGCTGTCAACTTGAGTCTTTGTACAGGCTGTTCCTCAAGCTTAGGATACGTTTTCTTTATATTTCTTTCCCTTTTCTTTAACTGCCCTTAAAGTGTATAATTTCACCTCAGGTGTCACTTCATCAGAGAAAACTTATCTGACTCACCAGGGCAGATGAAGCTTTTTTATAATAGTTTTCTCTTGCTCCCTGCAACTTCAGAGCATTTATTATATCAGAATTTGTAATTTAGATCATTCTGATTGTTTAATGTGTGTCATTGGCTATAGATGGTAAACTGCATGACAGCAGGAACATAATTTTCCTTTTTTTTTTTTTTTTTGGCTAGGAATTTATCCCCTGAAGTCTTGCAGAATTATATAGACTGCTGGTAAATATCAGTTGAATGAATGAATGAAAGGATCAGCGAAATGTTCTAGGCAGAGAAAACAGTGTAACAATGAGAGAAATGCATGTGTTTCAAGATGGTTTTATATTATCTCTGGGGCTTTGCAAAAATAGCTTCTGTATAATACACTGTATTGTAATTCCCTATTTACTTGTCCTCTCTCTTCATTATTGTGAACTTGTGGATAGGAACTTTGCCTCATTCATTATACCTGCAATACTTAGTATAATGTCTCTATCAGTGAGAGTGAGGCAATAAGCAGAACTCATACCAATTATTTTAACAGGGAGATTTGATATAAAAGCCATTAACCGGGCATTAGAGAATTGAAAAGGTTTCTAGGATGAGAGTGAGGATTCAAGTTGATAATTGCAGAAAACGAATCTAACCCTTGTGCTAGAGGACATAAAGGGAGGTCTATGGTATTCTTAAAACTGAGAAGAGGTCCCATGGATCTCGGGCTCAGATCTCAGAGGAGGGGGAGCCAGCCAGCTATCCTGAGGAGATGCACGGAGTCTGGTTCTGAGTGTGTGTGAAACCTGAAAACTGAAATCAACTGCTCTTACTTGAAGCAATTATCAGTGCCAAGATGAGACCCTTTGCAGGGTGACTTATAGGTATAGGAAACAAAAAGGGAGAAGCAGGCAGCAAGCTCCCTCTTCCTTTGCCATCCTTTTTTCTCACTATAAAATCCCACATTGGCAGAGTCTAACAGAGATTCAGCTGATAACATATAAATGTGGTTTGCAGAGTCCCATCACCAGCATAGCTAGAATATAGAAAGGTGGTGTGAAGGTGAGAGTTAATAGGTAATTATCTAGCACAGCATCCACAAATATTTTAACAACAAAAACAACCTCTGATTTTTCTTAACAAGAGGCAATTTTCATTTTGTGTGAACAAAATTACTCTGCCACTCTTCTCAAAATTATACAAGTCCCCACAATCAGTCAGTATATCCATACCCGGGAGACAGAGACAATATCTGTGTATAGTCTGCGTTAATTGCTTCTCACATTCTTGACTGTCTGCTCTGACTATTTTGTATCTATAGAAAAAATTGTAAAATGACCACTAACAAAGATCTTTATGTAAAACAATTAGAAAGAAACAAAAGGAAAAAAACAAAACAAAACCACCCCAAAAAACCAATACATGAAAACATAGATGTAGAGAAAGACATAGGTATAACAACTAAAGGGAAATATGCATAACTGGTACAGCTGTAACTGGTCATGCATCCATAGTTCATCTGCCACTATTCTTTCCCTGTTACCATTGTTCTTAGATAAGAGCTCAGTAGGCCTAGTTCTTTACCTGCTAGAATGGTAAACATCTTCATTCCTGAAGAGACTGAATCCTTAATGGTTCTTCCTTTGTTTATTGGATGTAATTTTGCATTAACTTTTACTATTGGACATTAAACTCCAAAGAGGCACCCTGTAGAGGTTTCAGGCATAATCCTCCCAGACCCCTATTGAGGAACAGCAATGCTATTTCCCCTTGAAATCTTAATCACACAGCCAATAGAATAAACCTCTTCTTTGTGTGCTGGTTCAAGATCATGAAACAACAATAACAACAAACAAAAACAAAAATGCTGATAGCTGAGTGGCAGTTTCACTATCCAATTTAGTAGAACAGTGTTGTGTTGTATCCTCTCTAAAAATATCCTTCTTTGAAACCAACATCAGGAGAACTCAAACCTGTGGGAAAAACAGGGTGAAATATTATATGTAGTCATGAGAGAACCCTCTCTAATTTTTACTACTTCATTCCAAGACCAAAATACTCTGCACTATATCTTGGTTGCTGATTCATAGGCTGTACTACATTTTATTGGATAGAAGCCCATTCTTCTTGAATATTATCTCCCAACTGGCAGACATTGGTTGAGTCTTCAAAAGGCATGTACTCATCCCACTAGGCCAATTACTTGTAGCCAACGGGTTATGTGGTTTAAGACCTATGAATTCTAAGACCATTGCTATACTCTTATGCTGTGAATATTTTCCTTTATCAAAAGTAATTGTTTACAGACTTCCATGTTGGTAAGTGAGGTAGTTGATGCTTCATGGATGGTAGTCCTAGAAGTCCGATGGGAAGGAAATCAATTCTATATCTGTCATAGACTATGAGTCTGGAGCTTTATCTTGTCCTTCAAGAGAGTGGACATGGAAATGAAAACGAGAGGGACTAATGTCTGGGAGGAGACAAGAGCCCTGAACAGGGGTTTTATCTCTGTATTTATTGAGCTCTCAAGGTTTTACATACATGGTGAATGTGAAGAAGAAAATAATAAGATAGTGACCATTAACCTGTGGGTGTATAAGAAGCAAAGGGTTTGGGAGGCAAGTGGTGTAAGAAGTTGGGATTAAAGCACAATGATATGTATATTCGTGCAAGACCTCCAGATGGACAGTGTTTCTCGGTAGGTAATACAGCTAAGTATCTGTTCTCTCCAAAGATTAAGACTACTGGACATGCTGCCTCAAGGTGACAAGGCACCCTTTTCACTAACTGACCTTGGGTGCTTTCACACTACTAACCCTGAGTGCTTTCTCCTTGAAGCGACTCTCTGCCCTGTGCTTTGTTTTACTTAAAGACTAGTCATGGGTGCTTTTGCCCTGTGGTGGCCTTGTTAACTCGTTGGTGCAAGCATATAGAATTCTTAACTTGTTTCCCACAAATATCCACAATATATTTCTGTTCCTTTGAGAACAAATAACTATCCCCCTGATGATATAGCTTTTCCAATGTAATCAGCCTACCAAGAAATGGTCTCCTATAGAAAACAATGTTTTTCTCAGCTGTTAACAGTTAGATACTTGATGTGGCCTGGTGAAGGGAATTTCTCTACTTATATCACAAACATCATCATGTTTTTAAATTGGGTTTACTGTGTAAGTACAGTATGTCTGAATAAAGAAACTGCATGCACATTATATGTCATTTTGTCCACCTAATTATTGAAAGCCTCTTCTGGAGAGGATGACTTTTGGGAAATTTACACATGGAACACAAATATCTTCACAATCTCTGGAAATTTTGGGAGTTCCATCCCAATATTTCTTCTTCAAATCTCCTTGCTACCAGTTTTCCAATTTTATTCATGTCCTGATCATCCATCCAGGCTGTGAACAAGTTTTCATGAATCTATGACAGTCTTTATGACAATTTCTCAGTTCATATTAAATAAGAAATCAGGTGTACTGCCTGTATTTCTACCCAGTGAAAACACTTCTTTCCTTCAGGACAACTTCTGGATTAGAATGTGTCTTTGTAATTACTCAGTTATATTTAGAAACAGTATAGAATGTAGATAATCTATAAATCAATAACGTGTCTTCTTAGTCACCTGACCATAAGATATTATCCACGAGACCATACATCTGGATTAAGGAAGATGGGGGTGCCTGGGTGGTTCAGTTAGTTAAGTGACTGACCCTTGGTTTCAGTTCAGGTCAAGATCTTGCAGTTTGTGAGTTCAAGCCCCATGTAAGGCTCTGCACTGACTGTGCGGAACCTGCTTGAGATTCTCTCTCTGCCCTCTCTCTCCTGTCTCTACTCCATGAATGCGCTCTTGTGTGCTCTCTCTCAATTAAATAAGTAAACTTAAAAAAAAAGATAGTGCCACAGGAGTTGATATTGATGTAATATGAACTATAAGGTCTTGCAGCTTCTATCCATCTTTGAGATTTTCTTGAGCTTAACTTCTTACCTGCTATTTTCACTTGATAATAGATTGCTTCTTCATAACACAAGACTATAGTTTGGTGGAAAATATAGTAGTCAATTAGTGATGAACATTTCAATTCACATGATTATTGATTTCCTACTATTAGGCTTACAGTGACTCCCTGTGTTGAGAAGATCAGGGCTGTTTCTCAAAAGGACCACAGTTATCAGGACACACGAATTTGGTCTCAAATTCTAGAAGTTTGTGCCATTATTTTCTAATCAGAGAATTTCAGGGACCTCATACAACATTTATATTTTTTTACAGAAATTTTGAATATTATTGGATATACTTTTTTATCTCTACCAGGGGTAAATAAAAAATCTAGGAGCTACTTCTCAAAAGGAGAATAGTTACCTTCCAAAGATGATAGAAAGTTGCTCCCAAACTCTACAGGCCTATGCTGCGATTCTCAAAATGATTTCCAGTGGTTCAATACATTATCTATATTTACCACAATAACTTTGAATATTATTGGATATGCTGGGTCTTAAGGCTCAGGTGGGAGGGCGCCTGGGTGGCTCAGTCAGTTGAGCATCCGACTTCGGCTCAGGTCATGATCTCACCGCTTGTGGGTTCCAGCGCTGTGTAGAGCTCTGTGCTGACAGCTGGGAGCCTGGAGCCTGCTTTGGATTCTGTGTCTCCCTCTCTCTCTATCCCCCCCCCCCCACTCACACTGTATCTGTTTCTCAAAAATGAATAAATTAAAAACAATTTTTTTAAAGGCTCAAGTGGAAGAACAGATTTCACTGCTTTCACTGATTTCTAACTTGCTGCCAAGCCTTCTTTTATCCTCATCCCTACCCAATACTGATAGTTTTATGAGATACTTTGTAAGTGGGTTTGAGGAACACACTTAAAAGATCTTTTGGCAGAGTACAGAGAATTTTGAAACAATACTATGAAATTGTACTTTTAGCCCTGCAGGGTAAGATTCAAGCTATTTTTATCAGTCCTTACAATTGATGTAGAGAGGTAATGAAAACAAATTCCAGATGAACAGGTTCATGTCAGATCCTGGGGCTGAAGCAATATTTTCCCACAAATATATACTATTTAGAACAGTAGCCAGTGTCATCTTCTGATTTAGAAAATAATAAGACATTTCTTTTCCAAGATCCATATACTTTCTGCCCAGATAAAAAGTCTTTCTGTGTTCATTTCTGTAATGGCCCAATGTTGTGACTTATAGAAGCCAATTCCATTATTTTGTTTTCCATCCAGAAATCCAACCAGTATCTATTTTCCCATCTCTACTCTTGCTTTCTGGCAATTGGGAAGGAAATTATAACTACATTGTGATTAGCTCACATCTAATTAGTTCAGGATTATATTAAGAGATGGTATCAATCAGCTTTTATGAAACAGAAAACTCTTTAGGTATTTTCCAGAATGGAACTTAATAAAGAAATATTCTGTTTACAAAACAATTAAAGACTCAGGGAGGATTGAAAATCAGAAAGAACTACTCTTGGCTTTGCAGGTATTGAGGAAAAAAGCACCAATGGTTTATTAAAATATTCAGAAAAGAAATTTGGAAAGAAGAAATTCACCATCAGTAGACTAAAAATTGTGGAGTCCTTAGAAAATGGAAAGTTAACTGGATATTTGGGGGAAAAAACACAGATCAGGAAGCATGAAGGACAGAAAACAATAGCAAAGGATATCATAGTCCTTCAAATCTTTGTATCCAAAAATACAGCTTATCCTAAAAATACCATTTCCCTTAAAGAAAAATGGCTGAAAATTAGTATTAACTTAAAGGAGAAGCTTAGTAGTAGAACAGAACACATGATATTTAAAACTTGTGTAGATTTTTAAACAAAAGAAATAATTTAATTGTGTATTTATGTGACCAAATTATCAATTCTTGTTCAACATTTAAGAATAAATAGGATTAAAAAGAAAAACCAAGTAAAACAAATGATTACATAAAAACAGCACAATTCAGTAAACAAAAAGAACTTGAAAATAATTGTAAGCTCTACTTCACGTAAATTTGAGAGGATATTGAATGTAGAAGTTAAACACTTGTTGACTATGAAAAGTATTCTTAAAAATTTGCAAATTCTTAGGAGTGATTAGTAATTTAATAGGATATCAAATTATGATCTGGAATGTAAATCATAGAATGTAGAGTAAAGAATAAAATTTAAAATATGGAAAATAAGTTGAGGAGCCTGGATAACTCAGTGAATTGAGTGCCTGACTCTTGATTTTGGCTCCGGTCATGATCACAGGGTCATGTGATTGAGCTCTATGTCATATTTGTGCTCTGAGCTGAGCGTGAAGCTTGCTTAAGATTCTTTTTCTCTCCCTCTGCTCCTCTTACCCACTCATGATGTCTCTCTAAAATATAAAAAGAATAATAAAAATAAAATATAGAACACAAGAGAAAAAGGAAATAGAAATTAAATTAAACTTTCCAGAAAATAATGAGAAGCAGCTTGATGGGAGATTTCTTCACTTTAACACTGAGTGCTAGGAGACAAAGAATAACTTCAAAGTGCTGAGCAAAATTTATTTTGAAAATCAAGCTATCTACTCAGAAATAATTAATATTAAATGAAAACATTTTTAGACATATAGGGATTCAAAAGTTTAATTATTTAAGAACATCTGTGGGGAAAATTGCAAAGGATATATTATGGCAAGAAGAAAATATGAGACTAAAAAAGAGGAAGGAAGGTATAAAAATAAGAGAAAGTGATTTACAAATCATTAATGATTATAGATTGTGCAAATAATTGCTAACATATACCTTAAAAAATCTGGATGTGAAATCCAAAAGATCTCACTGTTTAAGGGAAACTATGTTTTGTTAAATAACAAAAGTATTGGTGATGAATAATCATGACACCAGAAATAAAGGTCTTAAAATTTGCAAAATACTTTCTGTAGTTGGTGCCATTATTTTTTTACCCCTATTCTCCATAATAGTATACTATTGTACATTTTAATATCAGTAATTTAAAGGTAATAATTAAATACACTAGAGAAGGTTGAATATATTACATACCACTACAACATTGTAGAAGGGAAAAATGGATCCAACAACAAGAAAAGGAAGAGGGAAATACATTAAAGAAAACGAAAAGAGAAGCAGAAAAACTTGGGAACCTAAATAATATTTACATTCTAGACCTGTTTTTTTAAAATAGTTTATTGTCAAATTGGTTTACATACAACACACAGTGCTCTTCTCCATAAGTGCCCTCCTCCATCACCACCATCTCTTTTCCCCCCTCCCCCTTCCATCCTCAGTTCATTTTCAGCATTCAATAGTCTCTCAAGTTTTGCATCCCTCTCTCTCCCCAACTCTCTTTCCCTCTTCTCCTCCCCCAGGTCCTCCATTAGGTTTCTCCTGTGTTCCTATTAGACCTATGAGTGCAAACATATGGTTTCTGTCCTTCTCTGCCTGACTTATT
>NC_043703.1:40250543-40289083 GCF_006229205.1 Suricata suricatta
TCCCACCAATAGTGTGGGAGGGTGCCCGTCTCTCCACACCCTTGCCAGCATCTATAGTCTCTTGATTTGTTCATTTTAGCCCCTCTGACTGGCGTGAGGTGGTATCTCAGTGTGGTTTTGATTTGTGTTTCCCTGATGATGAGTGATGTTGAGCATTGTTTCATGTGCCTGTAGGCCATCTGGATGTCTTCTTTGGAGAAGTGTCTGTTCATGTCTTCTGCCCATTTCTTCACTGGGTTATTTGTTTTGTGGGTGTGAAGTTTGGTGAGTTCCTTGTATATTTTAGATACTAGCACTTTATCTGATATGTCATTTGCAACTATCTTTTCCCATTCTGTTGGTTGCCTATTAGTTTTCTTGATTGTTTCCTTTGTAGTGCAGAAGCTTTTTATCTTGATGAAGTCCCAAGAGTTCAGTTTTGCTTTCATTTCCCTTGCCTTTGAGGATGTGTCGAGTAGGAAATTGCTACAGTGGAGGTTTCTAGACCTTTTTAATTAATATTGCTCTAATGGGAAAGAAAGTCAACACATTGCTTATTCCAGTACATGTAAATGGATGAAAATGCTCATTTAAAAATCATAAGATCCCATATTAGAATGAAATTGAGCTAAATGTATTCTCTAAAAAAGATATAAAAAAACCCCAAAATAACAGTATAGCTTTAACAGAAGGAAACTTTAATATTTTATGAAGAAATACAAAATGTAGATCTAGTAATACTTATAAATGAATAAATAGAATGATATATCAAAAGCATAAAAGAAGCAGGATTATATTGTTTTTATTATAATAAAACTATAGAAAGCTATGAAACTATAAATCATTATGCATATAATGATATGTATTTGAAGTACATAAAGGACAAAACACATAGTATGGCAAATACATAGAATAGAGGAATTAAAACATGTTTTCAGAAATAAACATCATGTAAAATCAACAACACCATTATGCCATATTTAATGATATAATCTATAAGTCTAATTGAACGCTACATAGGCTTATTTTTTGGAAGCAAAAGTATTTTTTTCAAACAGTTACCTCATGTACATTTGACCAGTTATAAACCACTCACATGCACATGCATGCACACTGACACACACACACACACACACACACACACACACACTCAACGTATTCAACACACACAAAGAAATTTTTACAGGCTGTCTTTCACTGTAATTTAATGGAATTACATAAATTCATTATTTGTATATACAGAGAGATACAGAGATGTATGCATTCAGAAAGGACATTACAGAAGCTTGAAACTTATGCTGGTGATATTTTTTTGCCACAGAGTTCTTCCAGTAATCTGATTAAGATGAAAATAATGTGGGTGTAAGAAAATAGAGATACATATGGAGAGGGTAGGTGAATACAAAGTGGAATGTTCTGGGGAAGTTATAAAAACAACTGTGATGTGTGCAGTTTTTGAGGAATGTATATAAAATCTGATAATGGGAATTATAATAAATATTTCTAAAATATTGCTCATGGAGTCTAAGACAAGCAAAAAGTTGAGTTTTGAAAAATTTATTTAAGCTCCACAGGCTTCTCTTTGACTTCAGTCATATTGCAAGACTGAGTCACGCGAGCTGTGATTTATAAGGCATGCACATATCAACGCCAAAATTGGAATCAAAACAAGTGTTTTGGGAATGACTAAATTTATTCACTTAATCAATGCTTATTGAATGTTTACTTTATCCTAAACTTAATCTAAACTTTACTGTTTTAGGTGAAGGCCTACAGAATTTATCTTGGAAAGTGAATATTTTAGACATATGATGAATTCGATGTAGGGAAAGTGAGGAAAAGCGTAGTAAGAGACATATCATCAAGAGATCCTCAAAAAAAAAATGGAGAGTTTTGAGGAGTCTTTGTGTAAGGTTACAAGAGAATTACAGCAAGAGATTCCAGCAATGGTTTATAATATATTGACATGTTTTTAATCCTTATTTTAAGTAAAGGCATTCTGCTATATTGAATAATTTTTCAGCAATGATGCTCAGGTGCATTGATACATATGTATATGAACAGATACTCCAAAATTAGTGTTTTCTCAGGTAAGTGCAAAAATTAGATCTTTAATAATGATTGAAAAGGAATGATTATAATTCTGAACCATAGTATTCATGAGGAGTAGGTAGGAAAGAAGAGAAATAAAATGAAAGACATATTGAAATTGGAGAAAAAAAAAGTTCTGATAGCCTTGGTGAACATGAAGAATTACATTATTAGATGGAAGGATAAGGTTTTGCTATAACAGTGGAATATCTGAATGTATGATTTTGGAAATTTTCCAATTTTTTCTAGTTTATTTTTGCAAAGGCAAGAGCTAAGAAGCAGCCATGGGATTCTGGAGAGAAGTTAAAGAAGAGATAAGGAACTGAAGCCACTGTGTGGAAATATTCTCCATGTGAACTATAAAATCATTGAAAGTGGTGAACAGAATTGAGATGGAGAGAAAAAGTTGAGGCCAGGAATTAAACATTTTTGTCTGAGTACATATGACAGGAAGCTTTATAGAATACAGTAAGGATAGGGAAAAGGTGATCCAGTAAAGTTACCTGAACTCCAAAGTAGCATGGGTTTTCAAATGATTAAAGTTAAGGAAAGATCTAAAATGGTATTGAGGATTGAGGAAGATGTGAAGCCAGTATTTTGACTCTTATGTGCGAGGATTCTGAACTTTCCAGATTTGAGGTATTGTCAAGGTGCAGCAAGGGTTTAATTAAGAGAGGCAGGTAGAAGAAACTTGTCAGAAGATTGTGAGTACCACAGGCAAATTTCCAGATTGTGGACTAGAGGATACAAAGCTCAATGGAAAAAATTGGAATAAGGAGAAAGATGGAGTCATAGGTTATAGTAGGTCAGAAATCAAGAGATATCCAAGTAGACACATCAGTAGTAACAGATGGAACTGGGGACTGGGGTGAAGTGGATTTGGACCTCTAGACATGACTAATAGACAGAGACAAGACATTTAAGTGGTTCTTAGTAGAGAGAAACATTAAAATTACACTGAGGCTCCGAAAGATTTGCCCAGGGGCTTGCTAAGAAATAAAATGTCTCAGTAGGCAAGCATTCATTAAGGAAGACAAGAAATGAGATGGAGAGTCGGGCAGACTCTAGGTAGAGCCACCTGAAAGCTCTAAAGGTTATTGGAATCAAAGAATGAAGTCTTACTGACTGATAGGGGGTCATGGTGGCTCCAGGCAAGGGCTTTTTATCAACCTGTTTAGGAGGGTATGGCCTGCATCTAAGTGGAGATAGGAATCACCGAAATGGCAGAGAAGTATGCCAACAGCCTTTTACATATAAAAATGAGTGCCAGTAGCCTATTGGCAGAAAGTCTCTTGTTTCTCTTGGCTGGTTTTGCAGTTCAGTGAATCAGAAGCCTGCCTGTGGTTGGAATAGATAAACATTCAAGCTAGCAAAAGAAAAGTTTCTTATGAAGGTATTATTTGTTAATTATCTATGGTGTATAGAGGCATACTTATTATCAATTGTACTTGTTTATAGAGTAATCATAAATGACATCAAACTAAAATCAATGAATATTCCATTTGGTAATTTGTGGTTATTGTATAACTTTGTTGGTATAAACATTATTTTTAAGTTAGAATATTAGTATTTATTTTAATACCATAATAAATAAAAGAAACAATTAAGATATTTTGATAAGAAAATAAATCATATTTTCCTACTTTGAATTCAGTTCCAATTTTTCAATCCTGGGTATTTTTCTACTCACATAAATTTCTCCATTTAAAGCTGACATTACCTAATTATGAAGAAAGATATAGGCTTGCAATAACTTTCTTTGAGTACTTTGAATATTTATGGAACAATTGGCCTGTTAAATAGCTGGGAAATAAAGAAATCAATCCTCTATAGTTACTTCAAAGAGTAGCAATTGGACTGCACAATCTGCTACTCTGTTTGCTTATCTGAGATCATTTAGAGTTAGGTGATGGACAAAAGGGAAACTTTTAACATAAGTTTATCCTGACAAATGGATAAAGGTTGCAGAAATTTCAGTCAGTATGCATGGTAAGTTAGATTCCTTAGAGGTATACTCTCTATGACAACTGTCTGTAATGCAGTTTGCAGATTGGTCTCATGAACTTAATATTGTTTTGGGCTCATGATCATAATGTGTTTTTAACTGACTATGGCACCATGCTAAGACAAACATAGGCATTGATAGAGTTCTCAAGTATTCATTCCTTTTATATTGGTGGAAACTAAAAGGAAAGAATGTGCCAAAGTTGTGGGAATTAAAATGTATCCAATAGGTATACTAGTACAGAAAAGTCACGGGATATAAAATCAATATACAGAAATCTGTTGCATTTCTATACCCTAATTATGAAGAAGCAGGAAGAGAAATCAAAGAATTGACCTCATTTACAAACGAATCAAAAACTGTAAGATACCTAGGAATAAAAGTAACTAAAGAGGTAACAGGTATGGGGGCAACTAGGTGGTTGGTTAACCATCCGACTTTGGCTCCAGTCATGATCTTACCATTCCCGAATTCAAGCCCTGCATCGAGCTCTGTACTGACAGCTCAGAGTCTGGAGCCTGCTTCAGATTCTGTGTCTCCCTCTCTCTCTGCTCTCTCTCTCAAAAATAAATAAACATTTATAAAACTTTTAAAAAATAGGTAAAAGATCCATACACTGGAAACTAGAACACTTATGAAAGAAGTTGAAGAGGATACAAAGAAATAGAAAACCATACCATGTTCATGGATTAGAAGAAAAATTATTGTTAAAATGTCTATACTACCTAGCAATCTACACAATTAATGTAATTAAAAACACAGAGTATTTTTTACAGAACTAGAACAAACAGTCCTGAAATTTGTATGGAAACCACAAAAGGCCCTGAAGAGCCAAAGCAATCTCGAAAAAGAAAACCAAAGCTGGAGGCATCACAACTCCAGACCTCAAGCTGTATTATTATAAAGCTATAGTCATGAAAACAGCATGGTACTGGCACAAGGATCAATGCAACAGAATAGAAAACCTAGAAATGGACCAAAACCTATATGGTCAACTAAGCTTCGAGAAAGCAGGAAAAAATATCCAATAGAAAAAAGACAGTCTCTTTAACAAATGGTGTTGGGAAAACCGACAGTAACATGCAGAAGAATGAAACTGGACCATGTTCTTAAGTAATTAAAAAATAAATCAAAATGGATGAAAGACCTAAATGTGAGATCTGAAGCCATCAAAATCCTAGAGGATAGTATCGCGGGTAGCAATCCTTTTGACCTCAGCCACAGCAATTTTATTACTAGACATGTTGTTAGAGGCAAGGGAAGCACAAGCAAAAATGAACTATTGGAACATCATCAAGGTAAAAAGCTTTTGCACAGTGAAAGAAACAATCAAGAAAACTAAAAGGCAGTCCATGAAATGGGAGAAGATATATGCAAATGACATATCTGATAAAAAGGTCAGTATCCAAAATCTATAAAGAACTTATCAAATTCAACACCCAAAACCCAAATAAGCCAGTTAAGAAATAGACAGAAGACATGAATAGACATTTTTCCAAAGAAAATGTCTTTGGAATAGACACATGGCTAACAGACACATAAAAATACTTAAAAATTTTTTTTAAATGTTTATTTACTTTTAATAGACAGAGACAGAGACAGAGCATGAGACATGGAGGAGCAGAACGAGAGAGAGAATGAAAGAGAGAATGAGAGAGAGACAGAATCCAAAGATAGGCCCCAGGTCCCGAGCTGTTGGCTCAAAGCCCAATGCGGGGCTCGAACCCATGAACCATAAGATCATGACCTGAGCCAAAGTCGGAAACCCAATTGACTGAGCCACCCAGGCACCCCTCACATAAAAAGATTCTTAACATTACGTATTATCATGGAAAAACAAATCAAAACCATGATTAGATATGACCTCATACCCATCAGAATAGCTAAAATTAAAAACACAGTAAGAAAAAAACAGATATTGGTGAACATATGAAGAAAGAGGAACACTTCTGGACCTTGGTGGGAATGTAAAATAGTGAAGCCACTCTAGAAAATGGTATGGAGGTTCCTCAAAAAGTTAAAAATAGAACTACCCTATGATCTGGTAATTGCACTCATAGATATTTACCCAAAGGATACAAATATACACCCTGATGTTTAGTAGCATTATCAACAATAGCTCAATTATGAAAAGAGCCAAAATTTCATAGACTGAGTTGGAATTCTCTCTCTCTCTCATCTATATATCTATATCTATATAATGGAATATTACTCAGCCATCAAAAAGCATGAAATCTTATCATTTGCAACCACATGAATAGAGTGAGTGTATAATGCTAAGTGAAATGTTAGTCAGAGAGAGAAAAGCACCATATGATTTCACTCATAAGCAGAATTTAAGAAACAAAATAGAACGGTCATAAAAGAAGGGAAAAAAAAAGAGAGGAAAGCAAACTATAAGAGACCTTTAACCATAGAGAACAAACTGAGGCTTGATGGAGGAGAGGTAGTCAGGGGTTGCGCTAAATGTTTGATGGGTATTAAGGAAGACACTTGTGTGGTGAGCCCTGGGTGTTACATGTAAGTGATGAATCAGTAAATTCTACTCCTGAAACCAATGTTACACTATGTGTTAACTAACTAGAATTCAAACAAAAATTTGGAAAATGAAAAAAAGTATTGAATAAATCAGAAAAGAGGTATGCTTGGTGTCATAGAAACATAGAAATAATATTCTTCCAATTAGAAAGTCTGGATAGCCTACTAGTATTCCCTTTGAGAATTCTTCCTGCTATCATAAATCTCCCTTTAATTAGTGTTCTGCTATTTAGCCAGAGAATTTCCTACAAGAACTAGTTCTCTATAACTCAATAATGATCAGCATCATGATAATAGATTGTATTAAGAATAATACCAAGGAGTTCGTGAAGGACATGAGCTTTGGCATCACATACATCTGAGTTAATTCTTGAGTTTGCTACTTCCTAGCTACAAAGCCTCTGGTCGAGCCCTGGAGCTTGATAGCAGTTTACTAATGTTGAAAACGGAAATAACACTAATAGCAGACAGATTTAAAGAGATTTAAAAGATAACATGTATGAAATGGTTAACATATTGTCAGGCCCATAAAAAAGGGATTCAAATTGAGGCAGTTATGATATCATTAGCATTATTCTAATTTTGACCAAATTTATCATCAAAAATCATTTAAAATTATTTTTTCTAACCACCATGTTAGGTCTATGTCTATAAGGTAATCATCTCTTTATTTTTCTATATTAGTGACTAGATTCTTGCTTAGTATGTTCTAAAAAAGTAATTTACAGTAGGAATTGGTTATCAAAATTTAATACATTGCATAATGAAAATACTAATTTATACATTTTAGAAATTGTAGAAAAATCTCAAAAAGAAGAGGAAAATAAATCCCCAACTTTTTCACATACTATATTGGTAAATCATTTGCAAGCACACGTGATTTTCATATCAAGTAAAATTCGTGTGTGTCTTGCAGAAAAAAAGTAGGAAAATAAGGAATACAAATATTCTTATAACATATGTAAACGTTTATGTTACTTTAATTTATGCACCTCTCTGATTTCCTGTGTGTGTCCAATGCCTGTTTTTATGTCAGTTTAATAACTTAGATGAGGTCTAAATAGCTGATGCCTTTAAATGGCTCTGTATGAAAATACCTGCATAAAAATATTCATATGCAATATTTCATAGCTCATTTCTATGTTTTGCTTCTTGTTCACTTTTGATTTTTTAATTAGAAAAGTAAGATTGATATAAAATGTTTTTTATAATCAGTATTAAAAATATATGCTATAGGAAAGCTAAACTTTGACATGTTCCTTTTATGCATCGCAGTGGTCTATAAGAAAGCTCTTCTGGGCAGAAGTAGTAATCAAACCAGTAAGGGCATCATCCCCAATCTTATGCTTGTTGACTGTAAGTATTGACTTAGTACTTACTAACTCTAACACCTGATTTTCAATGCTACTAAAATGTCACTATGGTTTTTCAAACGTCGTTATTTAATGTGATTTATGGGGGTGATGATATATAATAATGGCTTAACATGGGTATAATAAAACTTCTACTCTCTTCTCTTATTGGATTTAGTTATCAAAATTTCTCTAAAAGGAAGTTAAAGGAAGAGTGTAACAGCTTTTGCATTAATGTGAGACATTGAAAGGGCATCAAGACATGAGGGAACTGCATGAAAAGAATCCAGGAACACTGTTTATTCACTGCCAAAAAACTGAGATGGTGACTCATAATACGTATTCGCATTTGGCAAGATCTTTACAGTTACATAACTATTAGGCAAACTTCATTTGCTTTAAGATCAAAGGAAAAATTGTTGAAAAGACACAAACTATAGCATATAATACTGAGTATATTTTAGGAAATGGCATTTGACAGCAGTCTTATATGAATTTCTGTTATTTATTTATTTGAAATTGCAATGAAAGTTGCCTAAGATAAATTACAAAAAAACTCCCTGAAGACATGAGAATCTCTTGTAATCTTCAGCCATAATTATTTTTAATTCTACAGGATTACATATGTTCTCTTTTCTCTGTTTCTAGGCTACTAATCAAAATACCATTGCTAAGAGTATAGCTGTAACATATATATACTGCGTGTGAGATCAGCATGTGGTTATCAGACATTAAAAAAGACAAGATCTTTTAGTTGAAGAGCATACATTTACAGCAGAACTAGATTTCAGAGAAAGGTAAAAAAAAAAAAAACTTTTACAAGAAATCAGCAAATCTTACCAGCTAGATATTTTGAATGTCATCATAAGTAGTAGGAAATCAATGAGAAATAGTGCCCTCACTTGATCTTTCAGTTTCATTGTATTAATTTTTCAAAAACTCGGCTTATTTTATTATTTTTATTTTACTTCCAAATCAATATGTTTACATTGATTGTATCTTTGCTTTGCAAAAGCTCTTTTATTTCAACTCTTCAGTGAGTATCAAGTATAAATTATTTTTTATATGTTCAATAAGACTGTTCCTTGGATAAAAGGATAAAAACAAAGAGACTGACTACAACACTTAAAGTACAAGGCAGACAGAGGTGGGCTGAATTAAATAGAAAATGTATCCATTAATCATAGAGACACTTAAATAAATAAACATATAGAAAATCACAAAATTTTATAGACTAAATATTTTCTAAACTATGCTTTCATAATTTTATTCATAGTTATCTATTTTACTTTCACATGTGCTTTATTTTCCTGCAGGGGCTTACAAATTTGTACCCTAATTGGTATTTCCTTTTAATCATTTCTTCCTTTATTGGTTAAGCAGCTTAAAAAGCTGTAACCCATTCTTTGACCTTTGTGACATAATTGCTTCAAGTGACAGAAATCCAACTTGAACTAACCTAAGCAAGAAAAGAATATGTATTTGTGTAACTAAACTCTGAAAATGACAGAATTGAGGCTGGCCTCAGACAGACCTAGAAATAGGGGCAAAAGTGATTCTAGTTGTTTATTCTCTGCTTTTCTGGGCATGTAGACCTATTTCTGTCCTCTTAGAGTTAGACTTTTTTCTTGTTGTAGAGGATATGACTGCTGATAAGCTGACTCTCATCTTTAGCACCCTGCAGAAAACAGCTTCTTCCCTTGTCTTCTAATCTAAGAATTCCAGGAATTATTCTGTATGTCTTAGACGATTGGCCAAAAATTACAGTGGCCAGATGTAGTAGGTGATATAACTACCCATCTTTAGAGCAATTACTTTATCCAAGATATAAGCTCATATAAAAGACAATAATTTATATTTGGGTCATATTTAAGAGGAGCCAGTGGGAAGAAGATGGGGAGATGCATAATATCCAAAAGTATGAGTGTTGGGAGCCATTTCTGAAGTACTGTAGGTTTGCAAGGCCTCCCACCATCAGATGGCACCTGGCATCTATTTCCACTCAACCCCCACTCAATTTCTGCTTGAGCACCAACCCCCAAGATGCCTGACTGACTGATATCAGGAGTGACTTGCCTTCTTATGCAAAAAATATGTGAATTGTACCTTATGAAAAATCTTGTTATAGGAGTCTCTTCTTTTGTGATTATAGGAGCAAATGTTACATTTCCTGAGAAAACCTGTTTTTCTTCCTTTCTAGAAAACAGGCTATTGACCCCTGCTCACAAAAGAACTAACTCTTGCTTTTGTTATTCTAAAAACATTGCCTTGTATTTGAAGGCTAAATATCCCTTCCTTTCCCAAGTGATAAGCATCTAGTCACCTACTTCAATCACTACTGATAAAGATTATGCATGAGTCTTCTACCAATCTATGTTCTGGGAAATTTTTACATACCAAAGAATTTGTCATTAGAAATCATTGTCTAAGACAATTGCCGCTTCTGTTTTGTATCCCATACATTTTTTTCAATAAATAAAGCTGACTCTCAGGTTAGTGCAGAGATGCCTGATGAAGTGCAGAGATGTTGGCCAGCAGTGCAGAGATCCCTGCCTGGAGAGCAGACATGCCTGCCTGCTGATCAGAAAGAACCTCTTGGCTCTCTCATTCCCTTCCCCCTTGGCCGATCGATCCCCATCTCTTTTGTGCCTACACCATCCATCCTTCAGGGGAACCCTGGACCTGCTGGAGCTGTACTCCTGTGGATAAGAAGAGTGGAACTACTAAGATCTGGGCTCTGGTGAAACAAGTAATGATAAAATGGAATGGATACCAAGTTATATGCTTCATCTGTCTGCTAAGATCAGTTTATTGACAGTAGTAGCTTAAAAAAGATGGAAACTTTTATTTTATGAGTATCCCTAGAGGGTAATTGTTTATGGTATAATATGTTTATGGCTTTTAACATAGAATTTTCAAGGACCATTACATACATGATATGTTCCTATATCGTGTCCTTCATAGTGCAGGTATAATCTGATAAAATTTTATCTGTAAAAAACTAAAAAAACCTTTACAGTTTTTTTCTCACTTGTATAAATGCTTCATTCTTAATCCACTTAGAACTAAGGAGGAGCTTGATGATAGTGAGCTACTTTTGCAAGCTTATATGACCAATAAGGTAGAGTTTATTAAAATGTGGACATTGATGCTACCCTATTCTCAGTGAGTCCTTTACTTTTAATCTTCTAGAGTTAAGTCAAAGAAGGACAAATACTCTGAAGTTTGAATAAAGTTAAGTTTCATGACATAAAGATTTCAAAATAAGAGAAAAGATATAGCTAAATCTAAAGAGTTTTCTTTTATATTTCTCCCTTTCTTTTTTTTTTAATGATACACATATCCATTTTATAATAGTAACAATATTACCAAAAGAATAGTACTGAAATGTCTGCTCTTTGAAGGTCTTCTACCTTTACAAGTACAGAGCTATAGACTGCCTTCAAATTCTCAAGTATTTTGTTATCTCAAAGTAGTGATTTAGATGTGTTCAAGAATGACTTTGTCAGTTACATTCACCAGGGTAATTACTCTTTCTAGATTCTTACCTGTTTCACACCAGAATGATTTGGAATTTTTCTGTTTTCATCTCATCATATTGCTAATGTGCAAGCAAATTCTGCTTTCCAGACATTTACAGAGGTGCTAAATCACTGTATATCTGAGCAGCACTTGGCTTCACTTGAGATTTGGGAAGAGGGCTTCTTCCCCAGGGCTCTTCCTCTCTAGATGTGCACCTAGAGCAAACCATGTGTCTTTTGAATAGTTTCATTAACTTAGTACTCCTCTGTGTAGATGAGTATAGATGGAATTCAAACCCATTACCAAAGCTGGAGTTAGGAGGTAAGCCATACCAAAACTTCACTTTGTCTTTTCCTCACAACTACTCCTTATGTTGAGAAGCCTCCCTTTTCAAGCAGTCACAAAATAAAGCTTCTATGCTAATATTTCTGGTACTTGAGGCACTGGGGATAGTAGAAGATGCTGTCTATAGGAGGAAAATATGGACCTTAGCTCACCAGCTAAAAACACTTCCTAACAAGAAAGTAATTCTCATTTAACTGCACCACAGGATGCACAAATATAATTTCTCAACTGTCTACATTTGTATCCAATTGATTATTTGTACATTCACCATAAAATTTATTTGAAATGCCTGTGATACTTCTATTTCTAAAAATATTCATTTATTCATTTATGATTATGCACAATTCACAATTTCAGAAAAAATTAGCATAGGAAAGGTTTTACAATATTGGGCAACAACAAAAAATAGAATAATCACATGGCAATCAACCGAAAACCAGTAATACTATAAGAATGCTCCATTCCAGCATAAATATAATATAAATCAGGACTGTATAGTTTTGATGTGCTGCAGCTAGAATATGCTTCATTATGGTAATGTTCAGGAAGGGGTCCTATTCACATGATCTCTCTACTTCAAGAAACAGAAATTTTACGGTAATTTTCTGTTGAGGTAAGTCAAACCAGATATTATAAATGTGGACCTTAAAAATACAATGGCCAATTAGTTTACTAACAGAATGAATTTATAGGGGAATGGCCGAGGAATTGCAAATCGGTCCAAGCAAACTATGGTGAATTATAGGGAAGTCTATAGAGACAAACAGATGGTCAGATTTTATTTATTAGGTGTGAGGAAGATATTGGGAAAGGTTGTATTTTTATTTATTTTATTTTTTTACATTTATCTTATTTTTGAGAGACAGAGAGAGAGCACAAGTGGAGGAGGGTCAGAGAGAGAAGGAGACACAGAATCTGAAGCAGGCTCTAGGCTCTGCACTGTCAACACAGAGCCCTATGCAGGGCTCAAACCCACAAACTGTGAGATTACGACCTGAGCTGAAGTCAGTCGCTTAACCAGCTGAGCCACCAAGGCACCCCATGGGAAGGGTTGTTTTAAACAAACATTTGGAGAGAACAAGAGTTTTAGGTTGTGGTTAATACTCATTGGTGGTTAATACCTTGTTGCTGGGGCTGGGAGGGATCTTCCTTTTTCTAAAAGCAGATGGAATTTCTATGTGAAAATGTTACCCTCATCAAGATAATTCTTATCTTCTTTCATTCTACTGGTTATGCAGGCTGAAAGGAGCGGTATCTGTGTGAAAGCGCCTCTTTCAGGACTTCCTGACTCCATTGAAAATGAGATTTCCTGGGGCACTTGTGTGGCTCAGGCGTTTGAGTGTCTGATATCAGCTAAGATGATCTTGCAGCTCATGAGTTTGAGCCCCAAGTTGGGCTCTGTGCTGACAACTCAGAGCCTGGAGCCTGCTTCGGATTCTCTCTCTCTCTCTCTCTCTCTCTCTCTCTCTCAATCTCTCTCTGACCCTCTCCCATTTGTTCTCTCTCTTTGTCTCTCTCTCAAAGATAAATAAACATTAAAATGAGATTTTTAAATTTATTTTCACATTAGCCACACTTCTTTCTTGCTCACTGTTTGGTAAAATAGTGGAATGTTGAGTAAATAGATGAAGGAAACCAATGAAATTATAGCCAACTTGACAAAAATTTGCCAAACTGAAGCCTAGGTCGACCCTACTAACATAATAGAACTAATTTCAATGGATTTTAAATGCCATTTAAATGTTATTTTGTAACCCTTCTAGTGTAGAACTTAATAAATAACCAATCAAACCTAGGGTATAAAGTAACCATGTTGTTCTTCCATTTTTCTTTTACATATGTATTTTTATCGTCACTTTATTTTTCTTCAAACTTATTATTTTTTTTTTTTAGAGAGAGAGAGAGAGAGAAAGGGAAAGAGAGCCCATGTGAGAGTCGGGGAGGGTTCAAGGGAGACAGAGAGAATCTTCAAATAACTAAGTCGTATGTTTATGTCATATAGTTTTTCATTGAACTGGTTAATATTTTGTTAACTACAAATAAGTTTTAATTTCACTGTAAAAATACTCAAGAAAGGAACATTTGTAACAATGACAGAAATAACAACAAAAAATAATATTTGTCAGTTTTTACTGTTTACTGTTTTACTATTTACTCAGTTTCTATATTTATAGGAAGGCTTACTTTCTTCATATGTTCTATAAATTCTGATTCTTTAGGTTTATTCAGTTTTTGGTTTCCCTAGTTGTTACTGTGTTCCCCTTCTATAACTAGATGTGTGTATGTATGGCTGAGAACGGGATTTATCTTCAGATCACTCTAGCTAGAGGCAGAGAAGAACATTTGAAATCTGTGTAATTCCACATCTTTTATTTTATTTTTCTCAAAGAGATTTCTACTTATCCAAGATATCCAATTGGTTGGTAATACAACTTTACTGAAGGCTTGAAAAGTAACAGATGTTTGATATACAGTAAATCAAAATTCCTAAATATAAAATGTTGGACATCCATGTTTCTAAGCATATTTTAACCCCTTGCCTCTTAGACCTTATCACTTAAGGACTCTATGCTTGGATGTCTGGTGATTGTTCTCTGACCTTCTATTTTTCAACCCCACCCATTTTGGGAATGAAAAGGCAATTTCATTCTTTATATTCTTTATTTTATACTAGGCTTAGGGCCCATTTTTGCAAACCAAAATATTCATTAGTGGGTTAAGCTAAACAAGGCTTTCTTTTTTGACTTATTTTCAATACAAACCTTTAATAACCTTTGGTGATTCAGTATTTTATTGTATTTTTAGCAATATATGTAAGTGAAATTGAGCATTACAGAAATTTAGTTCTTACTGATACACTTGTATTATTGCACTCTTTGTCCTAGGAATTTGTCATCTAAATTTTAAAAAATTTAATAGTGTTTGTTTCCTGCATCACTAAATGATAATCATAAAATAATTAAAATTTCCAAAATCGTATAATGTGTGGAGAAGCAATTACTACTCTAGTAGCCACTTACTATTTTTTTTTTTACCACTTAGTGTTAATAGTTATTTCTAAGAAATTGCTTATACAAAATTACATATTTGGGCAAAATTAAAAATTTTTGTTACTTATTATCATGTATATCATGTTATGTTTGAGAAGTTTAATTATCAAAGATAATCTCTTTTCCTAGTAGAAATCTATACCTTAAAGACAAATCCTTTATTTCTCCAAGGTATTACTGTTAAATTTAAAATATTTGATTTTAGGAGCACCTGGGTGGCTCAGTCAGTTAGGCAACAGACTTCAGCTCAGGTCATGATCTCCTGGGTCCTGGGTTCCTTTGTGCTGACAGCTCAGAACCCAGAGCCTACTTCAGATTCTGTGTCTCCCTCTTTCTCTCTCTCTGCCCCATCCAAGCTTGTGCTCTCTCCCTCTCTCAAAAGTAAATAAACATCAAAAAAAATTAAGTTGTTTGGTTTTAAAGTTATTTCTATAATATAGCCTACAATTGAAAATGAGTGTGATATAACAGAAAAAAGGAGATCAAGAATTGAGTGGATCAAAACATTTTGGTAGTTTTCAAGTCAGAGTAATCTGTGTTTGATTTGATGCACTCTCAAAGAAGTTAATTTTATTATAAATATATGAAATACCTTTTCATGAAATTAGAAAAACTTTGCCATATAGTGAGCATACTCCAAAGTGCCTTTTGTTTTATAAACTAGAGACATATTCTAGGTATATTTCTAAAAGCAGGACTTTTTTTCTTTAATTTCAATGAAAGAAGTCACTGAGGTCTTATAAGTAAGAAAAGAATAATCTGGACTCTGCCACTGTATAATGTGTGAAAAGTATTAATGAGCTATGGTCTCCCCATGGCTGTATGCTACACAATGAATGTGGCAGTAAGTGCTGTAGCAGCAATAGAATAATGCAGGATATGGTTCCCTGGTGTCCTAAGTTTATGAGCTTCACTGATCAGGCAAAAGTGACTTGGTTTGGAGAAGAATAAGACTCAAGAAGTTAAATATTATTTTAATTTACAAGAAATCACTTGTTTGGGAATTTTAGGTTTTATTTTCCTATGTGACAGAATTAAAATAAAATGGATTATGAAAACAAATGAAATAATAAGGATTATAATGTATCTTCTAACGTTTGCAATTTCTTTCAAATGAAAAAGGAGATAAGGTACTTATTGTATTCTAAAACTCAATTCAATGGTAAGAAATATATCTTTCTATACTTTGTTTTTTGAAATAGTTCTTATGTTTTTTTCTTGCTTCAAACCCTTTCTTTTTGATTTAAGGTAGTAATACTATATTAAAATTGAGCTGGTGCCATGCATTCCAATATCTTTGATTTAACCATTTCATAACACTATTACAAATAATATCAATAATACTGATAATAATAGCTACCAATAATGTAGTATTTGTCATATGCCACGCAGAATTTTAGGAATGTTATATGTATTAATTAATGTAGTACTTACAATAGTTTAGGAGATAAAGTTATTTAACCCTGTTTAACAGAGGACAGACTGATATCCCAAGTATTAAATAATATGCATCAGTTCACATGGCTAGTTAGTGAAGGAATCAGGCTTAAATCTAAGTGACCTACTGTTGAAACTCTGAGTAATTAAGTATTCAGTATAGTCCCTTCTATTTAATTATGTTTTGATGCACATTTTGGATTTAGTACTAGTAATTACTAAAGAACCTGACAAATATTTTATGAGTTATAAACTATGTCATGTGTCTTTATAATTTGAGTTATCACAAAGTAGAAATAAGTAACATTTAGTGCAAACTGTCCAGAAAATATTTATATTTTTGTATATTCAATAAAGAACTAAAAAAATTTTTAATAACAATTTTTCATTTTAAAAATAAAATAAAAAAATGAACACTCTACCCACTCTTATGCAAAATAACTGTTGTTAATCTATTTTTTTATTTTAAATTAAAAAATCTTAACACTAAAAACAAAATATAATTTTACAATTTTATAATTTTAAATTTTAAAGGGGATATTCAGATTGCAAAGTGGAATTTAGATTTGTTGGTAAGATTTACTGTCTATGAGACATCATCATATAAGCACTAAATCTATCACACTAAAAAATAATTATTAATAGTATATCATAAATAATGATAAAATAAATATTTTTAAATTCTGAAACTGATTCTGTATCACAAAGTAAAAAAAAGTGTCTACAGCAATGTGCACATTTACTCTATAAATTTCTCAGTCTAGAGTTCCTTGTTATCAGAGTAGCACAAATACAGGAAAAGCATAGTTCAAATTGTGCTATTAGCTGAAACAAGAATGTCGGTGTTTTCTCCACCTGATCTTGTAAAAGAGCACAAATTAGTGTCTTAATTGATTATCTGAATTTCATTTCCTGTCTCTTCCAATCACATTCCTTGATAGAAATGTTAATGAAAAATGAAATGAGTAGAGGGCAAACAATAAGGGAGAGAAAAAAGTCTGGTCCATGGTTAATCACAAATTAAATTGTGCCTCTGTCAGCTGCCTTCTACTAACTTTGTCAAGTGAAAGTGATCTTAAGCTTACTCATGGTCTTCTAACCATACATATCCTAAACATTTTCTTTAATGGAAATTTCTACAAAACTATTTATTGGATTTAGTTAATGTGGAAAACTTATAAATGGAATTTCTTTTGATTAAAACTCAATATTTACATTTTGTGCCCCTAATCTTGCAGTCTTTCAAATTATAATGTGTTTGACCATTTTTACATAAAATCAGGTGCTGTTTTGTAAGACAGTTATCAGATACAATAATATTAGCATGCTAACTGAAAGACTGAGCCTTCCTAAACTTCATGGAGGAAAAAAAAATTACACATAAAAATATCTTTACAAAACAATAAATTAACATTTCCCCCCAAAATCGTAAAAGAAAATGAAGCAAACAAATTTTAAAATAATTGTATACAGGTTATTAGTAGCTTTGAATTAGAGCTGTAATGGCATAGTTTATTTTACACAGTGAATCTTGTTAAAAAAGTGGTCAAATTTGTTGAATATGTGTAAGCAAGCTTAGCATACATACTCTATAAATTCTGAATTTTTTAATTTTAAAAGTACGAGCATTTTGTCATCACCTTAATAGATGTAAAAAGTTGTGTGTATATGTGTTTGTAGGGTCTTTGTGTTGGTGCGTGTGTGTCTACACATGCATGCAGTGTCTAGTGCCCTGGCATTGCTTTTGCCTTGTGACTCTTTCTCCAGTGTCACGCCTGGTTACTGGTTTCTTCCAAGGACCTCTCAAGGGTCACAACTTCAGAATCATTGTTACTCTCCATTTTGTATACTTACAGAGATCTTTTTCTGTGGGAGTATAATGGTTTATAAGGATGATTTGATGTAAATGGCCCCTCCCATTAGACTTCAAAGTGAATTTTTGAAAGTTCAAGATATCTTGAAATAAGATTTAAGTTAATGTTTTAATTATTGTGTTGAAAGGATTGTGCTCTCAAAGCTTCTGAGCCTGTTCTGTCATCTTTTGGTTGTTAAAACTTATTAAAGGAAACCAATTTATTCTTGTTTATTTCCATAAATCATCAAGAATTTATTTGAGTTTGGGGTAATCATATACTTAAGAATTTGCACATGAGCATAATAGAAAAGATTATCTTTAAAAAGTTACCACCATAGCACTCAAGTTGCATATTAATATGATCACTTTGACCAAGAAAAAGGGAAGGCTGATCTGATCTTCCTATTAAACCAAAGCATTTAAATTGTACAGCAACTAACAACAAAAACCATAAACAATGTCAGTATCTGCTTTTCTTTTATTATGACTTTTATTCCATTACAATCAGAACATAAATGTAATTTCCAAACTATTTACTATACTAAAACAATTTTGGAATGCTTCAGAGAAGGAGAATATATCCATTTATGTAATAGTAGAAAACTTTTCATTTATAGGCACTTAATATTTCAAATAAGATCTTCCTATGGAGTCATAGGAGGTGATCCCCAGTTAATGACATAAAGCAACAATCTGTAGCTTTAAAATTTTATTTTTGAAAAATCCATTTTAATAAATGTTATTTCTTAAAAACATTATGCTTGTACTTAAGAAAATGCATTCTTTTGTGTTCATCGCTATTTGTTTGCTATAATGAATTATATGGGCAGAAAAGCACTTAAGTCATAATGACCAATATTTTCAGGATGGGTTTAAAACAGAATTTCAAGACCAATCACCTTACATTACAGAAGATTTTACAAAAATATCATTCTTCATAATTCTAAATAAATATCTCTCAGAAGCATTCATTTTCACATACGTGAACATAAACATTGAATAAGAAAAGTTGTCTATAAAATTACTGTTTCCAACTTCAAAGTGTTTCTTCCAGTCTCTTGTCCTTCAAACACATTACAGAATGTAGGGGGGCTGTTGCATCTAGTCCTCAGTCCCTCTCCTCTGGAACCTTACATAACTCTGGTGTTTACTGAATACAGCCAGAACTATTTGGCCTCACCTAAGGCTCTTGGTACTGGAATCCCAGTTTATATGTTAAAGATGTTTTTAAATAACTTAGTACTTACTCTGTGCTAGGATTTTCAGTATGTATTTCATAATTAATTATTAACTGTGTGTATTACATAATTAATTATGCATGCATCAAACCAAGCTGGGTTGTTGCATAATGGACCTACCAGTGGAAGATTACATTGGATTTCCACAAATAATATATATTTTTATTTGACAGTTCCCTGATGGGGTGGTGGGTGGTGTCCTGGGTGGCTCAGTCGGTTGTGTCTGACTTTGGCTCAGGTCATGATCTCATGGTTCCTGAGTTCTACCCCTATATCGGGTTATGTACTGACAGCCCAGAGCCTGGAGCCTGCTGCAGATTCTGTGTCTTCCTCTCTCTCTCTGCACTTCTCTCTCTCTCTCTCTCTTTCCTTCTCTCTCTCTCTCTCTCTCTCATTCTTTTTCTTTTCTTTGTTCTCCTGTAAAGTCATACTAGAGATAGCTGAATTATTGGTATTCATCCTCATAATATATTTGTGCCTGTTTAATTACTAGAAATAATACATAATACAAATGTTAGTTGAATATATTACACCTGAAATATGGAGACAACTACACTTTATACAACTCATTCACTTGAATTTTAGCAGGACATTTTAGGAGTAGCTTTGCTCCGGTTTTCAATTTTCCATTTTGAAAATCTCCACATGATGAATGGGTTTCTATTTCCAGACTGACTCTTCACATAGGATCACTGAGTTATCATCAATTCAGATACATAAGAGTAATTATAAAATGTACCTCACAATATCTTTAATTTTTAACAGCAAAGATTGAGCTCAGAGATTTGCTCCCATGATTATTTAATTCTCAAAGCAACCATGAGGTGACCCCAATTTTTATTCTGTTTTTAGAAAAGAGGAAAGTGAGGTATAGTGACTTACACAGGATTATAACTCTTATAATGGCTGCTGGGGAACTTGAACTGAAGTCACTTTATTGTCAATGCCAATGTATAAACACTACTAAATAGTATCTAGTATCTAGATTATGCTAGTTCTAGAGACATAATCTTTAATTAATACCTGATACCTGGGCATTCACAGTTTACTGTTGTAACTTTCAGATTGATTTTTGAGATACTCACTGTATATTTTTATTTATATTTCCATATTTATATTGAATAATACTCTGCCATATTGCTTTCTCTGTTTTGGCAAAAATTTCTGGACTTAGCACACCTGTGCATTGCCTTTTTCCATTCTGAGCTTAATATCTCACTTGTTTCCTTTCAGGGCTATAATTATTCTATAGAGTTTGACCATCACAATCCAAAGAGAGAACTAAGACATTTTTCTACATGGTACACTATTCTTGATTTTATGAACATCAAGTAAATGTGATCATTTACTATCATGGATTATAGACACATTTTTTATACTATTTAAGTAGCCAGATTTCCATGTTATGAATCAGACTGATCCCAAAATACTGACTTCAAAATCGCCATTATATGTTTCACTGTGGATAGTTTCCTATAGTGCATTTCAGTTGTTTCTAGCTGACATTTCTGTTATAGTGCTCTCTTTGGTCTCAATTTACTAACACCTAGAAGCATAGTTTGTCATTCCTTCATGGTTTAGTGGCTAGCATGAGGTAGACGTAGAGAAATTTTGCAAGAAAAACATTATTAGGATGATTTTTTTTACTTAAAAAAATTTTTTTTAATGTTTTCATTTATTTTTGAGAGAGAGAGAGACAGCATGAGCAGGGGAGGGTCAGAGAGAGAGAAGGAGTCACAGAATCTGAAGACAGGCTCCAGGCTCTGAGCTAGCTGTCAGCACAGAGCCCAACGCAGGGCTCGAACCCACAAACCGTGAAATCACGACCTGAGCATAGGTCGGACGCTTAACCACCTGAGCCACCCAGGCGCTCCTTTTTTTACTTTTTAAGTTTTAATTTAAGTTCTAGTTATTTAACATATATTGTAGTATCGGTTTCAGGAGTAGAATTTAGTGAGGCTTTTTAATGAAAGGAAAAAGAATATTTCTCTTTCTGTGGTCTTCTATTTTCCACGTGATAGCTTTCTTCTTTGCTATTTCTATATTAAATGGGTCAAAGAAAAGGATAGGTTTTCCATTTCTAGAGTAGGACTCAAAGGTTATTTGAAATTGGTTTAAATCCACTTAAATATCTTGTTCTGTGACTGATGTGTGTGTGTGTGTGTGTGTGTGTGTCAGTTTTTGTCTATTTAAATGTATTTCTTTAATTTCCAAATTATCTATTATTTTAAAAATTAGTTCAGGCGTTGGACTTGGCTATTTTATATTATTTTGGTCTTCCCTAATCTAGAACACTATCTACTTTCTTTGTTATTTACAATTATGAATGAACTGAAAATTTTGGACTCACTGTGTTGGAGTATGCGCTCCTTTCTGTTTATTATCTGGTGGTTTCTTCATGATTAGATTGATGTCAAACTATTCTGACCAACAAAACATACACATAGTGGAACTCACCATAAGACACATATTGTCATACTACAAGGCTTGGCAGTACTCTATTTCTACATTTATATAAGTTGATGACTTCTAGATTTCTCCTTGATAAAGCAAATACTTCCCTGTGTAACAAATAACAACTGTGAGATTATAATTTATGCTTATCTGACTCACTTGGACACAGAAATCTCAACGCATGGTTTTAACTTAAGTTTAAGATTGTTGCCTGAGGGTCTGAGTCAGTGAGTCTATGCAGTTATAAGATGTCAATTTTATTGCTCGGTCATATATTCTACATATATAAGCTGCCAAAGCTGTCATTCTTATAAAAGAAGAAAGTTCCATTCTTAGATTTTTCTCTGTATTTCTCATTTTTAAAAACTATCTCTAAGGACTTATGGACTTTTATTTATTTGTTGTTTTAAAATTCACTAATCTCGGAGTGTCTGGGTGGCTCAGTCGGTTAAGGGTCTGACTTCAGCTCAGGTCATGATCTCAGGGTTCATAGGTTTGAGCCCTGCATTGGGTTCTGTGATGATAGCTTAGAGCTGGAGCCTACTTTGGATTCTTTGTCTCCTTCTCTCTCTGACCCTCCCTGCTCATACTCTGTCTCTCTGTATCTCTCAAAAATAAATAAAAATGTTAAAAAATAAAAATCACTAACCTCATCATTTCATTACTGTTTGTGGTGCTCAAATTTTCCCAGATTTGGTATAAGAGCTCCTTTATTCCAGTTATGTATCATATTTGACAATGTTCTATTCCCCTTTGAGAAATTCCTTAATATGAACAGTCATGAGAAATGTAAGAGGGAGAATCTAAGAAAAGTTAAAAAAAATCAATGTTTCTAAATTGCTGTTCTGTCTAAGCTTCCAAAAGATGCTTGTGGCCTTGACCAGAGAGTGGCACATAATACAGCTGGTGACTTTGAATGGTGACAGATAGTGCAGAGCCTTATGAATTAACACAAGCCAGTTGAATGTTATTCTTGATGCATAGGGCAGATTTTACATGAACAAGATTGTGATAGCATTTGCATATTTGACTGTCACTCATTCTTCTTTACAGGTATGGTGTAGATCTTACTGTCTGTCACTGTTGTCTTCAGTGAAGGTAGAGATCAATAGAAAGATTCATGATATGTTTTGTGGTGGAACTAAAAGTACTAGCTGATGGGTTGAATGGGGGGAAAGAAGGAATCAGGAATGATGTCTAGGTTTTTTCCATAAGCCATGAAGTTTCCTGAGATTAAAGAGGCTTAAAAAAGGAAAAGATTGTTGGGCAATGGAAAGGAGGAAATCAAGATTCTAATGTATGCATTTTAAATTACCATATGCCTACAAAATATCCAATGTAGAGCTATATGTTTCTGAAGATTTCATCTTTATAGATGCAAATTTGAGATTTAGCAGAAAAGGTGTGACATTGAGAGTCATGTGATTTACATGAGATGACTGAAAGTGGCTCACATCGTGAGAAGTGCCATGGGACACTTTATCACTCATTTAGAAATATGGTAGAAAAGGAGAAGCCAGGAAAGAAGTTAAAGAAGGAGCACTCAGGGAAATGAGAGATGAACCTGCAATTTGTTCAAGTTGAATTCATTTCTGGGCTGCAGGGCTAGTTCAATATTTGCAAATTAATCAATGTGATACATCACATTAATAGAAAAAAGGATAAGAACCAAATGATCCTGTCAATAGATGCAGAAAAAATACAGGATCCTTTCTTTTTAAAATTTTTTTAATTTTTCATGTTTTTTTAAATTTATTTTTGAGAGACAGAAAGAGACAGTGCCAGCAGAGGAGAGTCAGACAGAGAGGACTATACCGAATTCGAAGACAAGATCCAGGCTCTGAGCTAGCTGTCAGCACAGAACCCGATGCGGAGCTCAAACCCACAAACCATGAGATCATGACCTGAGCCGAAGTCAGACACTTAACCGACTGAGCCACCCAGGTGCCCCATAGAGCATCCTTTCTTAATAAAACCCTCAAGAAAATTGGGATAGAAGGAACATACTTTAACATCACAAAAGCCATATATGAAATGCCCATAGTTAATATCATCCTCATTGGGGAAAAACTAAAAACTTTTCCACTGAGATCAGGATCTTGACAGGGATGTCCACTCTCACCACTGTTGCTGAACATAATGTTGGAAGTCCTAGCCTGTCCTAGTCTCAGCAATCAGACAACTAAATGAAATAAAAGGCATCCAAATTGGCAAAGAAGACAAACTTTCCCTTTTTGCAGATGACACGATACTCTACATGGAAAGCCTGAAAGACTCCACCAAAAAACTCCTAGAACTGATACATGAATTCAGCAAAGTTGCAGGATATAAAATTAATGTACAGAAATCAGTTGCATTTCTATACACCAACAATTAAGCCACAGAAAGAAGTCAAGAAATTGGTCCCAATTACAATTGCACCAAGAACCATAAAATACCTTGGAAGAAACCTGACAAAATGTGTAAAGGATCTGTGTGCTCAAAACTATAGAAAATTTATGAAAGATATTGAAGAAGACACAAAGAAGTGGAAAAACACTCCATCCTCATTAATTAGAAGAACAAATATTGTTAAAATGTCAATATTACCCAAAGCAATCTACACATTCAATGCCCAATCAAAATTGCACCAGCATTCTTCTCAGAGCTAGAACAAACTATCCTAAAATTTGTATAGAACTACAAAAGACCCAAATAGCCAATGTAATGTCAAAAAACGAAACCAAAGTGGGAGGCATCACAATCCCAGACTTTAGCCTATACTGCAAAGCTGTTATCATCAAGACAGTATGGTACTGGCACAAAAACAGACACATAGATCAGTGGAATAGAATAGAGAACCCAGAACTGGACCCACAAATGTATGACTGATTAATCTTTGACAAAGCAGTAAAGAATATCCATTGGAAAAAAAAAACAGTCTCGTTAGCAAATGGTGCTGGGAGAACTGGACACCAACATGCAGAAGAATGAAACTGGACCACTCTCTTACATTTTACACAAAAATAAACTCAAAATAGATGGAAGACCTATTTGTGAGACAAGAAACCATCAAAACCCTAGAAGAGAAAACAGACAACAACTTCTTGACCTCAGCTGAAGCAACTTATTACTTGACATGTCTCCAAAGGCAAGGGAGATAAAAACAAAAATGAACTACTGGGATCTCATCATGACCAAAACTTTCTTCAGCACAGCAAAGGAAACAATCAATAAAACTAAAAGGCAACTGGCAAAATAGGAAAATATATTTGCAAATGACACATTGGACAAAGTGTTAGTATCCAAAATTCGTAAGGAACTTATCAAACTCAACACCCAAAAAACAAATAATCCAGTGAAGAAATGTACAGCAGACATGAATAGATACCTTTCCAAAGAAGACATCCAGATGGCCAACAGACATATGAAAAGATGCTGAACATAGCTCATCATTAGGGAAATACAAATCAAAACCACACTGAAATATCACTCCCATGGGTAAGAGTGGCTAAAATCAACAACTCAGGAAACAACAGATGTTGGTGAGGATGTGGAGAAACAGGAACCTTCCTGCACTATTGATGGGAATGCAAACTGATGCAGCTGTTCTGGAAAACAGTGTGGAGGTTCCTCAAAAAATTACAAATAGAATCACCCTACGAGCCAGCAAAAGCACTGCTAGGAAGTTATCTAAAGGATACAAGAGTGCTGATTCATAGGGACATATGTACCCCAGTGTTTATAGCAGTGCTTTCAACAATAGCTGAATTATGGAAAGAGCCCAAATGTCCATCAACTGATGAATGGATAAGGAGATGTAGTTTGTATATACAGCGGGATACTACTTGACAATGAGAAATAATGAAATTTTGCCATTTACAACAATGTGGATGGAACTGACGGGTATTGTGCAAAGTGAGATAAGTCAGTCAGAGAAAGACGCATATCATGTTTTCATTCATATGTGGAATTTGAGAAACTTAACAGAAGATCACGGAGGAAGGGAAGGGGAAAAATAATTACAAACAGGGAGGCAAACCATAAGAGGCTCTTAAATGCAGAGAACAAACTGAAGGTTGATGGTGGGGTGGCAGGAGGGAGGGGAAAATGGGCGATGGGCAGTGAGGAGAACACTTGTTGAGATGAGCTGTTTTATGTAAGCGATGTTTCATGGGAATCTACCGTTTGTTAGCTAACTTGACAATAAATTATATTTTAAAAAATTCAAAAAGTTTTTAGTCACTTGAAACATCGAATGGGGTATATTAAGGTTAAAATTAAGTCTCCCACTGAAAATATTTCACCTTTAGAGTTTAAGTCTCATCTAAAACTTGACTTCTCAAGAGTTATTGGTTATACGTTAAAATGCAAATAATTCTTATTTATCAACATCTTTGTTTTTTAGACTATAAAATTATATCTATTTTTTATGTGCAGAAGTGTATTACCTCCATCATTATAACTGTTAAAAACTACCCACTCTTTTTTAGCTATTATGAGCTAATTGATTTTATGGAGAGAAGAAACCCGCAAAGAGCTATTTTGGAGGGGATTGGAATCATCTGAGAACAGTAAGCTTTTGTTTTAAGTTTTAACCACACTATCACAAATACCCTAAGAGGTGGTTTTAAGGCTTAAAATGAAAATTGCTCTTGGGCTGAAAGCTTATATGCCAAGTGAAATTTCAGTAAAGTAGGAGTTTATAAGTGCTGACAAGTCCTTAACTATAGTGATGCTAAAAACATTACTATTATAAGAACACTACAGAAGCTATTAGAGCTCTCAAATTCCCGCTTCAGTGTTCACTTACTAAAGGAAAGCACAAATATGCAACAGGAGAATGCAAGAGAGGTTATTTTTCAAAGGGAAAGACTATTGAAATTTTTAAAGTCACTTTGGGATATTACAGGAATTCATCATACAAAGGAAGAATTTCTTCTGTGCCCATGGGGGGCAGGTGCAAAGCAAACAAACAAACAAACAAGCAAACTACAATGACACAGAGCTTTCTAAGACTCTGTTGGACTTCATAAACATTATATTGTTTTATTAAAAGTGAACAGCTGGCAACTTAATGTCTCTCCATACTGGGATATAGTACAAACTTAAGGGCTCTTCTGATTTCCTGTTATGAGGATAATTTAGTAATTGCAAACACAAGCATATATAGGAAATGCTAAGAAAAGTAGGTCATTGATTGGCACATTGCTTTCTATGATCCATTAATCATATTTTCATCTTATCTATATTCATTTCAAAAGAGCAGTCTTAGCTCTTTTCTGAAGAAGGCAAATTTGATAACAAGTATGCCATCCTCAGAGTTCTGAAGGATTTCATCCTTTTGCCATTATTCAGGAATTTGACGTTAGAGCTACCATTTTCTTCTTTCTTTATGAGCTGAGTCGTACTGAGTGTTTCTCTGAAACCGGCACACTGCTATCCTAACATATCTCAGTTTTGTAGTCTAGGAAAAGATATATTTGGGGCTTATTGTGTGCCTTTATTCTTGCCAGTAACCTCCTGCGTCTTTTGATAATATTCCAATATATCCATTCTGTTTCTTCTTAAAAACACCAAACAACAAACATAAATATGCAACAAATAAGCAAAACTGTTCTTTACCTCTTTATGTTCATGGTTTTATTCCCTTTGAATTATAATTAGATAATATTCTAAATTCTTGAATCTTTTGCATAAACCTATAGACTCCCCCAGGCAACCCAAGAAACACAGGTTTATTTTAGCAAAACTGTGATGGAAACAATTTCTTGGCATAAAATCTCCAATCTTGGTGGAAATTTCAGACAAAATAATAGGCTGAACGGGGAAAGATTTTGAGGTAAGGAGATATTTTTGCTTCTTTTCAAATTACCATAGAGGAAAACCTATATATTTCAGCATCTTCCTTTCCATCAGCTCTTCATTTCAGAATATAAACATATCCATTCCCTCTAGTCTTTCCCATGTTAACAAATAAACAAAATATATTTCCCACATATACCCCTTTAAATCTCTTACTCGGAACTTTTCTTAGTAAAGATTCCAAGGCACTGGTAATTCTTACTGTTTTTATTCCTCAGGTAACTCCGAGTTCAACAAGTCAATAGTGCTTATGAATTCTACCTATTAATACTTCATTTATTCTTGTGTCTTGGCTTTGAGGTTTTCTCTTCCTCTCTAGATTGTAAATGAACTGGTGGGCTCATCATCCCCAGTAGTCTTTCATTGATACCCTTTGGCACCTAAAACAGTACCTTGATTATAGATGTCACTCAACAAATATGAGTTACATTAATGAAGTTATATATCTAAGACTACATTTTATGGTTATATAAGCTTAATAAATGAAATTGTAGAGAAGTTTCTTATATCCAGTCTTTATAACTACTTTAGATACAGACGCTCTATCCTCTATTTTTAGAAAAGAAAAGTGATAGTTGTACTGCAGCATTATTTATAATAACCAAGATATTGAAGCAACCCAGATGCCCTCTGATAGATGGACAGGTAAAGAATATGTGGTATAGATAGATAAAACAAAATATTACTGAGCTGTATAAAAAAAAATAAAAAAACAAGACTGTGCCACTTACAACATAGATGGACCTAGGTGGTATAATGCTAAGTGAAATAAGTTAGAGAAAGACAAATACCATAGGATTTCACTTATATTTGGAATATAAAAACAAAACAAAACAAAAACAGACTCGAATACAAAGAAAAAACTGGTGGTTGCCAGAGGGTAGGTGGGTAGCGTGATGAGTGAAATAGATAACGGTATTTAAGATGTATAAACTTCCAGTTATAACACAAATAGGTCACAGAGATGAAGAGCACAGCATAGGGAAGAGAGTCAATAATAAAATTGTGATGATGTTGTTCGGTGACAGACAGTGACTGCACTTATCGTGGTGCGCACTGAGTAATATATAGAATTGTCAAATCGATATGTTGTATGTCTGAGCCTAATATTGTACGTTAATTACACTACAGTATATAAAAAAAACTGAAAGAGATCTAAGTAATTTAGCCAAGGACATATATAAATAACTAGAATCTAGATTCTAAGTCAGTTTAGTCTGACTCTAATTCCTATACTTTCTTTTAAATACCATGCCGATAAAAAAGAGTAATACAGGAAAGAAACAAAAGTTAATACTCTTGTTTTCAGTTATCTTAACCATTTACCTCAGTTGTTTCCTGTACATCTCCTCCACGTATTTGATGTTGATGGGTCTTTGGATTTAAATGGTTTCTCTCTGACTCCCTAGTTCTAAAGTAAATTAGCCATTCCCAGAGGTCTTGTGTATGCCTTGAAAGCTTGTGGTTTTAGGAGTTGAATTTTCTATGAACTAAATGGCCCCTGGACCATAGTCACTTTGATCCCCTACTATGCTCTGAGGAATGAGTTTTTTTTTTCATATAAGATATAATTTGCAAACAGGTTTTATTTTAGTTAACATGACACTTCACCCTTTATATTGTTGTAAGAACATTTTAGTATTGCTGAATGGCATATTATATTTAAAAGCTGTCACCATATACATCTCTATATTTTTAAACATAATGTTTGAGGGAAACATCATATTTTGAGAATGAAAGAGATATTCAAACTTTTTGACATATTTATCATGTAAAATAACCTTTTCAAATCATGTGGAGATGGGATTTTGTTTTGTCTAGACAACAGATACATTGTAGATAATTACCTAAGTGAGGTCATTGTGGTCCCAGCAGCGCAAGCAGTTACTTTGTGTATCTGTTAAGTAACATCTGGTTTATTCTCTATCGTTGCAATGTAAAATCTTTTAAACACCGTGTCTTATTTTTATTACAATCATTAGAGCCTATGAGTAAAGATTTTATGATTATATTTTTGCACCTTGAATATTTTATTTTATTTTTTTAATTAAATGTTTTTTCATTTATTTTTGAGAGACAGAGAGAGACAGTGTGAGAAGAGGAGGGTCAGAGAGAGAGAGAGATACAGAATCCGAAGCAGGCTCCAGGCTCTGAGCTAGCTGTCAGCACAGAGCCCGACACGGGGCTCGAACCCGGGACACCTAGCCAACCTAGCCACCCAGGAGACCCTTCACCTGAATATTTTAGAAGGTGTATAAACCAAGCAAAATTTTTGAAAACTGACAGTTTTAGAAAGAACATGCTTAGTGAGAGGAATTTCACTAAGCAAACCAAGTGTGAGAGAAGGATGCAGTTCCAGGCAGAAGGGATAGCTTGTGCTTAGAAGTAACATTATAAATGGCATCTACACAGCGGCTCACAGGCTCTTCAATGTTCTTCTAGAACAGTGTCAGAGGGTGGGGAGAAGGGTTGTGGCCTGAAGACAAAGTGATGCTGTAGCCAAGCTTAGTTACACAAACAAATTTATAGCATGAAAGGCCTATAAAATGTACAAGGGAGTCTGTATTTGATATGTAAGCCATGCAAACACAGTGCTTACAGGGATCAAGCAGATAGGAAAAAATAGGGGAGTCAAGAATATAAGAGTAAAAGGCCCCTGGCACACTGGATATACCAAAGGACATTCAAGTCCTATTTTTTAATTGAGATATAATTGACATATAACATTATTTTAGTTTCAGCTGTACAAAGTGATGGTTAGATATTTGTATACACTGGGAAACCATCACCATAACAAGTCTGGTTACCAGTGTTTCAGATAAAATAGTGACATGGTAAGGTTTCCAGATTGTCAAGAAAATTAACGGAGGCAGTTATACAGAGGCAGCAGGGATGAGATTGTAATACAGGAGGTCCTGAGCTAGCTATCCTGCAATCTCTACAGTCACAGATGATTAATGCTTGGCCTAGGGTAAAGCAGGAAGAAAATCATGGAAAGGATATATTGAAGGAGAAATAAGATGGTGAAAATAAAAGAAAAAATATTCTTCTTTGAATGAGGGGAGAAAAGGCAGATTGCGAGATCTAGGTTTCATCATGGGCCTCTGTATGGACCACGACAGGACAACTATGGCAGAAAGTGGAACATGTTACAAGGTGAAGATACAATGTTTAGTTTGAGAACACTGTTTGAAATCCTATAGGACAACTCTGAACTGTTTAGAAAGTGATTTTTCACTAGGGTGTGGATATAATATGACTTGTTGAAGTTCTTCAGTTGAGTATATGAAATGCCTGCAGTTAGTAATTTTGCAAATTTTACCAGGACATTTGATTAGATGAAGCTGATCCTCTCGTAAAGAGTAGTGAAACAGAACTTTCAAAATGCTGGGAATGTTCTGTATCTACATTGTCCCATAGGATAGCCACTAGCCACACATGAGTATTGAGCACTTAAAATGTACCTACATTTGAGAAACTCAATTTTAGTTAATCGAATTGCAATTAGTTTAATTTGAATTTAAATTTAACTAGCCACATGTGGCTAATCTTACCCTATTGGACTGTGCAACTCTAATAGATTCCTCAGGGATGGAACACATTTATAGTATTTACTAATTTCTGACTCATTGAAAATTGTTTTCCTACAGTCTTAAAACTTGAAGGACAAGTAAATTTTTGGTTTGCTCTTTTTTTCCTTTAAATGTTTTTGAAAATGGTGATCCACCTCTGCTTGTTTTCTATGTTATTTTTCACAAGGGTGCTATCAGTGTAATTAGCTTGCCTATGTAAATCGTAAAAGGCACCAAGTTTCAGCAAACACTTTGATGATTTTTTTTAGTAAATAACAGAGTTGAACAAAAATCATCACAATCTACCTTTAGGACATGTGCAGCCTGGTAGGATTTTGATTGGCATTACCTTAAATTTATATATATTTAGGGAGGATAGACAGTCATCTCAGCAAAACTGAATCTTTTATTCAGTGGATATATAGTATATATATTTAGTACATTTAATTTAATTTGACCAGTTCAGATCTCTCCCCACCCCCCAAGTATATGGAGTTGTGGGAATGGGGTGCCTTTTTATTGGCAAAGTTTTTTTAAAAAAATTAATGTTTTTATTTATTTTTGAGAGAGAGACAGAGACAGAGACAGAGCATGTGCGGTGTGTGTGGGGGGGGGCGGGAGTGGGAAGAGAGAGAATCAGAATCAGACTCCAGGCTCTGAGCTGTCGGGACAGAACCGGATAGGACACTCGAACTTGTGGACTGTGAGATCACGACCTGAGCTGAAGTCACATGCTTAATCAACTGAGCCACCACGTGCCCCTTTATTGACAAAGTTTTAACAAAGAAGGGACAAAAGTCTATTTTATCCTTTATATTCTCAGCTATACATGGACTTTTCCCCTAAGTGTTTATTTAAGTTCCAATTATTTAGTATACAATGTAATTTTCGTTTCATATGTAGGACTTAGTGATTCATCCCTGAGATACAACACTTCAGTACTCATCACAAGTGCCCTCTTTAATTCCCATCACCCATTTAGCTCATCCCTCACTCCCCTCCCCTCCAGCGACCCTCAGTTTGTTCTCTATAGTTAAGATTCTGTTTCATGGTTTGCCTCTCTTTTTTATCCCCTAAATTCATCTGTTTTGTTTCTTAAATTCCATGTATAAGTGAAACGTTATGATATTTGTCTTTCTCTGACAAATTATTTCACCTAGCATAATAGTCTTAAGTTCCATTCATGTCATTGCAAATAGCAAGATTTCATTCTTTTTTATGGCTGAGTGATGTGTGTGTGTACACATATACACACATACACACCTTGAACTTTTATTTCATCTCAGTCCATTTTATATGATCAACATTTTGTTACTTTTGTGGTTTTTTCAATCATATTTGTTTTTCCACTACTACCAGGTTCACCAAAGGATAAATGAAATTCCTGCCACTTAGGATTGAATTTGGGGGGTTAATTAGTCCTAGTGAATAAAAATGAATGGAATCCAAGTATGTCAGATTGTGGTCTGATTCTTTCATTGCTTATGCAGATTACAGAATCCTCTTCTTCCTGCTAAGATGACTGTCGAATCACATTTCAAAGTGGAACCTCATTAGCCTGAACTTAAGAATAACAATTAGCAGAAACCAGTGCCAACTTGCACTGGGAAAGTAGTGTGAACAGAAACATAAATTTATTTTTGTGTTTAGTCATTGAATTTCTACTTGCGTGTGAGGGAGGACCATGCTATAACCTAATTCCCATAGGGCATATAGTCTTCTACCTATGCCATCTCAGCTATGGACATCTGTGGTTCACCCTGTCATGGATTCAAGTTTATTTGGTCCATGTACAACATATGCGTTGGGGAAAGGGCAAGTTTTAGATTGTTTTCAAGGTAAAGTTCTCTGATTTCCTGGACCCTTAGGGGCTGCTCTCAGACCTGTCTACATGATCCACATAGTCAATCATTGCTCCTTTACGACTTCTTTTCCAGTTTAGACAGGAGGTGCATTTCTGGGCAGTAAGGCCTAGGCACCCTCTGCTTTCAAGTTATTTCAAAATTACCCAGGTCGTTTGGTCATGTTTCCACACACAGAAAGTGGGTAGAGTAGAGTGAGACAGAGTGAGCTACCTTTTCAGAAACACAAATGACATCTAAATTTATAGATCTTTCATCACAACCTTGTGAAGTTAATTAATAAGTTGATTTAAGTTATTCATTAGCTAAATAATTGATGATTGAGGAGTATATTACCTCTTGAGTCTTGGATCAGCATATGGTGGCTCTCTGCCAAGTGGTCTGCCACCATTTTTAAAAATTTCTATTTTGAAATAATTATGGACTCACTGCAAGCTGCAAAAATAGTAGAGACAAACTGGGAATACTTCACCCAAATTACACCAATGATAACAACTTACAGTAAAATATCATGACCAGGACATTAATTTTGTACAATATTATCAAGTCCTCTATAGGTCCTATTTAGATTTCTCTGGTTTTTACATGCATGTATCAGCATGTCTATTTGTGTGTGCATATGTATGTGTTTTGTTCTATAAATTTGATCTCATGCGTCGATTTGTGTGACCACTGCTACAAATAATCAGTACAGAGAGCGATTTCATCACCACAAAAGGTCTTCATCATGCTACCTGATAATAAGTACTGGAAGCCATTAATCTGTTTTCCAGCTTTCTAATTTAGCCAGTTTTCATTCAGGTTAATATTCTTGAAATTCATCCAAGTTGTATGTATTAGTCAATATTTTGCATCTTTTTGTAAGTAGTTTTCAAAGGCCTAAATGCACCATATTTATTTAACCATTCACTTTTGAAGGGGAACTATTTGGTTTTGCCACCATTCTTACAAATAGAATTATTTTGAAAAGTTATGAGAACATAAATTTTAATTTTTCTAGGATAAATGACCCAAAGTGGGATTTTGGTCATAAGATAGGCATATAGTTGGGGTACCTGGGTGTCTCTGACTCTTGATTTTGGCTCAGGTCATGATCTCATGGTCATGAAATTGAGCCATGCATCAGACTCTATGCTCATGCTCAGCATGGAACCTGCTTGGGATTCTCTGTCTCCCCCTTTCTGACCCTCCCTGCCTGTACTCTCTTTCCTTCTCAAAATAAATAAACATTAAAACAATGATAGGTATAGGGGTGCCTGGGTGGGTCAGTCATTTAAGTGACCAACTTGGCTTCAAGTCAGGATCTCATGGTCTGTGAGTCCAAGCCCCACATCGGACTCTGTGCTAACAGCTCAGAGCATGGAGCCTGCTTCAGATTCTGTGTCTTTCTCTCTCTGGCCCTCCCCCAGTTATGCTCTGTCTCTCTCTCTCTCTCAAAAATGATTAAACATTAAAAAATTTATTTAAAAATGATAGGTATATATTTAAATTTATTTCAAAATGTTGACTGATTTTTCAGAGAGGCTGTACTATTTTAAATTCCCACCAGCCGTTTATGAGACAAACAGCTTATCTGCATCCTCCTCATCCATGTCATTATCAATAATTTTTTAATTTACTCCTTGTAGTGGACATGTAGTTTTTCCCAACTCTTTTATTGACCAGTTGGTCAACTTCAGGGGAGAAATTGGCACTTATATATTCACACATTGTCCCAACTTCATTGCTATTTTTTGAACTTATTTTACTGAGATCTCTTATCTGTCCTTACAGGGTTCCAAGCTTTGCATTTACTTTTTGTTTTTGTTTTTGTTTTGATTTTGCTCTGGGGAGCAAGGGGAAGCTCCTGCAGATTGAGAGAACTCTGTTTCCCAGTCTATCTAATTATAAAAACTAAACTTTTTTTTCAATCTATCTAGATTCCTTTGGTGACCCTTCCCATTCCCTCATCAAGAGATCATGCACTCTGTAGCAATAATGGTTTTTAAATCAATGGTAAGATGGTCTGGGAAACAAGAAAGTGCAGAGATGAGAAAATCTTAATTATTATCTGTAATTTTATCCTTCTACATTATTGCTGATATATATCATAAATGTCCAAGGAGGGGATATATTAAGCAAAAATGTCTACATTTTTTTTTTGATCAATGAATGCTTTAGTATAGAAAAGCTAATTAAGCACTCACAGCAGTATCTTGGGAAATATTTTTGTAGGAATAATAATATTAGACAGATTAGTAATATTTGTAGTAGGTCAGCATGACATGAAACAATTGTTCTCAAAATCTGTGCATTAGAATCATCTGGAATACTTCATGAAAATTACTAAATCCTGGGCTTCAACCCCAGAGATTCTGAGTCAGTAAGATTTAGGTATATGTTTATATATATACATATGTATTTACATATATGCAGACATACACATATAATAATCTCATGTATATAATATATATGCATGTATGTGTGCATATATATTGTATACATATGCATGCATATGTGTACACATATACATAAATTCACACATAAATATATACATATACATATAAGTATATGTTTTCTCTTCAAGAAAATATATAACAAATATATCAAACGTTTCTTCATACACTTGTATATTTTCTTGCAAATGCTGGGAAATTTAAAAAACTGTTTGTTTCCTATGATGATTGTATCACAAAGTCTCACAAACTGGGTTACTTTACACATCAGACATTTATTATCTCACAGACATTTATTGTCTAGTCCTCTGGAGGCTTAAAATCTGGCTTTAAGGTACCAGGGCCATCCTCTCTCTGAAACTCTTGGGTAGAAAGGAGCCTCCCTTCCTTTTCCCTAGCTTCTGGTGGTAGCCCTAAATCCTTGACACCCTTTGGTTTACAGCTATATGTAACTATAATCTCAACCTCCATCTTCACACAATAGTTCATCCATCTCTTCCCTTAGTCTTCTTATAAAGACACCATCCATAATGGTTTAGGGCTACCCTACTGAAGTGCTATAGTAAGTTAAGTACTCATCTTCACTATTTACATCTGCAACAACTTTATTGCCAGATAAGGTCATGTTTTCAGATACTGTGGGTCAGGACTTCAACATGGGGGGATATTTCAACCCATAACATATACTTTTCTGCTAAGGAGGCTAAGTCCAGATAAAGAAATGCTTTTAAAAAATATATTAGTACAGTAATACCACCAAAGCCTTATATTAAAGAACACATACTAATTTCTATGATATGTTTCTTGTTAAGAAAATATGTTTTTTCCCAAAATGTTATCTACCTTAGAACTCCATCATTAAATCACTTCACTAAATGCTTACATAAGATAAATAGGCTTAATAATCTAGTTCCAGCTATTTATTTTAACATGAGTCAAAAGAATGCAAGCAAAAATAAAGGGCTATTTTAATAACCATATAAAAAATTAAAAAGCTTGACAAAAAACTAGCCATCCTCAAAGGAGTATTTTCACCTTTAAAATTAGTTCATTTGAATTATTAAGTATGATATAATTTCCTAAATGTGGTTTTTATTTTATTTAAAATACTTTATATGTGCTAAAAGTTAAAACACTTTCCAGACAATAAATAAATGTTGACTTCTGCAGCTGTACAGCTTTATTCAAGCTTTATCATTTCTTAGCATTTCTTCTTGATGAGAAACTAAGATATAACTCAATATATATGATCTTTTATATTATTATTTTTTTCAATTTGGAAACAGAATCAAGTTTATGAATTAATTTCTTTAGTAACACATTCAGCCTGCTACTGGTACAAATTATAATGAAAATATTAGATTATTACTGGCATACAACATTAATTATCAAATCATTATGACAGTTTATATAAATAAGACCTCTGTGTTTAAGAAAAAAATAAACATTTTCCCCCTAAAATCAGCTTGTGATACTACATAATACACAGGAAAAAGTCAGAATTTACAATGGGAATTCAATGGGAATTTTTGCAGATGTTGCACAAACATGATATTTTTCCAAGCTATCAAATCAAGGGATTTGCAAAAGCTAAGTAAACAAATATCAAAAAGTTCTATGTGTCCTACAACTCTGATAAGGTTCTGCTTTTTTTTTTTTTTTTAATAACAGACCATAGTGTAGATTGTAGATTTGGACTATCTGTCTATCTAAACTAAATAAATCATACCACAAGAGATGTCACAATATTGAAGTGACCTGTTCCATGTAAGAGGTTGTTTGGTCCTGATGTTCCAGAGCCCTTTACATTTCTGTTTTCACACGAATTTCTCCTAAAAATTCAAAAATGCTCACTGTAAAGCAATCATTACCTGTTCCTCAGCGAATGCTCATGTTTTAACTGGCTTTGCAGAAGTTTGGTATTAGTTATCTAAGGATGTTTTTGAAGGGGAGTTCACGTTTTAATGTTTTTCAGCTTATTTATTTATTTATTTATTTTTAATTGTTTTGAATGTTAATTTATTTTTGAAATAGAGGCAGAGTGCAACTGGGGAAAGGGCAGAGAGAGAGGGAGGGAGACACAGGATTGCAAGCAGGCTCCAGGCTCTGAGCCGTCAGCACAGCACAGAGCCCGACTTGGAGCTCCAGTAACTCAGAACTGTGAGATCATGAGGAGCCACCCAGGCGCCCCTCAGTTTATTTTTAAAGGTGTTACCTTTACCATACATAACTGTGAGTTTGAAAAGATACATAATTATATTTGCCTCCTCCTTCCAACAATTACATAAACTCTAAGTGGAGGAATTATTTTGAAGTCAGATCTAAATGAATTTTTTTATTACATCTAAAATGAGAGAATAAAACTTTCCTCACTGCTTCACATTAGAAAAGGCAAAATGGGCCTGTCGCATATGAAACTCTCTCCAAAGAATACTATTGAATATGAGAAATAAGCAACATCTAACAACACAGGCAGTGTTACTTTGTTAATGAATAAAGCAAATAGCATGTTGATGTGGAAATTCAGGGGGAAGATAACAGGTTTTTAGATTCTGAATTTAAAGGGAATCCCCAAGATATGCAAATAAGACTTTAATTCTGAGTACCAGTTATACCAAAAAAATTGATACAAAAATATTATATCTTCAGTTCACAGAACTGGGGAATGAAAGTGCGGCCATAGATGGGGAACCTGGGTGGCTCAGTCAGTTAAGCGTCCTACTTTGGCTCAGGTCATGATTTGTAGTTAGTGGGTTCGAGCCCCACGTCAGGCTCTGTGCTGACAGCTCAGAGCCTGGAGCCTGCCTTCAGATTCTGTGTCTCCCTCTCTCTCTGGCTCTCCCCTGCTCACGCTCACTCACTCTCTCTCTCTCTCTCTCTCTCTCTCTCAAAAATAAATTAAAAAATTAAAAAAATTAAAAAAAAAAGAAAGTGTGGCCATAGAAGAAACTATAAACACAG
>NC_043703.1:40289183-40298644 GCF_006229205.1 Suricata suricatta
TTTTTTCTTAGAGTTTTCATCTGTGCTTAAATTACCCATCTGTTCCTTCATCTTGTCTATTTTTCCCCTGTTGGAGCCCTTAACATATTAATCATAGTTATTTTAAATAGTGGATTTTAAATTCCCTGTCTCTGACATCTGTGTCAGATGTGAATCTGTTTCTGATGCTTGCTCTATTGTTTCAGACTTTTTTTTTCCTTTTAACATGCCTTGAAATTACTTACTGAAAGCAAAACTTGGTGTGTTGGGTGATAGAAAGTAGGGTAAATCGTCCCTTACTGGTAGGTCTTATATCCATCTGACTAGAAGTTTGCAGTGTTTAATTTTGTTGTAGCTGTAGGTGCCAGAGGCTTGACATTTCTCCAGTGCCTTAGTTCTCAACTCCTCGTTGATTCTGGGCTTCCCTAAGTGCTCCTCTGAGATTGCAGGTTTTCCAGCTGCACTCTGTGCTTGTAGTGGAGCCCTGTTCCTGTGCTGGGAAGGTGCGTGTGCGGGGGAAGCGCTCTACGATCGTGATTAAATCTCAGTCTTTTGTTGGCCTGTGTCCCTGGCATGTAAGCATCACAAGTGTTTCTCAACACTTTTCTTCTACTAGATGAGACAGAACAGCTCCCAAGGGCAGAAGTTGGAAACATGCCTTTCCTCCAAGTGGGATAAAAATCTGGTAAAGTCTTTTCTCTTGCAGGGTAGGCCTTTGCTATAGAGAACACACTCAGTGTATTTCATCATTATTATTCTTCCCCTTAACTCTGCCAGGAGCGAGAACTTTTCTTCCTCAGATTTCTCCATATGACAGCACAGCGTCTCCACAGGTAAAATCTAGGAGAGTTAGGAACCTCCCCTTAGGGTTTTTCACTTGCACGCTAATCTGTACTCCGTTTCCAGCAATTCATCATAATTACCATTTAATGTTTCCTATCAATTTCTTGCTGTAACAGTTCCTGCTCCTGCTAAGCAGATCTTGGCTGTGATTCTCTGGATTCTTCTGTCTCAGTAGATTTTAACATTATGGTTTACACGGTGATCTCAGGTCTCTGGTAGAGCTCAGAGAAGGCACTGATTTACAGTTTGGTCAGGTTTTTTTTTTTATAAAATTAGGAGTGATGATTTCTAACTTTTTTTTATATGTCAGAACAGAAGTCTAATAATGTTCTTAAAAATACTTTCCTACTAATTGTATAATGTACATTATTTCTAGTTCAGTTTCAATTTATTTGTTTTTCTCTTCATTTTGGACTTTATTTATTTATTTTTACAGGTTTGATAGGATTTTTGTCAGCTCATGGCTTGCTATGTTGTTTAGGTAAAGAGTTTAAGTTGCTATAATCAAGATCTGGGAGGGTAATGCTCTCAGAGTCTAAAACTCTAGGCGCATACTCTCTTGTTTCTCCTAGATTCAGGTGATTGCTGACAATCCTTGACATCTCTTGGTTTGTGGTAACATACATCTGATCTCTGCGTTCTTCATCACCTGGTGCTCTCTCCATTTATTTCTGCATCCAAATTTCCCTCTTATTTTAGGGACAGCAGTCATGACCTCATCTTAGCTTGATAGTATCTGTAAAGACCTTCTTTTCCTATGATGTCACATCTACAGATCTGAGGTGGGATGGACTTTGGGGGGGCACTATTCAATGCAGTGCAGAGTTTGCTCCCATCTCTCAAGAGTCACTGCCTGCACATTATTGTTTCATATAGTTTTTTTCAGCTTTTCAGTTGTTTCAGGGAGAAGAGAAATTTGGCTACTTTTTCTCTATCTGCTTAAAGCAGAAATCCTCCGCATTATTTCTGTTTACCCAGCAGAGCTCCAATGTTTTCACCGGGATTCACTGCATAGTCTTCTTTGAAGAAAATGATCTGCTGCCCAAAACCTGGCTTAAATACCTAACAAAGTTAAATATTTTCAAATACTAGAAAAATTGTGGTGGACACGTGCTGAAAGCATTAACTACATGTAAGCTGATTTGATAAACATTGAGATTTCAAGGTTATTGAGGAGAAGAATGCATGATTTGAGACGTACTTAGACAAACAAATGGGGCATACATAAAGTGGATGTAGTGGGAGATAACAGAAAGTAAAGATTTCAGGAAGGCTGTAGAAGTCTAAGCACTTAAACCAATGTGGGGCATTGTGATGATTAAGAAAGCATGAAGTCGGGGTGTCTGGGTGGCTCAACGATTGAACGTCCAACGTCAGCTCAAATCATCTCACAGTCCATGGGTTCAAGTCTCAGGTCAGGCTCCGTGCTGATGGCTCAGAGCCTGGAGCCTGCTTTGGATTCTGTGTCTCCCTCTCTCTCTGCCCCTCCCTTGCTCACAATCTATCTTTTTCTCTCTTTCAAAAATAAACATTAAAAAATTAAAAAAAAAGGATGAAGTCAAGTCACTACTAAGGTTGGATTGTCATAATTTACCAGTGTACTAGTGAAAATGAAAATGTACAAGTTTCTAACAACACAGTGTTCACAACTCAGTACTCAATAAATATTGCTGTAATGATTTGTGATTGTAGTATAATATTTTCTGACAATCCACTCATAACTCCTTATGAAATGGTAAAATGGGGTAAATCATAAGCCATAATGAATTAGTGACATAACTGTACCTAACATATATTCTTACTCTCACTCATAATTCTATCATGTCTTTTACTAAACAACTCTTTTTTTCTATTATGTCAGACTTTTATGACATAAGAATTCTTTGAGTCATTTTATAAATATCAGAGTGAAGATAAAATATTGCCAGTGAGTGGCACACTCTTTTAGATGTCTAATAAATTTTCAATTTTAGAGTTTAAGACATGGTTTATGTATTTATTCAGGCCTTTTTCTTAAGCAATATGAAAAATTTGACAGTGTATGAAATACAGAACTTGACATTTCATCATTGGAGGAACATGACTCTTGTTTTAAAAATGAACCCAGACATTTGATTCATCCAATGTTTTGTAAAATGGGATTTGGTATCAGAGGATAAGATAACTAGAAAAATTATTTTAATAATAAAAAGCAAATAAACCTTACCTAGATTTTGGAGTGTTGTGTAAGAAGTGAATGTATCGTGAGTGGAAACTGTAAATCCCTTCTAAATGCTAAATGCTAGATTTTCTAAACTTTCTTTACAGCTTTAACAAATCTGAAATTTTTATGTTAAAGTCAACCAGAATCTCTAATTAGCTGTTTATTGGTATTTTGTTGCTACATTAAAATCAAAATATATCAAGTGTGCACTCTATCTACAAATTTTATTAGATATCATAAATATATAAAATTTAATATAATAATTATATACCGAGTATTTTGTACGAAGATCTTTTGTGACCAAATGAGGAATAATGCTAAAAAAAATGGACAAGTTGTACATTCCAATTCATAATACACCACTCAGTGAATAAACATTGCGTTGCAAACAATTGCATTTATAATGCAGTATAATAAAGACTAGATTATGTGTGTGCAAAGTGGCAGTTTCACAGAGGATAAAGTGTTAATTCAGCCTGGTCCAGAAGTATATTCTTTACAACCTTTAATTTGTGCCATAAGCCGTAAGTTTGTATTCTCTGGGCAGAGATGTGGGAAATGTGCATTTGAGGATGAGAGAACAGAATGCATAAAAGCATGGAAGTATGAAGTAGCACATGTTCAGCGAATGCCAGAGACCCAGATTATAATGAGTGCAGGGGAAGAATGGCAGATGATAAAAAGGAAAATAGGTTGGAGTTGATTGTGAAGAAACTTGTATGGTAGGTTAAAGAATCCAAAGGTTATTCCTGGGTACAGTGAAGTCTCATGTGAAAGTATACCTGAATATGAAAAGATTTTTCCTTCCACTTAAATGTTATTGTTTGGTCTTGTGGATGTAAGGAGCCAGAGAAAAGAAAGAATTAAAGATGTATCCAAGCTTTCCAGTTAGGATGACTGAGACATGGTTCTATTAACTGATAGTTTTAGGAGAAATGTTTAAAAATAAATCATGGTTCTAATATGTTCCCTACCCTTAAAGTGAGATTGTGTAAAGTAAACAGATATTTAAAAAATTAACTTAAAAGTGCTCAATTAAAGATGTAAATGTAGTGAGATTTCAGTAGTTTTCAACTCCATTTAAATAGGTGTTATTTGGCGGTGCCTGGGTGGCTCAGTTGGTTAAGTGGACGACTTTGGCTCAGGTCATGATCTCACAGTTTGTGGGTTTGAGCCCTGTATCAGACTATGTGCTGTCAGCTCAGGGGCTAGAGCCTGCTTCCGATTCTGTGACTCCCTCTCTCTGGCCCAAATCCATCTCTTTCCTTCAAAAATACTTTTTAAATATAATTTTAATATATTATTACTTAAAAGGCTTATTTTTATTAGATTTTTCAACATACAGTCATAGTTATATCCCAAATATATTCTTATCTTGCCTTACTTATTATTTCTCCTGCCTCACTGTTTTCTTTCCATTCCTTAGACTCTATATGTCCATCATAGTAAAATGCTTGTATTTTCCTATAACTCTCTTGCTTTCCTGCACTAGTACATATTTTGATGTTCCATTTTTGCTCCAAACATCTTTTTTTTTTTTAACCTAAATAAGTCCTAACAAGCCTACAGGATTTATCTTTGGATTTAGTTTTTATGAGAAATTTTTGGTTCCTTTTTTTTTTTTTCAGTTTGGATTACCAGCAATTACCAATCTTTATGTACAGGTTTAAATTATTAGTGGTAGATTTTTTTTTGGTCAACTTTTCTGTGTATGAATACTTTACTGAAGTTAACTCAAAGCTTCTATTGTTTAAGAGAAAATCAAGGAGAAAAAGTAGACAGTAATGTTAAATAACAACATTATATAATAGACAACATGTTTGCAAATATATTTTTATCTTAGAAAATTTTTGAAAAGTATTTAAGTCCCAATTCAGAATAACATGGGCTCAGTTTAGAGGAAAGATTTGGTTGCTATTAGAGAGAATTTAGCATGCTTTGTGGTAAAGGAGATTGCATAGAGGAACTGCAATAATTTGCCTCATGTCCAAGCCTGTAGGGATGGTGATATAAAGGGAAAGATTAATGGATGCAAGTAGGTGTAGCTGAAACCACAGAGAACAGTGTGCCTGACCTACTAAAGACTGGATCTGTAAGGAATACTGGAGAGCCTGAGGGTAGCTTGATTCCAGGTGGAAGCAAGTCATCTAGAAGACACTACCTGTCCCTGAGAATGTGAAAAGGACCAAATACAATAGTATTAGTTGTCAAAATTAACTAGGAATTCCTGCAGGGTAATCCATGCCAATACAAGGAAGGGACTTTTCCCCAAAGGTATGTGACAGAGGACAGTAAATCTCCAATTGCCAAAATAAAATCAGTTTGTCCCTACCCCTTGTTTCAATATGGATGCATAAGAATGGCCCTCCCCCTGAATGAATGAATGAATGAATGGCCTTATTTTAGGAATAGAGGCAAAGCTAAGTGTGTTTTCTTTTTTCAAAGCAAGAGTACTATTCACATGCCATATCCCACATGTTGGAATGTGATAAGATATTTAGATAATATTTATTGTCTGATTTATTGAGAGAGAATTGTGGAGAAATTAGTAAATTTAAAATAAGCAAAAATTAGAGACCTTTATTTTATTCTGATTTTGAGTTATAGTGTGAGTTAATTTCTGAATCCTGCTATATGATCATCTATTTTCTTGACAGTTTTCCTATCTAAAATATCAATTTCTTAATTCATGAACCATTGCTTTTCCTTCTATATATTGTTGGTGTCTCTCTCAGAACAAGTCCAATGGTTGTTATAATAGCTGTTCACTAATAAATGTTGGTATAAAGAAATGTTGAATGAAAGGGAGACAGTGGTTATAAGATAAGGACCTTATATTTACATCCTTGGAGTTATTTACAAACCTACAATGATGGAAGTGTATTGAAGAAAAAATTAAACAGTGTAGTAACATCACAATACCTAACCTGTTAGTAGAGCTCTTCAGGCAGTAGTCAAAGAATTTATTCTAAGGGAGGACTTCTAGGTAATGAATAGAAATAGAAGACTGCTACAGTGGTCATGAAAATATATGTAAAAAGCTACTATAGTTTTCTAAATGAGACTTTATTCACAATATCTAATGTTCACTTCATTCTTATGGATGAAGATATTTATGATTATTGATAGAAAATCTTTTAATTTCTACTCTGAAATGTATTTGGTGCAAGTTTCTCCTCTGTAAAAAGAGTGTTTACAGAGTATAAAAAATTTATTATCATTTAGGAAATGAAGAAAATGCTACTGAAAAACTAATTTGATATTCCAAAAATATTTTTTAGAAGTCTTACTTTTTAATATGGGTTTCCAAATTATACCAAACAAAACTAAAAGGTTGTTTTTAAGAATTTTGAGAATATAGGTTAAATAGTTAAATGGTTACATATTTCCTTCTTTCCTCCCTCTCTCCTTCCTTCCTTCCTTCCTTCCTTCCTTCCTTCCGTCCTTCTGCTTCCCACTTTTCCATCCTTCCCTCTCCTCCTCTCCTCTTTCTTTTCTCCCTTTTTCTGAAAAAAAAAAACTTTTGAAGTGGAATATCATTACTGGTATCTTCACAAATGACTAATAACCAACTGAAGGTCAGCAGGAGGGAAGGCCTGATTGTGGCATTTAAAAAAAATTAGTATGGTTTAAAGTACTATGCCGTGCTCAGTTTCAAGCTACCAACCTGTGGTCAAATGTTAGCAAAATTCTGAAAATTTAGTATTCAATTCCAAGTTTACTCTGGCATACCACTAGTCACTTTAGACACCCTAGAAGATACAAGTTCAAGACACTAGAGTGACCTCTGGAGTTAAAAGGGCTATTTTTATAGAAAGTAAAGTATTCTTTTCTTAACCCTAGGAGTAAAAACTTGTATGAGTAGCAAACATTTGCAGTTCCACTGAGGGAAAACAAACACACAAATCCTTAAAAAAATCCTAACCTCAGCATCCTCCAAAAGCTAGGGTATTTGGAGTAGTTTGACAGTGGAATGATTCATCTACTTGACATGCCGATTTCTTCCCCCATAATAGTGTTTGATGATTTGAAGGTCTTACATGAACTCTGTTACTAATAGTTATTAAACACCATTAAATAGAAATTATCATTTGAAAGACAGCACTTACCCAGAATAGTGGTTCAGCATTTGTTTCAAATTTTAACATGAATGAAAAATTTCAGGTTTTCTGCACAAAATCTTCTAATTTATTTTGACTTTTTGGGATAGCCAATATAATTTTACCTTTGCTAATACAGTGAATGTTTTCATTCCATCTCCAAAATATCTCATAATTGAACAATGAAAACCTTCTAAAACTTGGTAAACAACGGCTTTGTGCTGCTGCTTCTGGTAAGAGATAATACCAATTTATTTGTATTTATTTATTATGTAAATTTAGCACTTTATGATTTTTGAAGGATTTTGACAATGACATTGGCATATGTGCACGTGTTTCTTTCTGGGCATTACATGAATTAGTTGCATATGTAAATTTGTTTCTGAAATATATTTCTATGCTTTCTCTGTTGTAGTTTTAAAATGTATATGATTGGGGTGCCTGGGTGGCTCAGTTGGTTAAGTGTCTGACTTTGGCTCAGGTCATGATCTCACGGTCTGCGGGTTTGAGCCTCGCATCGGGCTCTGTGCTGACAGCTCAAAGCCTGGAGCCTGCTTCAGATTCTGTGTCTCCCTCTCTCTCTGACCCTCCCCTGCTCGCACTGTCCTTCTCTGTCTCTCAAAAATAAATAAAAGACATAATTTTTTAAAATAAAATGTAGATGATTGATTAGTAAATAGAAAAAGGTTGCCTAAAATTCTACACATGCTGTGGCTTTATTAGTGGATGGAGGTTATACTATTTAACTCTGATATTTATTTTTGTAAAGACAGATTTGGAAGAAAGATAGGAAGGAAGAAAAAAGAAAGAAAGACATCGTAAATGTACAAATATGCCAGATAATTAGCAGCCTCCCTTTCAAAGAAATATAATCACGAGAGCAGATGTGATGAGGATGAATCTTTCTGCTTAGTTTCTAAATTTAGTTGTTAACTACATTAGTGAGGCCATCAATAGGATGACTAACAACAAAGCTTTTATCTTCTGCAAGGAGCTGATGTTTCTCTTTGACTTTGCTCTTTGATAGTGCTGTCTTACTTGGTGTTACAAATCAATGCTTGTACAGACATAGAGTAGGTCAGACCTTAATGTTTTACCTGCGGACTGAAAAATGTAGAATAACACCCAAGACTGTGGCAAACATACCCTAATTGATACTGTGCATTTTTCTTCCTCCCATATTGGTTCATGTATGTTTGAATGAATTAAAGTGTAGCACAAACTGTCACCTTTCTTGTGTAAATCACTCATATGTAGTTCTTCACAGGACCTAAGTTTTTGAGTACTGCAACTGTCTACATCATTAAGATGATATTTAGCTTAGTTAAAAAATTAAATTATGGCTCAAATTAATAGTTTATGTTGATTGAATATTCATTTTAATTGAAGCGGAATATATGTATACATGAAAATTAATGAAACATAAAGAACATATTAAAACCGCTTCAAAAGCCCCATAATTAGACATTTTAAATATTTATCACATCTTAAATCAAGCTTATAGAGGTGCATTTTTCGGACAGTAAAATGCACGCACATTAAATGTACAGTTTGATAAGTTGACAAATGTGTATGTCTAATTATTATCCCAAATAAGATATACAACAATTATATGTCACCAAGAAGTTCAATTGTGTGGTTTTCCAATCAATACCTCTATTCACACACAACTCCAGATTACCACTGATACGTTTTCTCTCACTTTTGCCTGCTATAGACTGTATGAGAGTTCCAGTTGGTCCACATCCTTGCTAGGACATGATAATCACCTTTTTCCAGTGACAAATGATTTTGAATATGTTGTGTGCTAATTGGCCATTTGTTTATCTTTTTTGTGATCCATCACATTAACAAAAGAAGGGAAAAAAACCATATGATCCTGTTAATAGATGCAGAAAAAGCATTTGACAAAATACAGCACCCTTTCTTAATAAAAACCCTTGAGAAAGTCGGAATAGAAGGAACTTACCTAAACATTATAAGAGCAGTCTATGAAAAGCCCACAGCCAATATCATCCTCAATGGGGAAAAACTGAGAGCTTTCCCCCTGAGATCAGGAACACGACAGGGGTGTCCACTCTCACCACTGCTGTTTAACATAGTGCTGAAAGTCCTAGCATCAGCAATCAGACAACAGAAGGAAATAAAAGGCATCAGAATTAGCAAAGAAGAAGTCAAACTTTAGCTTTTTGCAGAGACATGATAATCTACATGAAAAACCCAATCTACTCCACCAGAAGCCTTCTAGAACTGATTAATGAATTCAGTAAAGTTGCAGGATACAAAATCAATGTACAGAAATCAGTTGCATTCCTATACCCCAAAAATGAAGCAGC
>NC_043703.1:40298744-40378128 GCF_006229205.1 Suricata suricatta
TACTACATGGCAATGAGAAAGAATGACATATGGCCATTTGTAGGAAAGTGGATGGACCTTGAGGGTGTCATGCTAAGCGAAATAAGTCAGGCAGAGAAGGACAGAAAACATATGTTTGCACTCATAGGTCTAACAGGAAAACAGGAGAAACCTAATGGAGGACCAGGGGGAGGGGAAGAGGGAAAGAGAGTTGGGGAGAGAAAGGGACTCAAAACTTGAGAGACTATTGAATACTGAAAATAAACTGAGGCTTGAAGGGAAAGGGGGATGGGGGAAAAGAGGTGGTGCTGATGGTGGAGGGCACTTGTGGGGAAGAGCACTGGATGTTGTATGTAAACCAATTTGACAATAAACTATTAAAAAAAAGTTTTGTCCCTTTAAAATTTTTGTTAGTAGTCTTTCTGAGTTGTATGAAATTTTGCATATGCTAAATAAAAAATGTCAAATGCATACATTATGTGTATATATGTGTTTCTATAAAGTGTATATATAATAATTTACTTTGAGTATGTAAACTTAAATGACCAAGGACCTTAATTTTAATAAAGACTGATTTTCTTCTTTGTCCTGGATGAGAAGTCTCAAGCTCATGAAGATTTTTCCTAAATTGTTTTTCTTCAGTTCCAGGTATATTTTTTAAAGTAAGCTCTATACCCAATGTGGGGCTTGAAGTAATAGCTCCGAGATCAAAAGTCTCATACTCTACCAACTGAGCCAGCCTGATGCCTCTGTATTTCTAAGGTTGACTATGTAATTTATTTTGATATAATATCATGTATGATGTGAGATAGGGTCCAGATTATTTTTTCCTTGTAAATATCCAGTTTTTACAGCACCATTTATTGCAAAGATTTTCAACATTTAATTACACCAGTATATTTCATAAATTAAAAAAATCACTGTATAGTCATAAGTTTATTTCTGCATTCTATTCTGGTCCATTAATCTATCTGTGTGTCTGAGAATAAATCTTGAATTTTTTTGAAAATGTAGCTGTATATTCTCTTTTGAATTTAGGAGTTTACTTCTTTCTATTTTGTGCTTCCTTTCAAAATTATTTTTCTTATTTAATTTCTTTGCATTTGCATATACATTTCAGAATGATATAACTCAATGATATTATTCATAATATCTACCAATTTACCCAAGAGATACAGAAATGCTGATGCATAGGAGCACATGTACCCCAATGTTCATAGCAGCAATGTCTGCCAATCCGGTGTAAGCTCTATAAATTATTCAGTTTACAGCTCTTTGTAATGTTTTTCTTTTCCACAGTGACCTACACCAATCACCTGCTCTGATACTCTATCCAAGGCTTCTTCCCCCACCCAAGTTCAATACGCTGACTCGACAACATAATGACTCCTTTTTATTCTGCCTGGGGTCCCTTTCTACACTAGTATCAGAAAACTGCATCCAGAACGAATGCTTAGGTAACTGAGGTACATATTCTGGTTATTTATCCTTTCTCCCTGGTCATCTCAAGTGTCATGGATTAATAAAGGGCAAATAAAAAGTCTGCAGATTTGTTTTTATGTTTTAAATTCATACGTAGGTAGAAATTGTAGATTCTTTATTTTAGTTCTCTAAGTAAAAAAAAAACTTCTAAAATATTATTCTGTAATACGTTTTGGCAACCATGTAAGACATCAAAATATAGCAACTCTTGGGGCACCTGGGTGGCTCAGTCAGTTAAGCATCCAACTTCGGCCAGGTCATGATCTCACAGCTCATGAGTTCGAGCCTCACGCCAGGCTCTGGGCTGACAACTCAGACCCTGGAGCCTGCTTCAGATTGTGTGTGTCCCCCTTCTTTCTGCCCCTCCCCCACTGACACTCAGTTTCTATCAAAATATGAATAAAAATTTTAAAAAAATTTAATGTAGGAACTCTTAACTACTCATAAAATGTCTAGGTAATAATATGATATTAATTAGATTTAAAGATTTATTTGTTATGAAATAATGAGTTGAAGACATACTTTTAGTGATTAAGAAATGTATAAATACATATTAATAGTAAAATACAAACTTTGGACATATTATTTTTTATATATATATAAGTAAAACAAGGAATATGATCCTATAGAAAAAAACTTTGCAAAATTGAATGTGTTTTTTAATTTGACAGTTGATTTATACCCCCTCATCCCTACTCATCACTAATGACTTCCAAAACATCAAACATAATGTACTAAAACCTTTTGATATTAAAGAATGCCATGTGAGATTTTTCGACAAAGGTAACAGTTATTTGGTTCAGTGAGATAAAGTGTTAAGTGTGTCTGTGGAAAAGATGATGAAGGACTTTCCAGTCTAGTAAGGGAGCTATAACATGCATGGCGGCTTAGAAGAGGAGACAACAATCTGATCGGATGACCCACACTATTTTATTTTAGCTTTCATTTTAGAAGTTCATAGTTTGGTTCTTTTCACTGACTTCCACATTCTGGCATTTCCACATTTCTTCAAAGGTCTTCAACCTTTGCACTTTTCTCTCATTTATTTTGTTGTATTCATATGTCTTTTCTTTATAATTGGCTCCAAAATTCATGTTAAAAAAGAAAAACTCCCATATGATCTAGTTTTCAATATCAGTTAATAATGCTCTTAGAATGCAATATCAATTCCTCAAATTCAATTTTTTTACAACTAATCTCCTTATAAGCTGATACCAAATAGATTTTCTTTTGGAGTTTTATAGTTTTATTAATGCCTCCATGCTAAATCTTTCAGGTCCTATATGATAGCAACCTTTTCTTTACCATACTGTCCTTCATCTGAAGGTAACTCTTCCTTCAACAAATTTCTTACCCTGTTCCCTTTCTTTCTATGTCCCTACCAACTTCTGAAGGCTCTTTTACTTATGAAGGAATACTGTATTCACAATTTAATTGTCCCTTGTGTGTTTAGACTTTCTCCCTTTATACACCCTGGGAATTATTTTTTAGCACAATTTAGTAGCACTACTTCACCGTTTTACTCCCTCCCTAAGAATCCTCATGTAGTATTAAAGTGAATATTATAGAAGAGTGATTTGGGTCATGGAACAAGTTCCAATATTTGTGATTCTTATATTCTAGTAAATATGTAGAATTGTTAAGGTAAAACATAAAGTATAAACAATATCTATTAAAACCCAACACAGTACTTTCTTTTTATAGATTACATAGACTAAGAAATAATCATAAATTCTTGGAAGAGGTAGAAAAATACGTTTTCATATACATTTCATATACATTACTTTTGAGAAATGTAAAATAATTTTACTAATTTGTCTCCAAATTTCAACTGGAATTAGAATTTTATATTCATATATATTTATATGTAAAGAAATTAGGATATAAACATGTCTTGAATGTTGCATTTGTAAAACTAAATGATGTGGAACTTCTATTGCTATCAGGCATTTGAAAAGTAACACAGTGTTTCTAGTTTAGATAAGTTGAATCACAACTTAAAGAGAAAAGAAAATATATTTTTAAAACTCATGGTGAGATTAAGATGTCCTTAAAATGGATATATATAATAAGTACCTTTGAAAGGCAATGGGTATTTAAATGGTGTTATTTGATGAAAAAAACTAGTTCTAGTAGTCTCTTTTTTAATCTATTTTGTCATATTGGTAGAGAGTGAATTCTGTACAAATTGTCTTTTGGCCTTACAAAAAAAAAATGTTACCAAAATGCTGGATAATGTAAAAGTAGTGAAAAATTTTACCAATCCATTATGAATATGCATAGAAAATTACGACAGTAAAAACACTCCTCACTACATGCACTTGTCATCAATCCAATTGGCCTACATGTCTTTAAGTATAATAAATTTAAAAAATCTCTTGATGACTACATTTAGATACATTAATCAATATATACATTAATTTAATATAATGAATAGTTTGTATAAAAATAAACTCAGCAAAAATAAACTTCGGAACTTCATCAAAATAAAAACCTTCTTCACAGTGAAAGAAACAACCAACAAAATTAAAAGGCAACCTAAGAATGGGAGAAGTTATTTGCAAATGACAAATGACTGATAAAGAGTTAGTATCCAAAATGTACAAAGACCTTATAAAACTCAACACTCTAAAAATTAATAATCCAATAAAAAATGGGCAGAAGATATAAATATTTTTTCAAAGAAGACATACAGATGGCCAAAAGACACGTGAAAAGTTGCTGAACATCACTGATCATCAGGGAAATGCAAGCCAAAAGTACAATGAGATATCACCTCACACTAGTCAGAATGACTAAAATCAACAGCACAAGAAACAATAGGCATTGGTGAAGATGTGGAGAAAAGGGAACTCTTTTGCACTGTTGGTGGGAATGCAAACTGGTGGACCCACTGTGGAAAACAGTATGGAGGTTTCTCAAAAAGTTAAAAATAGAACCTACCCTACAATCCAGTAATTGCCCAACTAGGTATTTACCCAAAGGATACAAAAATTCTAATTCAAAGGGATACATGCACCTCAATGTTAAGAGTAGCATTATCAACAATAGCCAAATTATGGAAAAAGCCCAAATGTCCATCATCTGATGAACAGATAAAGAAGTTGTGATGTGTATACATACATACATATATATATATACACACACATATATATATATGGTGGAATATTACTCAGCCATAAAAAAGAAAGAAACCTTGCCATTTGCAGGGACATGGATAAAGCTAGAAAGTATTATGCTCAGTGAAATAAGTCAATCAGAGAGAAAAATACCACATGATTTCAATCATATGTGAAGTTTAAGAAACAAAATGAATGAATAAAAAAAAAAGAGGGAGGCAAACCATAAAACAGACTTAACTATACAGAACAAACTGGTGATTATCAGAGGGGAAGTTGGTGGGCCGATGGTTGAAATAGGTGATGGGGATTAAGGAGTGCACCTGCTCTGTTGAACACTGGGTATAGTATGGAAGTGTTGAATCACTATATGGTACATCTGAAACTAAGATTACATTGTATGTAATAGCTGGAATTTAAATTAAAAACTTAAATACATAGACTCGATTGAGTTGTTCCACAAACTATGTGATCTTTGTAACATATTCTAGTCTTATTTTATATATTTATAAAATAATATTTGGACCACACATATTTATTAGCTTTTCCAACTCTAAAATTCTTAATAATATATACAGGTATTTTTCCATATTGGGAAGTATTTTTATAAAATAATAATTCAACTGGCATAACAAATATATAACATGAGAAATTTGTTATAAGTATCCTGTGAACTTTCCCTACATTAATCATTAAAGATAAATTGTCTTTTATGCAAAAAAAAAACCCATACAAACAAGCAAAGGAACCCAATTAATATATGTACACTTACTCTTTCTAGTTGAATTGGACTTTTGTTTAAGTGTAGCATATCCTAGAGTATAATTTTGCCTCTGAGATTTTATTCACACTTATTGAGCAGTAACAATGATATAGTTTCTAATAAGGGATTTGAATGTGGTAGAAGTGTAGCAAAGCAGTTAGTTCTGCCAATTAGATAAATGTTGTGGAAAGTGAGTCTCCTACCACCCTGTGGTAGTTTAGAATCATTGCATATTAGCATACTTCATTTAACTCACTCTGCTTAATTGATGCTTTCATAATGAATATGCATATCGAACCATGTCTGTGATATATAAAGAAAGCAAACAACAACATCAAATGTCCTGCACATACTTTATGGGGATGAGAAAAATACACATATATAGACAAGTTTTTATGTTCAGAACCATCAGTAACCCTTTTTCATTGTCATCAATAATTTAATCAGTGGGCCTCAGATGCCTTAAATTACACTTTATCATTTTAGAGATCTCTCAGAGAGATTATCACACGGAACCCAATTCATTTCCACACTGAATTATTTAAGAGATAATAATCTCTTTTGGAATTTCTCTGAATTCCTCTTATCCATTGTTGTTGTTTTACCTCTGAATCAAGATATATTGCCTTCCTTAATTTTTTCCAAAGAAATATATGAGAAATATTGTTTAAAATTTTATTAAGGACTATTGATTGACTCAGGAGAGGCTATGTAGTATTTTTTATGTTTAATTTATGTTCTTATATTACTTTTATGCAAATGCTTAATTGATGGCAAAGTGACTAGAAGCTATTACAGATTTAATTTTTATTTAGAAATTATTAGTGTACATGTACCATAATCAAGTCATCGTACCTACTATTATAATGGAAATACCATTCGGAGCTCGGTTTTTTTTTTTCTTTATATTGTCTTGTTTTTCCAGAGTTTCCAATCTCAAAGGATACCAGGACCCAAACAAGTAAATAGAGCAAAATAGGATTGCTGAGTGAAGACTTGTTATTTCAAGCACTCGTGTTTTGCCTAAAATAATTATAATATTGCTTTGATTTCAGTTTTGCCATACATAAGACACTGGGAGTAATACTTTTTTTAAAAAATGTTTTCTGTCTTCATCTTATTCACATGCTTTTACTTTTCTTACCAACTCCTGCTGCTTTGCCAACCACAGCTCTGAAGTAAGACATGCCATCGCATCCCAAGGGAATTTATATACCTAGAATCACCTTTTCCCTAAATTATGCATAACAACTAAAACTACAATGAAAACTACAGCAAAATACAAAATAGATATAACCTGTGGTATATATGAATGCAGAAGAGTAACTTCCCTCTGATCTAGTAGCAGATTTCTGTACCAAGGCACATGTTTTTATTTATGTATTATTTATTGTGAGCAAAATGGTTGAAATTAGAAACTATCTTGTTTTTTCCATTACAGACTAAATATGCCTATTTGTTTTAATTGTTGTTTCTATACCAACTGTTGGTTCTTTCTCAGAAGGAATTGATGAACTAACAGTATTCCAACACAATCCAAAAGTTTTAATAGTCTTTACTGTTTTTCTTCATCTCTTTTAATTATTTTAATAATGAGCAAAACAAGATAAACTTTATGCAATTGCAGAACTCTTTTTAACCTTATTACTGATGTCATAGGGTTCTTAGAAATTCACCTTCTTCTCTCTTTTCTGAATTTCCTGAGGTCATGTGATTTCAAGTCCACCATTAGGAATCTGAGAACAACATGAGGTGCCTGGGTGGCTAGTTGTTTGAGCGTCCGACTTCGGCTCAAGTCATGATCTCAGGTTTCATGGGTTCAAGCCCTGTGTCAGGCTCTGTGATGACACCTAGCTCAGAGCCGGGAGCCTGCTTTGGATTCTGTGTCTCCCTCTCTCTCTGACCCTCCCCTGCTCTCTCTGACTCTCAAAAAAAGAAATAAAAAACATTTAAAAAATTTTTTTCAAAAAAGGAATTTGAGAACAATAGGTTTATGTAAATCTGAATGTTTGGTCTACTCCTAGCCTATGTTGCTAGTTGATGCCATTGCATTTAAATAGAATCATACATAAAAGTGGACTTCTGAGGATCAATAGTTTTCCTCTCCTTACCCTAGGTACATGTTCAAGACCATCAAACTAAGGGGGAAAAAATCACTCTTTAAAATAACCACTGATCAATAGAACTCCCCTATGACCCAGCAATAACACTGCTAGGGATTTACCCAAGGGATACAGAAGTGCTGATGCATAGGAGCGCATGTACCCCAATGTTCATAGCAGCAATGTCAACAATAGCCAAAACATGGAAGGAGCCTAGATGTCCATCGCCTGATGAATGGATCAAGAAGACGTGAGTACTACATAGCAATGAGAGATAATGAAATATGGCCATTTGTAGCAAAGTGGATGGACCTCGAGGGTGTCATGCTAAGCAAAGTAAGTCAGGCAGAGAAGGACAGATACCATATGTTTGCACTCATAGGCCTAAGAGGAGAAACCTAGCAGAGGACCATAGGGAGGGGAACGAGAAAGAGAGGTGGGGAGAGAGAGGAACACAAATCACCAGAGACTATTGAATACTGAAAAAGAACTGAGGGCTGCAGGGGAGGGGGGAAGGGGATGATGGTCATAGAGGGGGGCACTTGTGGGGAGAAGCACTGGATGTTACATGGAAACCAATTTGACAATAAACTGCTATTTAATAAAAATAAATAAAAAATTACCAATGACAGCATGTGATACACAAGTAGAATTTAGTTAAGATATGCATTACCAGACTAGATTCAGACAAAATTATTTTCTTAGGAGCAAGGGCTAGGAAATAATTCAGAAAATCTTAAGGAAACTATTGTTTTATTTTCTTTTGTTTCTCCATCTTTTCCTTTCTATCATATTTATTCTTTAGTTATTATTAGATATATTTTATCTGAAAGAATATTGCCTATTCAATACGTTTGTATAGGAGTTGCATTATAAGAACTTTAAACTCTGGTAGTCAATGAAGAAATATCCATCCTATGTTGTTAACTGTGGTTACTATTCTGTCCATTAGATCTATGGATTTGTTCACCAATCATAACTGCAACCTTGTACCATTCTGCTGAATGAAATAAGTCAGACACAGAAAAAAAAAAAACCCTGCAAGATCTTACTTATATGTGGAATCTAAAAAAAATCAAATATATAGAAACTGTCTTCCTTTTAATATTTTTCTATCTGATTTTTTGGCTTAGTATGTAGAAATGCAGTTCACTTTTGTATTTTGATTATATCCACCCACCTTCTAAGTTCATGTTTTAGTTCTATAAAGTTACTGATGCTTTCACTGGAGATATCATATCTTCTATAAATAATATTTTCTATGTTTTAATCCTTATGGATTTATTTTATTTCATTTTTTATTGCACAGGCCATAATTTTCAAAGCAATGTTTACTGGAAATGGTGGTAGAGAGCAAACTTATAACCTTTTTTAAAGAAAAATATTTCCAACAAGTCTCCATTTATTGTGTTGTTGGCTTTCAAGATGCTCTTCATCAGGTTAAGAAAGTTCCTCTAAGATATTTTAAAATGAATATGTATTAAATTATATGTTTATCTACACTGATTAAAATGGTCAGATGCTTCTTTTATCAGTTATGGTAAGATGAATTTATATATTTTCTAATTTCACTTTAGTCTTTCAATTTTGGAATAAATATGTTAGTCTTGGAGCATTGTCTCTCTATAATTTTGTATTTTTCTTGCTAATATTTTGTGTGTGCATAAAAATACATCTGTCTTTCTGCTATCATTATATAGTGTCATTGGGACACTATATAATATTCAAAGAATGAATATAGATTTTTTATTTTAGAAAATAATACTTTGATTTTTAAATAATCATATAATATACAATTTTGCATCAATTTACCATTTTTCCTAATCATTTTAAATATTTGTTTTTCTATGTTATATTCTTCTTACATAGGTCAAAACTTCTGGTTCCTGACTTTATTTCAGCAGAGCCTATTTTCTTTTATTGTTTGTTTTCCTCTTCTTGTCTTTTCCTAGCTGTGCCAATTCAGTTTTCATGAAATCATGGTTTTTTTATTATAGTTTTTGAGTTCTGCTGCTTTATGTTTCTTTATTTCATAGAGTCCATGGAATTTTTTAATTATGTGTATTAATTTCAGCTGTCTTACATTTGTACCATTTTTTAATGTTCACATATTTAAGATCATTTCAATATAGGATTTCTTTCATATTACTGTTATTTTGTGACTACAAGTTTTGTTTATTTGCTGTATCATGAGGAAAAAGGTCTGGTGCATCAATACTAAGAATCATACTTTAGATGTTTTGTTTGAAAATATCATCATCATTGAACTTCATATACATCTGTGTGTGTATCGGTTCTGGACTAGCAGCAAGAAGGGTCTGGACCCAAGAAGCCTACGTCCATGGTGACTGAGCATTTACTTCCCTTCAAAAGACAAGGTTAACAGATTGACACTCACACTCTTCCTGTCTTTTGCACATCAATTTCTTAGAAGACAGAATCCATTAATTACTAGTTTAGCCCAGCCTACCCGGACAATTTTGTCAAACTACATTTAGAATGCTAAACCAAAAAAAAGTTTTTTTAAAACGTGGCATTTGTTTTAGCTTTCAGAACAGACAACTTAGTGTTCCCCCCAAGGTCTAAACCTAGGAGTTAGCTCCTGAAAATCTAATTTATGTCTTAACTGTCACTTATAGATGAGATTCACGGTACTAGATATTTTACAAAACCTCTAAGCAAAGAGTTTCTTCTTTGTTCCTCCTTTCCATTAGTTTCAAGAACATTCATGTGGGACTCAATCAGTATCTTTCCTTCACTATTTTATTATGACTGAAAAAATAAAATTAGGAAAATGGTATGCTAATCTTACTAGGTTAGAGTTGCTACAATCAGCTTCATTTAGAGATTAGTCAGTCAGGAAGATTTATTGACTCCACAATCTTATGAAGCACCATGCTAAGTGTACAGGAAGTGTTGCTGAAAATGTTAAAATCTACTGAAGGAAACCAGAAATAAACTAATAAACAAATTATACATATGTATATCTATATACACACAAATTATATATATACATACAAATTATATATACATATATACACACAAATTATATATATACACACAAATTATATATACATATACATACAAATTATATACACATACAAATTATATATATATATATACATGTGTGTGTGTGTGTATATATATATATATATATATATTCTTGTTGTGTGACCCTAGGAAAGTTAATTGACCTCTTAAAGACTGAACTTCTTTGTTTGCAATAAAAAGGTAATAACTTATTCTGGGCTGGTCTTACAGTGCTTATGATATAAAAGGGCAAAAAACTCCAAAACACTGCCATTTCCAAATGAAAGATATAGAACATTTTCTCAATTTATGTGAAAAAAATTAACAGATAAAAGAGATACACAGTATGTAGATGTTTTCATTTAACAGTGCTTTAGAGGTGTGAAAGCATGATGTAATTCAAATTGTTGACTAATTGCGCGTATGGTGCGTACCACCTGACTGCTGTGGTTATGGCAATAGCTTATTGTTATACTGTGTCTCACTTCCTTCTGCACTCACCGACTAATTTCTGATTAACAAAATCTATGATGGCACTACTAAATCAAACCCAGCATTATTTTAGTGTATAATCTAGAGCTAATCTGTAACAATAGAAAAATAATATTAATATTGGCCCATTATAATCATATTAGATCAATGATTTTTAATTCTTTTTAGCAAAACACACTTGTTTTTTAAAGAACTATGAAGAGTATTAAAACATAAACTGAGATATGTGGAGATAAATTGAGATATATTAACGACAGAAGGAAGGATTGCTCTCCTACTGAGTAAGGGACAGACCGTACTAAGGGATAGACCTTTACTTTCCCAATTTGTCCTCAAAATAATCCTTCAAGTGTGACCTCATGGACTAGAACTTTAGATACTAGTAAAGTTAACAGAATCTATTCCATTAATAATTCTAGGGGCACCTGAGTATGTCAGTCATTTGGGTGTCTGACTTCAGCTCAGGTCATGATCTTGTGAGTTCGAGCCTTGAGGCAGGCTCTGTGCTGACAGATCAGAGCCTGGAGCCTACTTCCAATCCTGTGTCTCCCTCTCTCTCTTCCCCTTTCCCACTCACCCTCGGTCTCTATCTTTCAAAAATAAATAAACATTGAAAAAACCCACAAAATTCTATTCGGTGTTACAACACATGTCCTATGCTTATCATACATTTTTTTTAATTTAAATTTTTAAAAGTACATTGAGGTAGGCAGAGGAAGTGATATCAAAATATAGTGTATGTGAGAATTTCTGAGTTATTCAGATTTTATCCCATGCCTGTTAATATTTAAGATAATCTCTTAATTCAGTAGACGTCAGTTAGTTAAGTGTCTGACTTCTGCTCAGGTCATGATCTCACCGTTCGTGGTTCTGAACCCCATGTCAGGCTTTGTGTTCAGAGCCTGGAGCCTGCCTCGGATTCTGGGTCTCCCTGTCTCTCTGTTCCTTCCCGGCCCATGCTCTGTCTCTCTCCCCAAAATGAATAACCATTAAAAAAAAGGGGGGGATGCCTAGATGGCTCAGTCAGTTAAGCATCTGACTTTGCCTCAGGTCATGATCTCAAGGTTCATGGGTTCAAGCCCTGTGCCAGGCTCTATGCTGACAGCTCAGAGCCTGGAGCTTGTTTCAGATTCTGTGTCTCCCTTTCTCCTTGCCCCTCCCCTGCTCATTCCCTCTCTCTCTCGCTCTCTCTCAAAAATAAACATTAAAAATATTTTAAAATAAAGAAGGACAATTGCCTAATTCAGCAGAAAACAGCACCCCTGGCAACCTAGATCTTATGTGTGAGTAAAGTATTTATGGTGCTTTTTGGTTATATTAAATAGTCCAAAGTACTTAAAATTAAGTTGCTGAACATTATTACATTATTTCTCCATTACTAATGTGTACAGTTGTATTGACAAAACATAAAGCAGTGACTGGGATAATAGGTCCTTAGTAAATATCTGCTTATTAAACCAGTTATAAGTATTGCTGATAATAATATGCTAACGATGGTTAAGAGGAAATTACAGCATTACCTTAGCATTAAGAAATGTTACCGTATTTTATAGTCTATAGTAAGGAAAAACAAGATATATGATGACATTGAGATGCTTACTCTCCACACTGCCCAATGTAGTGTTTGCAAATACTAGAATCCCTCACAGCAAAGGCCAAGAGCCCTGTGGCATCTTCAATCAGAATTCAGTTTAATAGGGAGTTTAACATATACAAATTAGTGGCTGAACAAATTTCTGTTTCCGACATTGGCTTCTGAGCAATTTTCATCAAAGTCAGGAGCAGGAGAACATTCCTCACCCTGGAATGTAATTAAGTTTCCAGCTTTGAAAGAATACTGTTGATGGCACACCTGTTCAAGGTCAGCATATTTAGATACTTGAGGTGCCCAAGTAATTTTTGTGTGATAAATTGAAAGAATGTTGAACACAGAGGATGGATTAAATTATTTTAATAAGTCTCGGAGCATAATTTGGAACACTAAGAGAAATTTAAAAATCTTTTTTTAAATTTTACTATAGTTGACACCCAACGTTACATTAGTTTCAGGTGTACAACATAGTGATTCAACATCTCTATACATTGTGCTTTGCTCACCCTAACTATAGCCATCATCGGTCACTGTACAATGCTATTAACAATATCATGGACTATATTCCCTATGCTCTACCTTTTATCCCTTTATAACTTATGTCTTCCATTACTAAAAGCCTGTACCTCCCTCCCTTTCATCCATTTTACCCATTCCCCAACTTCCTTCCCTCTGGCAACAGTCTGTTCTCAGTTTTTATAGGTCTGAATCTGCTTTTTGTTTGTTTATACATTTGTTTTTCAAATTCCACATATGAGTAAAATCATATCGGTTTTGTCTTTCTTAGTGTGAATTATTTCACTTAGCATAATGCCCTCTGAGTTCATCCCTGTGGTTGCCAAGGACAAGACCTCGCCCTTTTTATAGTTGCATTCTACTTCTTGGTATATGTGTATTTATATGTATGTACACGTCATCTCTTCTTTATCAATTCATCTGTCTATGGATACTTAGGTTGCTTGCATATCTGGCTGTTGTAAATTATGCTTCAATAAACATAGGAGTTCATATATCTTTTTTTAATGAGTGTTTTGTTTACGTTGGTTAAATACTAACTAGTAGAATTATTGGATTATATAGTATTTATATTTAATTTAAAAATAAAAGTTGGGGGGCGTCTGGATGGCTTAGTCGATTGAGCATCTGATTCTTGATTTGCTTGGGTCATGACCCCAGGCTTGTGGGACAGAGCCCCAAGGTGGGCTCCACTCAGTGCCAGCTTAACATTTTCTCTTCTCTTCTCGTGCACTCTCTCTCTCCCTAAAATAAAAAGTAAAATAAATAAATAAAAAACAATAGTTGATATTAATAATGGATGTGTTCAAACATATCTCTTCAGCAGACTTAGGTAAAAGGTAAAGCAAGAATTCATCTCACAATTATCTTGTAATGTTTTTTGTTATATAAGCAGCTACATGTTTTCACAATAACTTTTAAATTGGATTCTTCACTGCACAATTAATTTCTTTTAATAAAAGTGATATTATTAATCAGGTATTGGAATAAAGAGTGATGTTCAGTATTAATTGAATATCTACTATGAGATTGTGCTATTTTCTTTCCTGCATTTGTTAGCTTATTTTATCTTTATTATATCTCTGAAAAAAATGGGATTTTATCATATGCAATTTTAAGAAGATTCAGAAATTTTAGGAAACTAGCTTGAAGGCATAGAACTAGTCACTGGTGGGACTCTGGCCTCTAATGCCGATGCTGTTATTTGCAAGATGATGATTCTTTTTAATTACATCTATATTATTTTAGTTAAAAATAAATGGGCATATAATATGCATGACGTGAATATTATCTAATATATCCATAATGTATATGTACAAATACACACATATATATGGATTGCATATATATTATATATTTACATGCATCTGTATATATATATGCATGTATGTATGTAAACTATAAATACAGTTTATTAAATTTCTATATATATATGGCTAAAGGACAACATATATTAAACTATATAGTGTGTATATGTATATATACACATTTATAAATAGTTTAGCTACATATATGAATTTGTAAATGTTCAGTGTATAAATTAATATGCAAAGTTTAAGCAATTGCCTATAGATATTTCCTATGCAAAATAAATTATTCCCCACTGACTAACCATCTCTAACATATTGATTACATATTATATTGAGATTTATAATTTTATGTTACATATTGAGATTATATATTATATTGAAAGTATATTTTTGTTTTATAAGTATACAATTAAGAGAAATTCAGTTTAATGTGATAGGAAATTTCTGATGTTAATATTATTATATATTTTTCTGGTCACTTGATGCTTTATTACAGTTTTCTTAATGATGAATAAAGGAAGAGGGTCATCACAGTGAAACACAAAATCAAAAGATAATGCAAGAAATATAATTGCAAATTGAGGGGATCTCATCAAAACAAGGTGACCAAGGGGCCCTTCTACTGTGTTTGTGTGTGATAGAGTCTCTAACGGATTTTTCCCTGTGATCTTCTGCCCATGTACTGAAAGACACTATGAACTCTTTTTCTTATTTAATGCTTAAAAAGCCAAAGCTTCAGCTACGTGGTACCTGACATGTAATTTCTTCCTTGTAGTTTCTTTTTTTAACATTAATTCCACTATAGTTAACATAGTGTGTTATGCAAGTCTCAGTCATATAATATAATGATTCAACGATTCTGTACATTGCTCAGGCTCATCGTAAATGTATTCTTAATCCCCTTCCCCTGTATCATCCATCCTCCTACCCACGTCCTTCTAGTAATCATCAATTTGTTCTCTAATTAAGAGTCTGTTTTTTTGGTTGACTCTATTTTTTTGTTTCTTAATATCCACTTATGAGTGAGATAATAATGATGTTTGTCTTTTCATGACTGGTTCATTTCACTTAGCATTATACCCTCTAGATCTATTCATGTTGTTGCAAATGGCAGGTTTTCATTCTTTTTTATGGCTAGGTAATATACCATCACTGCTTTATCTATTCATCTATCAATACACACTTGGGCTGCTTCCATATCTTGGCTATTGTAAATGATGCTTCAATAAACAGAGGGGTTCACATATCTTTATGAATTAGTGTTTTCATATTCTTTGGGCAAATACTCAGGGGTGGAATTACTGGACTGTATGGTAATTCTATTTTTAATTTTTTGAGAAACCTCCATACTGTTTTCCACAGTAGCTGCACCACTTTGCATCCCTACAAAAAATGCACAATGGTTCCTTTTTCTCCACATCCTTGCCAAAACTTGTTTCTTGTGTTTTTGATTATAGCCATTCTGACAGGAGTGAGGCGATGTCTCATTGTAGTTTTGATTTGCATATTCCTGATGATGAGTGATGTTGAGCTTCTTTTCATGTGTCTGTTGGTCATTTGAATGTTTGAAAGTCTTCTTTGGAGAAGTGTCTGTTTGTGTTTTCTGTTTATTTTTTAACTGAGTTATTTGGGTTTTGTTTGTTTGTCTGTTTTTGGTGTTGAGTTCTGTAAGTTCTTTATATATTTTTAGTACTAATCCCTTAGTGGATACATCATTTAAATATATCCTCTTCTATGTATTAGGTTGTTTTTTAGTTTTGTTGTTTTCCTTGTGTGAAGAAGCTTTTTATTTTGATGTAATCCCAATAGTTTATTTTTGCTTTTGTTTACCTTGCCTAAGGAGACATTTCTAGAAAAATGTTGCTGTCGCCAATGCCAGAGAAATTACTGCCCATGCTCTTTTCTATGATTTTTATGATTTCAGGTCTCATATTAGGTCCTTAATTCATTTTGAGTTAATATTTGTGTATGGTGTAAGAAAGTGGTCCAGTTTCATTTTTATGCATGTAGCTGTCCAGTTTTTCCAACACCACTTGTTGGAGAGACCATCTTTTTCCCATTGCCTGTTCTTGCCTCTTTTGTTGAAGATTACTTGACCATATAATCATGGGTTTATTTCTGGGCTCTCTATTCTGCTATATTGATCTAGGTGTCTATTTCTGTGCTAGTACCATACTATTTTGACTGCTATAGCTTTGTAGTATATCTTGAAATCCAAAATTGTGATACCTCCAGTTTTATTCTTTTTAAAGATACCTCCAGCGCATTTTGTGGTTCCATAAAGAGTTAGGATTATTTGTTCTAGTACTGAAAACCGCTGTATCAAAACTGTATTTTGATAGAGATTGGATTAAATCTGTAGATTTCTTTGCATAATATGGATATTTTAACAAATTTGTTTTTCCAATCTATGAACATGGAATATCTTTCCATTTGTTTGTGTCACCTTCAATTTCTTTCATCATGTTTTATAGTTTTCAAAGTATAGATTTTTTACTTCCTTTGTTAAGTTTATTCCTAGTTACTTTATTATTTTTGATGTATTTGTAAAATGAGATTGTTTTCTTATTTTCTCTCTCTACTACTTGCGTATTAGTATGTAGAAATGCAATGGATTTCTATGCATTGATTTTCTTTCCTGGAACCTTAATGAATTCCTTTATCACTTCTAGTATTTTTTTTTTTTGGTGTAGTCTTTCAGGTTTTCTCTATATAGTATCATGTCATCTGCACGGTGAGTTTTAATTCTTCCTTATCAGTGTTTGTGTATTTTATTCCTTTTTCTTGTCTGATTGCTGTGGCTAGCTTTTTCAGTGCTATATTGAATAAAAGTGGTGAGGGTGGACATCCTCATCTTGTTCCTGATCTTAGGGAAAAGGCTCTCAGTTTTTCATCATTGAGTATGTGGTTAGCTATAGATTTTTCTTTGACAGCCTTTATTATGAAAGTATGTTCCCTCTAAACCTACTTTGTCAGGCTTTTATTATAAATAGATATTGGACTTTGTCAAATACTCTTTCTTCATCTATTAAAATGATCATATGGTTGTTATACTTTCTCTTCTTTATGTGATGTGTACATTTATTAGTTTGCATATATTGAACCACCCTTGCATCTCAGGAGTAAATCACATGTCATCATGGTGAATTATTTTTTAAATTTGTCATTGGATTTGGTTTACTAATATTTTGTTGAGGATTTTAACATCTATGTTCATCAGAGTTATTGGCCTGTAGTTCTCTTTTTTTGGTAGCGTCTCTCTCTGGATTTGGCCTCAGCGCAATGCTAACCTCAGAGAATGAATTTGGAAGTTTTCTTTCATCTTCTATTTCTTGGGTTAGTTTGAGAATAGGTACTATTCTTTAAATGTTTGATTGAATCTTTCTGATATTTTTAATGCTAAGTTTTCCCATAACCTGGAGAGGAATAAAGGAATAAACTTCCAAATTAATGTATCACTTTACCAAGAAATGATCTATGCCTAGTTTTAATAATATTATGTGTATATAAGTATGCATTTAGGGCTAGCCAGGCTATACTAGATAATCACAAATATTCCCCAATTCAAATAATAGACCAAAATTTATAATAAGAGAAGTTAAATATAATTAATTCATTATCTATAGATTTCTGTAGTATGATTTTATGTAAATATCTGAGACTTTTTTCTTTGACACTGTGAGTATACTTAATAAATACTCAAGCATATATAAGAATCCTGATCAAGAAACAAAATAAACCAGGTGGCTAGGGTGGCTCAGTTGTTTAAATGTTTGACTTCGGGTCAAGTCAGGGTCTTGCAGTTCATGAGTTGGAGACCTCTCAGACTCTGTGCTGACAGCTCAGAGCCTGTTTCAGATTTTGTGTCTCTCCATCTCTGTCCTTCCCTTGTTTGCATTCTGTATCTCTCTCTCTCTCAAAAATAAAAATAAACATTAAAAAATAAATTAAAAAAAGAAAATGAACTGAACAAATAATATTTTCCATGTTCAATCAATAAATAATAGAACTCTAAGTGTCAAGTACTTAGTTGATTGTGTTTTACTAAAATTTTTAGAATTAAGATGAAATTACTTATAAGAATATTTAGAAAAAACACATAATTTCCAAGGTAAAAGCCCCAATTTCTCTGAATACAATCAAACAAAGGTATTATTTTTCTGTATCAGTAATTTCAATATATATTTTAATATATCTTTTCATCTGAGAAAATTTCATATTTGTATCAAAGTCTCTGCCTTTTAAATAGGAATAAAATTCTTGCAACCAGTACACAGTGACTGTAGAGCATGGTGGTCTCAAATTATATAATTAAATAACAGAAGAAAAGTTCTACTATAATACATCTAAGGAAAAAATATGAGGTCAGACAAGAGATTTTTTATTTTTTAAATTTTAAAAATGTTTAGTTTTGAAAGAGAGAGGGAGACAGAGTGTGAGCAAGGGAGGGGCACACACACACACACACACACACGCACACACACACAGAATCTGAATCAGGCTCCTGGCTCTGACCTGTGAGCACAGAGCACTACGCAGGGCTCAAACCCATGAACCACGAGATCATGACCTGAGCTGAAGTCTGCCACTTAATCGTCAGGCACCCCAGAAAAGAGCTTTTTTGAGAATAAAAATATCAAATAAATAATTGTGTGCATATTTCTGATAAGATATACATCTTTTAACCTATCACTTTGAAATTAAAATACAACATTAAGATGTGAGGGGGAGGGTACCTGTTGTAACACTTCCAAAGTTCTAAACAGTATTAAGATAAAATATAAAGCTTACTATTTTAATCAACTTTGTTTAAAGCCGAACACTATAGTGGAAGAAAAGTATATCATCCTTAAGTAGTCCAGTAATAATATTGAAGTCTAGGCCATGTGTGATTTTTCTATCATTATGCTACTCTTCACCTAGCACATGAAGCAGCTCATAGTAGGTGATTAATATGTTTAAAAATTAGTGAAGAATATGATATTGGCATGCATGGTTTAGAGGAGAGAGAGCACTAATTTGACATTGCTGATCTAAAAAATATTTTTGTAAGAATAGTTGGTATTTAGTAATTATGTGTATTTATATTATTTATTTATAGTTAGTAAATATTAAATAAATATTAATGTATGGAGTTCTTTAGATTGAAGTCATTTTCAAGTATAGAAATGTTTTCCCAAATCATAGCCTGATTAAAATATCTCTCTCTTAAGAACATCTAGTTCCTCCTGACACAAAAAAAGAACATCTAGTTCTGTTTGCTTGAATTAGATGATTACCAAGTTCTCCTCTAATTTGGTTCCTATACCAGAATTAACCACTGTAAGGAAGTGACTTGCGCAGGCAACCAGTAAATTGAGAATACATAAAGTAGTGCTTTGGTTTATAAAGCACTATCATAGAGCAATTCTGTGAATTCTTACTTGGAGACTGATCATTCCTCTTTACTTGTCTCTGTTCTCCAATATATTTAGATACATGGGAATCAGGACAAAGCTTATAATTTTAACCCTTCTGTGGCCATCCTTGCAGTTATTTTGCCATACAGACATTTAATAAATATTTGCTAAGGGATCAAATAAATTTATTAATAAATGAAAACAAAGCATGGAGAGCATATGCTGCATTCATGATACAAGATCTCCTCATCAATCACTAAATCCCTTCTCTAAAAATTGTCTTTTCACTGTTTCATTTACTCAAAGTACATATTTGAGCAGTATGTTTTAATATCATAACAAATTAATAGCACTTCTGGAAATTTAAGTATTATCTTTGTTTATTGATTTCCTTATGCATTTATTCATTAATCAAATACTTATTAAGCTACTAAATGTTTAGTATGTGTTAGAAACTATTCTGTGCCTTATGTGAGTGGGAGACATTTTTATTTTTTCATAATTTACATTTGGACTTAATATGTAATTGGAATCCAAAATATACTTATAAAACATAATGAAAAACTGTTTTATCAACAACATATCATCATTTAAATCAAATTGTTGTCTGAAATATCAGACATGTAAAATTTATCGAAAAACAAATCTGCAGGACATTTCTCCAGTCCCTTGCACTGATTGACTAATGTAAAAATATACATAATTTTTATTGGTGTGTCTTTTCTAATAATCTTTGCAACAAAATATTTTCACACTTAATATATTTATTCAAATGGTCAATGAAGACAGATAATTTAATAACCTCCTACTTTTTATAAAGCACTTTTTAACCTATTATTTTCTTAGAAAAAAAACACCAGATGCACCTGCTTGACCAACTTGTATTATATATAAGGTCTTAACATAATAGCTCATGCTCATTAGTTCTGAAGGAATAAGTATTATGGTACTACCAATACATATGGATATCTACCCTATTTTATATGGAATTTTTAAAAAGATTAAGAGGAGAGATTCTTTTTTAGAGATATATTCTGTAGAAAGACAGTGGCCTCTCTTAATGATATTTTCTTGAAAATGTGGTCAAGAAGTTGCTTCAGAATTTCCTGTACTAGTGAATCCATTGATGATTTCTTGACTTCCTAGAGAAGTTCCCTCATTTCTTGGTGAGTAGAGAGCTTAGTTTTTATCTTAGTATAAACTTAAAACTGTTCATGGGAGAATCCTTTGAGAAGGTAGCTAAATTTTTGTGCAGATCCTAAAAGAGCATATTCATTTTGAAAGGCTATATAAGAAAATAAGACATCTTTTTTATTGTTTCAAAAATATTTTCTTTGCTACCTTCAGATTTCTATGTAAACCTCATCAAGACATTATGGGATCGGGTAAAATACATTTTTTTAGTCCACTCTGTCTATAAACTATAATTGTATGTATAGGAACCAAGCCCACCTAAAAGAACTGCAATATCAGTCCTCAGTAATTCAACTCATTGAGCTTATATTATGGCTAATATCCCAATGCTTTGCAATTCTAACACTTCATCTTTCCATGGAAACATTGCCTTCTTGATCTTTTGTTATGACCTATGTTTATTATGAAAAATCAACATCTTTTTTCCAGTTTTAACCTCTCAAAATACATTTTCATCCCAACTATCCTGGGATATTTCCCTGATAGCATATTAGCAATGAATCTTCCTACCTGCCTTATATCCCAGATAATGACACCCTCTTTCTCGTGGCCACTTTGAGTGAAGACTTAGCTGGCTATTTATTTTCCTTTTTTTTTAATTTAAATTCCAGTTAGTTAACATACAATGTAATGTTAGTTTCAGTGTACCATATGGTGCATTTCCATACATCACCTTGTGCCCATCACAACAAGTGCCTTCCTTAATCCCCATCACTAAAATGATTTGAGATAGTTTTCATTCACAAAGTTCTATCCTATGTTTAATATCATCTTTTATAAAGATAAGAGCAGTTCTGCTGAACTTGGATGCAGGGCAGAAATTGAGAGAATGCAGTTATAGCAACTGAAATCTAGCTAGACTATTTTACATTGCCCTTAGACAAGAAATCAATAAAGACTACATTTCCATACAACTTATTAAAAAATGTAAACAAATATAATAGCAATTATATTACAATTTACATTTTATGGAACATAAGTTTGAATGTTGAACATATTCTTATCAAATAATTGATCCTCCTTTCAAACCCCCATTAGTAATGCCTTTGCAATTTTGTGGTACTGAATTACAGAAAATACCTTACTTCTATAGTTTTATAAAATACTACCAATTAATTATGAAATGTAAAATTTGTTTTCTAATAAACTTTCTAGTTAAGCTCATCATTGAGATAGCCAATTACATTCAATGTTACTTAAAAGTTTTTCTATTAACAATCTTCCCAAACAGTGTTATGTGAGAAATAAAGAACATGTCTGCAATTAGAGAGATTAAGCTATTGATTTCTCACTTTAATAAGTTTAAAAAATTAATAAGAAAATAGAGGAAGAATTGTCATTAAAAATTTCTCTTAATTCAATAATTCAGAGGCGTGTGGGTGGCTTAATCAGTTAAGCATCCGACTCTTGATTTCAGCTCAGGTCATGATCGCATGGTTCCTGAGTTGGAGCCCAAGTGGCTCTGTGTTGACGGTATGGAGCCTCCTTGAGACTCTCTCTCTGTCTCTCTCTCTGTCTCTCTCTGCCTCCTCTCCCACATTTACATCCCTTCTCTCTGTCTCAAAATAAATAAATTTAAAAATACTTGAATTAAAACTTTGAGAATATTTTTCCTTATATATTATAATAAAAATAAATTCTTCCTAAACTATGGCCATTCATGGTTATAATTAAAATGTATGAAAATGGAATTGTTTTATCTTCCTTCTCTTCCTTCTTCTTTAAAGATTATGTGTCATAAACCTGGATTTGGGTCCCAACTATTTATGAAACCGTACATTTCCTCTGCAGAATCTGTTAGTGGATTTGTGTCCCACTTATGCCTGCCTGAATCTACTCATTTACTATCACACTAGAATGCCATTCTGGAATAACCTTTCTGGTTCCTGTTTTGAATAATTGAAACAATAACTTTCATTTTTATAGTGCTTTAAAGAGCACAAGACGGTTTCACATACATTATGTTTTTATTGTTACAAAAGCCCTGGAAATCTTCATTGCTAATTCTTTTTTACAGATAAGGAAATAGAAGTCAAAGGGTTATTTAATGTCTTACTGCTCAGAAGTTAAAAAAATTTTAAAAAGCTATGAGTTAAACCAATTCATCTGATTTTTAATCTATTAATTTTAAATATACTAATGTTTATTTTTCTAATGCTGTAGAACTGTGTAAGTGTGGATTTCACTGTCCCTCTCTTTTTCTGTACTTTTTTCCCTAAAAGTGATATTCCTTCAAATATGATCTTAATCATTACCCTGTCTGCTTTGTTCAGCACCTTATAGCTTCAGGGCTTACCATCACTGGTTACTGGCTGATAGCAAGCATTCAAAATCATCTCTTCAAATTCATGAATGAGATCTTGAGAGTAACTTGGTTCTTTTAAAAAAAATTTTTTTTAACATTTATTTATTTTTGAGAGACAAAACAGATCATGAGTAAGGGAGGGGCAGAGAGAGAGGGACACACAGAATTGGAAGCAGCTCCAGGCTCTGAGCTGTCAGCACAGATTAACCGACTGAGCCACGCAGGCTCCCCAAGAGTAGCTTGGTTCTTGAACTGCTATCATGGTCAGGAGCCAACTGGGTTATGCAGGGCACTTGAAGAAATTCAGCAGGATTAAAAGCCGTGAAGAAAAGTTGTTGCTTTATCGTTGTTATTAGTTTATCCCTAAAACTGCAATAATTATTTATCGATATTGTTTCATATAAGTTTTCTTTTTTGACAATCACATGTGATATTTGTGGAAGATTTGTAATGTTGCATCAAATGCATTGTAATATCCACTTGGTGTGTGTGTTTGTGTGTCATGTTTCTTTTTAAATTCACTTTCCAGAGAAACAAAAATAAGAGTCTGTCTTTGTTTATTCTTTACATTTAATATCTATTTTATTATGTACGTTTTAGGCACCTATAGCAGGAATAGAGTAATGTTCCTGCTTTCCTCAATTGTGCCTTTTAGTAAGAAAGAAAGACAGACAGCAAATAAATATAAGAAAACTCTGAATTTGTTCAATTTCTTATTGAAGTCACGTCTATTCCTCTTTGTTTTAGCAATTTGAAGATTTTTCCAACTGTCATAAGAAATTTCTTTTTTTAATGTTTTAATATTTATTTTTTAGAGAGAGAGAGAGATAGAATATGAACAAGGGAGGGGCAGAGAGAGGGAGACATAGACTCTGAGGCAGACTGCAGGCTGAGTCTGCCCAAAGCCCGATGTGGGCTCGAACCCATGTACCGTGAGATCATGATCTGAGCTGAAGTAAGACACTTAACTGACCGAGCCACCCAGGCACCCCAGTCATATGAAATTTCTTGAAGATGTGATTCAGTATTATTTTTCATCTTTTGTTGTTAGTTTGTTTGTTTTTGTTTGTTTCTTTGCCCCAAAATGCCTACAACTGCACTTTTTCTTTCCCTCGATATATCCAGGAGGCTGAGTCACAGCAAATAATGTTTCATGATTTGTTTGTTTTGAACATGAGGATGTGAGTCTTGCTGACATCTGTTAATATAGAATATGATACATACTGTCATACCTCTAGGATTACTAGTTGAAATCATTCTACTAATCAATCTTCTATTCTGTTTGGTTATTTAATGTACATTCTGTATTTTATTGACTCTTAGACCTCATTGATTGTAGGACATACTGTTAAGCAAAAATTAATACATAAGAAAAATGCTCTCAATTTAAATTAGGCACAGTGCCTCAATCTGAATGCACAATCCACAAAGTGGAAACATCACTTTTTGGTTGCTTTGAAATTTCTTTCTTCTATTCTGAGGTATATGGCATTTCTTATGCCTTTAGTTGTGTTGCTTAGTAGGTGATAGGCCTCTTTTCGAAACCAATTTTTAATGTTTTTATTTATTTTTGAGAGAGAAGACAGCGTGAGCAGGGGAGGGTCAGAGAGAGAGGGAGACACAGAATCTGAAGACAGGCTCCAGGCTCTGAGCTGTCAGCACAGAGCCTGATGTGGGGCTGGAACCCACGAACCATGAGATCATGACCTGAGCCAAAGTTGGATGCCTAACCAACTGAGCCACCCAGGCTCTCCTTTTCGTAATCATTTTAAAATAAAATATTGTCATCTTTATCTATGATGCAATTTTTTAGTAGGTTCCGTAAAGTATTTGGTTATTGCTTTATAAGAAAATATGAAATTGTAGTCATTCCTCTCAGGATGAAAATTTACTTTTTGCTCTCATTCCTGATTTTCTACAACTCCATATGTAGTTTTCTTTTGAATATTTAATTTGAGAGAGAGAGAGAGAGACAGACAGACAGACAAAGCAAGAGTGGGGGCAGGGGCAGGGAGAGAGGGGACACAGAATCTGAAGCAGGATCCAGGCTCTGAGCTGTCAGCACAGAGCCCGATGAGGAGCTCAAACTCACAAACCGCAAGATCACAACCTGAGCTGAAGTCGGATGATGCACTGAACCACCCAGGTGCCCCACCCCTATGTATTTTCATTGCCGAATAGCCTTGTAATGTTTTCTTAAGACACTATAATTAGTAATTTAACCCAAAGAAAATAACTCACTTGTAGTGACGAATATGTGACTAAGTCTGGATCACCTTGCAAGTGTGCAACAATAACTAACTCATGAGGACCATTGCATGACTACAATTTTAAGAAACACTGGTGCCAGACACATACTATGTTATATCCTATATTAAAATGTGAAATGTAAAAATACATGTCATAGAATTGATGCAATGTGATAGGATGTTCGTAGATTTTTTTGTAAGTATATGCTAGAATAATAATACTGTTGTTAAAATATTCATGTAATCCCACTCCAGGATATTTAGTCCTTTCTTCTAACTTTCTTATGTGATCCTACCATACTGTCCATCTGGCTGGTTTCCTAGGACCTGGGATCCTGGGCTTAAGGATAATATGTGACTCAGCAAAAGCCTCCAAAGACACTGTTTAAGTGTCATGACTGACATCAAGTCAGTAAGGGTCTCCTTTATCAGTTGGCAAATATCTTGTATTATAATTATTATTTAAATTTTTTTTAACATTTATTTATTTTTGAGAGACAGATCATGATTAGGGGAGAGTCAGAGAGACAGGGAGACCTGGAATCCGAAGCAGGCTCCAGGCTCTGAGCTGTCAGCACAGAGCCCGACGCAGGGCTCGAACCCATGAACTGTGAGATCATGACCTGAGCCAAAGCCAGACGCTCAACCAACTGAGCCACCCAGGTGCCTCTCTTGTATTATAATTATTAATTTGTACTTTGATCTCTAAATTCATAGTAAACCTTTAAGCTCTGTTATATGTATATAACAGACTTTTTAAATAAAAGTCCATGCAAAGAGTTGTTTATGAATGTTTTTAATGGTTTCTTATAATAGCCACACACTTGAAAATATATATATATACTAGTATACTGGTACAATGTATACAAAGAAGTCCTAAAATAAATAATGAAATTCCAAATAACAAAATAAATAACGGGAAAGAGTCAGATGCTTTATGAAGGAAGGTATAGGAATGGCTATTAAGTGCGTGGAAAAGTACTCAACAAATTAATCATTATAGACATGCAGTTTGAACTGCAATGAGTTATCACTACATAAACATCCTAGAAATTCTAAAGTTGAAAGTATTGAAAAATTAAATATTGGTAACTATTCAGAGCATGTGGTGGAACCACTTTGTAAGACAGTTTAACAATCCTGTATATACAGGATACATATATGTATACACATTTACCAGATAATCCAGCAATTCACTTCTGAGATATTTACATAAGAGGGATGAAAATAAAAGTCCATGCAAACATTTGTATACAAATGCTTTAGTGGTTTTATTCATAATAGCCACGCACTGGAAACAAGCCAAGTATCCATCAACCAGTAAAATAGTAAACTCTTTACGGAATATATTTTATAATGAAATATCACTAAATGAGACAAACATTTGATACACAAAATGCATAGATATATATCAAAAATTTGCTGAGTGACAGCCAGACACAATAGAAATCATATGTTTATATATATAATTCTGATTCTGAACTAATCTCTGCTACTGTATGACCTATGCCGAGTGGGAACACTCAGGGAATTGACTTAGGATAGGCATGTGGGAATCACTTGGGTGATATACTGTCTGTGTCTTGATAGATGTAAGGAGGACATTATTTATCCATCTTTCAAATGTACCTGCTGGAACCCTTAAGATCTGTGCAGCATGGAAATTTTCACTCTATTAAAAACTAAAAGAACAATAAATAAATGCAATCACTAAGGCTCTAATTGTAAATACTAAAGAATTTTTAATGTGATCTAAATGGCCAGTTTAGTTATTGTTCTTTATTGCCATCCCACGGTAATTCCATATAAACCAATATGTATGCATAACTAATGTATAAAATTAGTTATCATTTTGTTAGTAATGTCATAAATCTGGAACCCTTATAGAATTATAGATAATGGTAAACACTTTGGAAGTTTACCATTAAATTAAGGGCCTATGACCTAAATTCTACAAAGCAGATCCTTTAGTATCTATATATTTTCCATTTGTTTAATTTTTATTTGCTTATTTATTTCTGAAAATAAACTATAAAGATATTGCAGAATAGATTATAAATCTACATTCTGTAGAAATCCGGTTAGAAATCATTTCTTTCTTTTTTTTTTTTACCTCTTTTGTATCAAAAAGGTAGCATTGTTCAAAAGAGTTATATAAAGTTTCCTACGTTTTAACAAATAGTCAAAAAGATAATTACTTTCAACAGCTTTATACATGCCCTTTTTTAGTAACTTAGAGAAAGCTTATTTTCATCTTCTAAAAGTAGTAAATTATACTTTTAAATAAAAACATTATTTTTATGCTTAATCATGAAATTAAACTTTTGAGAACCAGAACCTAGAAAATTATCTAAATGGTCCCAGGTTCTGAGACAGTCCATGACCAATCAGTTACTTACTGTCTGATTTTTTTAATTTTTTAATTTTTTTATTATTTGGAGATAGAGTAAACCAATGGCCAGAGTAAGGATTGAGAGGAACAAGTTAATGAAAAATTGTGGAATATTCTTTCTATTTTAGCTGTTCTCTATTACTGTGTTATAGTTTAATTTAGGTAGTATTCTTGATTCAATGGATTGTATTGTGTGATTTGAAATAGGATTCTTTTAGTAGTTTCCTAAGTGTTGGACTTCATACCTATTCTTGAATTTTATAAATATCCTTGAAAGGGCTAGATAGACTATGCATTTTTTCAAGTCTCATACATTCAATTTAATTTAAAAGTTCTCAAAGATTTTGATGTTTCTTGAAATATTTAAAACATATTAGATTTTGTTCTGAAGGTCTGAAAAGAAATACAGTTTGGCAAAACAAAGGTTATAAAACCTGATGATGTTGGTTCTTTGTAAAGGGAAAAATTTCCCCCTTGCTTGGCGATATCACAACTGAAAGTGTTTCTCTACAACTGGTATTCATCACCTCAAGCTATTAAAAACAACAATAACGACAAAAATACCATGGACTTTGAGCAATCTATCACGAAATATAGCTCACAGCTCTTTCCTGGCCAGTGAATAATGACAACTGTTTTAACAAACCAAATATAGTCATATAAATTAAATCTCTCCTATCCTGTGTGGAAGTTTTCTAGTCCCAAGTACCATAACTAGTATAAACTCTCCTGCCTTTCTAGAACATACTCACCCTCTACCCTGCATTTTGTCCTTTCATGAAGCGGTGTACTGCTTTTTGTCATCATTGTATTGGTTTGTGTTCTCTTTCTTGTCAGGTAAATGGACTCAGTGTGACCCTGTCCCAAACGCCAACTTTAATGTTCTTTGTTTTTCTTTCACATAATTTTTTGAACCCTCTCTTGAGTTGGCAGTTACAATCATCATTTTCACTGTTAATTGCTTACTTCATCAAAACATTTATTTTTTACCTTTTCTAATCTCTAGATTGTCTTCAATTATCTGTATATGACTGTTTTCTTATGATTCCACTATCTATCACTATCATTAAGGTGAAAATTTAATGGATTAAAATAACTACTATTATCTTTCGTAATTGTTTGAGTTGACTGGATTCAGCAGAGCCCTTCTTCCTTGAGTCTCTCAGGTAGTTCCAGAAGATGTTTGCTGAGGCTCCAGCAATGGGAAAGCACAGTGATGCTAGATGCCCAAGCCAGCTGATTGGCAAGGTTGACAGTTGATGCCAGCAGCTGGATGGGACTCATCCGGGTTACTGACTGAAGCACCTGCACTTGGCTGCTGTATGTGACTTGTGCTTCTAACAGTACAGCTACTGGCTTCTAAAGGGGAGGATCGTAAAAGTGAATGTTCTGAGAGGCAGAAGGCTGAAGCTCCCAGCCCATGAAAAGACATATCTAGGTCTGGCATAGTATTACTTTCACCATGTGCTATTTGTCAAAGTAGACACACAGCCAACTTAAACTCAAGAGGATGCAAAAATAAACTCCATCTATTGATAAGATGTCACAGATTCACACGGAGGATGAGAACAGATAGGGAGACAAGGTGTTATGTTGGGTTTTGCCACATTAACTTTTACTTTTTCCAGCTAGTAACACGAAGAAAAAAGAGGAGAGAGAGGGAGAAAAGAGGAGAGGGGAGGGGAGAAAAGGAAAGAAGCAGCAAAATAAAGAAGAAACAGTCATTTGGAACTGTGTATTTCTGTTTAATACATCACTGTTTTATACTATGCAAATGTTCATCAACAAAACTATGTGTACCTTAAGATTGGATTTCTGTGATCATGGCAGATTTGTTTCCTTAAGTGTTTGTAATGTTCTCACACTATTCGACAGCATCCAGAGTGCTATGCAGACAATAGTCACACATTCCCAGACTTCACAAATTGGAGCTTATTTAATTTCAAATATTCTCAGAAAGAACACTGGTTTACAGGCAGTAAATCTCTAATTCTGTAATCTCCTATTGTATCTTGGCAACTAATATTTTCTATGATATTAGCCTCAAGAGACTGACTACGCACGTAAGACTTTTCTAGTTTCTTTGGGTGGTCAGTTATGAATCAACCATCCATGAAATTGTCTGGTCCTTTTGAAATCAGACTGTATTTTCAGATCATAATACCATTTTGGGAGTAATTTGTTCTGCGTCTCATCTGCACATGTTCATGCTGGCAGAGCATGGCAAGCAACATTATCTAGATAGTGACTTTCAATATAGAACTTCTTAGTGGTCTTTTGTTATTGTTGTTTGGCTTTTGGTTTTGTTTTTGTTTTTTGGTATCCATCTCACAGCAAGAGCATGTGTAGCTGGGCTCCAGAAAAAATAGCGTGTGTTGATTTAATTTGTAAACAGAAAATTGTTAAACCTTTGTTTCTTAAAAGGTAGTTGGGTTTTCTGCAGAGGACTAGTGTTCACAGTGTCTGAAATATTTCTTTTATAGTTACAAAAGTTATTTAATCTTCAAGTAGCTGTTGCACTGACAGGCTGAGGTAGTATGTGACTGTCATTAACATTTTGTTCTGAATTGTGGTATGTCTTCCATTATCAAAGCCTGTGGATGCAAGCAGCCCAAAGTTCTTGCTATGAATGAGCCAAATTTTTACCTGTTGGAACACTAAGAAAATGATACTTATTGTGTATTTTATTTTTCTGTAATGCATAGGGCACTGTGCAAAGTGGCATCAGATGCTTAATGTTACCATATTTTTTCCTCTTATTTTTTTCTTATTAACCTTGTTCATGTTGAATTTGCCTGGCTTTCTGGGTTTGCCATACATTTGTATATAAAACGAGAAAAATTCTATTTACATGGGGTTTAAATCGTGTCATCTTAAACCTGAAAATACATTTAGGAAGAAATAAATTTGTGCCAACACTATTAAGATAGCATATTGCTAACTTTCATTGTTTATCGAATGATTGATTTGGGGATCAATATAAATTAAAACTGTACCATCTCATTTCAGTAAATATTTCAAAGTGTTATATATATATATATATATGTATGTATACTATTCTTGGGTCACTATTTCATTTTTTACATTTCTGTTGATTCTTATTTCTGGCATGCATAATATTTGCTTATATCAGAAATTATCACATACACTAAATCCCATTACATTTTCTGTCTAGCTTTGCATAAAGTTTACATGATAATCGTCTTAACATAATGTGAAAATAAAAAGTACTTGGAAAACAAAGGGTACATTTTCCAGTAATTTTTTCTCTCACTTTATACTTCTTTGAATGTAAAACCAAGCATAATGTGTTAATATGATTCTTAGTTTCTTGTTCTAAATCTTACTCATTTAGTCTGTTTTATCACAACCCATTCTGGCCAGCCTCCATTCTCATTACTAACTTGTTAAGCAATCTTATAATCGGTATGCTAAATACATAATATTCAAATATACTCGGCAGCTTGTGTTTTAAGATAGCATTTTCCTGTTATTTCTGACCATGGGAACTTTTTGATAACAGGGGCTGTTATTTTCACTTTTTATTTACAAATTATAACAGAGGGTCTAACTTATAAGCAGTGTACAATAGCTTTTGAGAGATAATTTACTATGAATAAACACATTTTAAAAGCCTCTGATGAATGTTATTATGAACCTATAAGGCAACACTTCAGTTGTAGGGTAGAAAATAACATAAAGTTTATTCAAATTTATGTTACACTCCTCAAGTGTCATGCAGTAGTCCCTATTTATATGTATGATTTGTTGCTGGAAGTGGTTGCATTTTAAAATTATCCTTTTCATGAAATACAAAAGCAGAGAGCTTTTTCATGCTTATTAAAACACACATTTTAGGGGCGCCTGGGTGGCTCAGTCGGTTGAGCATCTGGCTTCGGCTCAGGTCATGATCTTGCAGTTTGTGGATTCGAGCCCCGTGTTAGGCTCTGTGCTGACAGCTAGCTCAGAGCCCGGAACCTGTCTTGAGGTTCTGTGTCTCCCTCTCTCCCTGACCCTCCCCTGCTCATGCTTTCTCTCTCTCAAAAATAAATAAACCACTAAAAAAAAACCCCACACATTTTAGAATTGTTTTTCCTTATGTATTTAGGGCCAAAATTTTGTCCCAAATGCCTTTACTAACAAGTAAAAACTGATATAAACATTCATCTTGTACATATGCCAATGCAGCCCTTCCTACATACATGTAGCCCAAGGAAACTAAGAGAATGAGCCTATTTTACTGTTTTTACAATCTCAGAACTTTGAACCAGTAGAGGTATCTTTCTGATGTGTCTACTTAACCCTTGCTTCACATAGTAGTTAAGACTTCCTTAATATGAAGACAACTACTTCCCACTGAGGACCCACAAACCAATGTTTGCCTTGTGGCAATGATAGATTTTAATCTGTTTATAACAAATTAATGTTTCATAATGAGAATAAAAATAGAATGAAAGGAAAAGGCAATTGAAATGCAAACTAATATAGGTACTTATATATGATAGAGCAGGTAAATTAGTAAGATAATCTCTGAAGAAAAAGAATAAATGCATATCTAAATAAACAAAACAAAGTAAAGGCATGATAAAGAAAGCAAAGACAATGGCATATTGTGTTTACTTTGAGCAAGAAACATAAACATAGATATCATGGGGCATCTCAATAAAATGATAAGAAAGTAAAAGAATACATACAAGAGATAGATCAAACCACACATCCAGTCAAATTCAGAAATGTGTTCTGAATTGATTTCATATCTACATAAGAAGGGTATGTGTGTTTGTAGTTTTTGTTTGTTTACTTGTGTCATTCATGCCTTCAACTCCAGTGGTAAATTTGGAATGAAAATACATAGGCAGAATTGAAGTTGGGAAGAACTGAAGATTTGTTTGATTCTTGAATGTAAGTGCATAGCTTTGTTTTACTAGAGCATTATTTTTGCATTTAAATTTCTGGCCATGAAATGTTAGGGTTTCATCCTCCACATGGCTATTTTATAGGAGCAGGAACACATTAGCTGTTACTAATCGTAGATTCAAACTACGCTCACTGCATGTTTAGATGTCTGATATCAAAGTACTCAGTGACTATTTTTAGTAACTAAAGTATTTCTCTTTCTTCCTCAGAAATATTTACTTTTTCTATAAGTTTAATCAGTATTTGTTGTTTTCTGCTTTCCTTCTTTCTTCCCTGCTTTCATCCTTCCTACCTTGCCTTTTTCCTTCCTTTTCACTCCTTCCTTCCTCCTCCCTTCCTTCCTAACTTTCTCCCTTCCTTCTGTGTTTTTTTTCTTTCTAACTTCCCAGACTCCTTCCTTCAATAAATACCACTGCCTTGCATGGTCACTTCTGGTATGGATGTGAAAGACAAAGATAAATAAAAGAAAAAAATTAATTAGCCATTTATGTGTGGGATATGAATTTATCACAAATTCAGGTAAACAAAAATATAACTTTGAGAATTATCAGAAAACTTTTTTCTACTTTGTTCTTCTGTTCTATAACATAAGATCTATTGTTTTCTTTCCCATTAGTCTCTTCATTACAGGGAAATTATCACTCACTTCATATTTAATATAAGTCACACTGAAGTCACACTTATCTTCTTGTATCAGAAGAGGCTCAGAGGACTCTGTGGCATCATGGCTGCAGGTGAAAATTTTCACTGTTGTGTACTTTAGATTCCTTGACATGCATGAAATTCCTCTCAGCTTAGGATGTGAAATTCCTTGAAGCTGGTCCACATCCCACCAGAAGTGTCTGATCAGGGTGATGAGATTTGGCCAAGTCTCTATACCTCTTTGCAATGGATCACAAATAACATCATTGTAACTTAGCAGACAATTGTGCATTTGTCCATTTGGGGATATAGTCTTACCATGCACCTTAAAATACAAGAGCAACTGCTTGTTTTATTTTCATATATCTTTGTTATTTTAATATGTGTGTGTGTGTTTTGAGAGAGAGAGAGAGAGAGAGAGAGAGAGAGAGAGAGAACAAGTAGGGGAGGAGCAGAGAGATAGGGGGACACAGAATCTGAAGCAGGCTCCCAGCTCTGAGCTGTCAGCACAGAGCTCAGTGCAGGGCTCCAACCCACGAAGCATGAGATCTTGACCTGAGCCCAAGTCAGATGAATGTTTAACCAACTGAGCCACTCAGGTGCCCATAGCTGCTTGTTTTATACATGTTTTTGGTGAAAAAAAATATATATACACACTGTCCTTGGAATAAGAAAGGATCTGGCAGCAGATAATTATTTAAACAGGATTGAATTCCCATGGCCAATAGAGATTTTCAGGATCCTCAAACCATAAGGCTAGCTTTTCTTTTCAGGTTAATGTCCTAATTAAAGCAAGTGGTGGTAATCTGGAAAAGAGGAGAAGACTTTTCATTTACTGATATGAGATAAAATCATGCTCTTCAAGGAAAGCCTTTTATGAAAAGAACTGATTTATTTTGGAGAATGAATTTATTTCTATATGTGAAAGAGAAAATGACATGATAAGAATAGCTCATATTTTATATGTCATTTGGCTTTTATAAATATTAAAGTAAATGGAACAAATATACATATATATTATTTCCCATATATTCCCATGTCTTATACAATATATATTTGTGTGTGTGTATATTGTACATGACATGAGAATGTTGGCTAGTAAATTATTATCTCATGTTTTTGTCTCCGGACTAATTAATTTTACGTGTGGTAGAGTCTTAACAATTGGCATGAACTAGTTGGATTTTAAGAAATTTATTCTCCTCAGAAGTTTTCTGAATGCACTCATTTTTGGCAACACCAATTTTAGGTGAAATTTATGAATTTTACAACAATCTGAGTCAATATCGTAACTTTTGGGGGAACATGGTATTTCATACAAAATTGTATGCAAAGGTCTTATTTGGTCATGTGGTATCTTTGTATTTTCTAGCTGTGCATGGCATGATGTTATAGTTATAATAGGCTTATGTGTTTTGGTAACTTCTTGGGACTTCGAAAAGGTGGTATATTTAATGAATTTTATATTTTTGTAACTTCTGAGGAATTGAAAAAATTTTACCTGCTCAGATAGACATAATCCTGATTCAGCTGCAGAAAAAGGTATTTAGCTCTACACAGGCAAATGAATCTGACCATAAACTTAAGCCCAAGCAGAGTGTAATATTAAGTATGAGAGAGAAATATATATTCTAATATATCTTAGTACATAAAAAATTTTTTGTAAGCCAGAGAGAAGATTTTTTTCCATCATAAAGAATGCAATCTTGCCATTTGCAAGGAATGGATGGAGATAAATCAGTCAGGAAAAGACAAATACCATATTATTTCACTCATATGTGGAATTTGAGGAAAAAATCAGCAAAGGAAACAAAAGAGAGAGAGAGAGAGAGAGAAACCAAGGAACAGACTCTTAACTACAGAAAACAAACCAGTGGTTACCAAAAAGGAGTTGGTGGGGGTTGGGGAGGACAGGGGTGGGTTAAATAGGTGACAGGGACTAATGAGGGCACTGCTGATGAGATGGGCTGATAGCTGCAGGGGTTGAGTCGCTGTATTGTACACCTGAAACTAATATTGCCTGAATGTTAATTCATTAGAATTTAAATTTAAAAAAAATTTTAAAGTTTTTTTCCCCGAATGGCTTTGAGTTTTCTAAGGGAAAAAGAGAATTGACTTAATGTAATTTTTATTTTTAATTGCCAGAGTAAATTTAAAGTGTTTGCTTTTTTGAGAATATAGGGATTAGGGACAGGGATAGATGAATGACATGTGTTCTTTTATATAGGGCAAATATGGGGTAATAATTAAAATAATGTCCCTATTGATGTTTGATCTTAATGACAGAAAAGAGGACTATGCAAGTGGAAATATAATCCAAGTACAAACATAATTAGGTAAGTAGTATTAGTGCATACAAGCATGAAATATAATTAATATGATATATCAAAGATTGAAAAATGAAAAACTACTTTTTAACTATTATAGTAGGGTTTAACTGATAAAAAATATAAATGCTTTTGATCTTATGTTTCCCGTTTAGTCTCTGTGAAATGGGTTCTCTTTTCTGAATTTAAAGAACTATTATGTGTGCACACCACACATACACACACACACCATGTTCTAATGCACAGAAGAGAGTATAAAGCTATTAAATCCAACTTTTATGAAAGTGCTATTATATTTTATTTTAGAGCCTTAAATTATAATACAATAGCTATAGACATTGATTTAACAGTTTTCTGCATAGACAAAAGAACAGACTATGTCTTATACTAGAAAAGCAAAAAACTCAATTGAATAAACGTTTGTGGGACACCAATTATATATGAACTAGTGTGATAACTTCTTGCAGGAGACATAAACATAAGTAATCCTTTTGTGCAAGAAGCTCACAATTTACTAGATATGATTATGCAGTTTAAGAGTATTTATCCCAGACTGCAAAATTGATAAAAGCCTGAAACAAAGCAAAAAGAAAATATTAATGTGAGGAAAGAAGATTAAAATATTTCTCATGTAGTCTTGAATTCCTTTGTGTTCACTAAGCTATGCTTAGGAAGTATAAATATATATGAATTCCTTGTTTGTGCTAGTTCTGACTCTGTTCCCTAGTCTGATATATTTTTTCCTCAAATAGTGTATTGGTTGACATTCAAAGAAAATATGTGTGATCCACTAAACCATGTGTTCATTTCAAAATGGTAAAAGTTGACCTTGTTTACTGGTATGCTAGAAGATATCAAAAGTATTGCTTTAAATCTACTCACCTACTCCCTTTAAAATATTTTTAAATTAAATAGTAATATGACAAGAATGAATCTATTGTTAAAAGCTTTATTTTGCTTTATGCTTATAGTTCTTCCAAAGGTTTATGAAATATTCTTTTTTAAAAAATATGTTAATGTAATAGGTGTATTTTTAAAGATTACTTCTTTTTTAGTAATCTCTACACCCACTGTGGGGCTCAAATTAACAGGCCCAAGATTAAGAATTGCCTACTTTTTCACCTGAGCTAACCAGGAGCCCTTGATATATTCTTTATAAGTACAACCATGTTACTTTTTATACTTGGATTTTGGATTGGTCCTTCTCTACCTTCACTTCAGAACCTCCTTTTATTGAGAGAGAGAGAGAGAGAGAGCGCGCCTGAGTAAGAGAGGGGTGGAGAGAGAGAGACAGAGAGGGAGAGGGAGAGGGAGAGGGAGAGCTGGAGGGAGAGGGAGAAAATCTCAAGCAAGCTCCATACACAGCACAGAGCCCAACTCAGCACTTTATCCCAAGACCCTGGGATCATGACCTAAGTCAGACACTCACCCACCTGAGCCATCCAGGTGCCCCAGCACCGCCTTTTAAATTGTTATCATAATCTCATCTAACTTGAGAATTATGTCCTCTAAGAAACCCTTCCTGATCACTCCTTAAAACTACTTCTTGTCTTTGTTTTGGTCCCATGTTTAAATATTATAATGTCACACAGAATGATAATCTGTCCACTAGAAGTGACAACATCTGGGTCTTTTCATTTTTGGCATTTGATTTAAAGTAGTGTCTGACATTCAACAACTGCTTGGAATCAAGATGCTAGTAACAAAGGTAAAGGGCAACAAGACTAGAAAGAGATCACCCTCCCCTGCTAGACAGCTACTAAGGAAATTACTGTAAATTTATTATCAATCTCACACAATCTGGGACTGAAGTGCAGCATATAAGTATTCTCTTCAAAGTGACCTTTCACATTTGGAGGCCAAAGCTGAGCTTCAAAAGTTAATTACTTATATGTCTATTTAAAACTATTGCTGTTAAAACTAATTATGTGGATTGAGTGAAAAGGAATTGAATGGCACCTTCTTTAAGCACTTTAAATGTAGGCTTAGATTAATGATAATCATTTTTTAGGGTGACAACTGGAAAAAGACTCTTACATAATTAGAAATTCAAATAAAGCACTTACATATCTCTTTATAAATGAAGTTACATTTATTTAGTTCTTTTCAAATAAAGCATATTAAATTTCCATTTGCTATGCTTCCTCTTATCCAGATACATCTTCAGAGATTTATAGGTCTATTTCTTAAATGATCGTTTAAAAAATTGCCACTTGGATTAATTATTTCACTAGGAATAATTGTCATTCTCCAACAATTATCCATAATGGTGAACACAGGGGTGGAGCTCATTTGACAGTCTTTGCCCTTGCAAATGTATTTGGTAAGGTAAAACAGCAATAGTGTTACAGTGATTAAAATAAATGATAAACTCCAAATAGGTTAATATCTTCTAAAATATTTTTAAAATAATCAGTTTTGTATAGTTCTAGCTACTATAAAGCAAAAGAATGTCACATACCTATAATAAAATATCATCATTTTCTTTTATGAAGTGATTTTTTTTGTAAGTGGTATAATTCAAAAATATTTGATAGCTATCTAGCTTCTGACAGATCGCAGTTACCATTGGAGTGCATTATTTTTATTAATATTTGTAATATTTAGAAGGTCATAGACCCATATTAATAATCTGACCAATATTTTCTTAGAGAATAAATAGATAGCTTATATGACAAGAAGTAAGGATCAGTAAGGATCAGTGTAGTACACTAATGCCCTCAAGGACACAGAATCTTTTCATGCTCTCTTTCGGCCACTTTAGTGCCCTCACTTTGTTTCAAATCATATCTTCCAGTAGGATCACCTCCATCACCTATGACCAAGGAAATGTTTTCTACGTCTGGACCACTACACCTGACTTCACATGTACGTGACCAAAGCTAGTCATTGAGCCAATCATTAGTCACAAGAACTCAATGACAGACTGACTTAGATGAATCAGGAGTTGCCCCTTAAGTGGCAATGGAGTAATTCACTTTGCTTCTGAATACTGGGTAGGCACAAAGGGTGACTGTCTACAGTTGAGATCCCCTTGGCCAATTTGAAAAGCAGAATGGACATTAAATGGTAAAGCAGCAATGTTGTTTAACTGTTTCTTGTGTTAGTAGAAACAAAACTATGATATGATAAGAACAGCCTAAGAAACATAACTCAAACTAAATCCACTAAGAAAGAAACCTTCCCAATTCCCCAGGGATATTTCCCAAAACTATGAAATCAAACACCATCAAAGAAAATCATGCCATGGCCTTTCTGGAAATATTAATCAACAAATGAAGTCCAAGATTCTGAAAGTATGAAATAGAAATAAAACACTGATTATTTCTTGATTTTAATGTACCCATTCCCTGATGTAAGGGGAAAGCACATAAAAATTTGAAGTAAACCATACTACTGTTTATGTTAACAAAAACTAAAATTTGTCTAAATAGCTGCTTGAGCTATGCATGACCCTGCAGAACTCTGATTGGATTTTATTTCTTAATATACACAGTATACATAATGCATCATGCGAAGCTTCTAGCTTGACCATTTAAGATTTGAAATTGAATACATAATAAATGTCTTGTGAGCACATCTTACCTCTTGTGTGTCTTATCTCTCGATGACTATAGCAATAGCTACTGCTTTTTCTGAATTGTTTCAAAGATTATTCCTGTACGATCTTTTGTCAGAAGCTAATTTCAGTAGAATCTTTTTTACACAATAGCATAATGTTATCCTTTTTTATAATATAAACAACTGAAATTGCTGCCATACTGAAATTTAATAACATGCTTCACTGAATACAGTGCATTCACTTGTTTTTCTGTTTTATTTAATCTCCAAAAGGTACAGATCACCTACAATTTAATATAATTATATTGGAGTATCTAAAATATAAATATTAATATCACAGTAAGAAAGTGGATAAGTATTTATTTTAAAACTTGCATGGTCTATAACAACTTTGAAGGATATTTTGTTCTTAGTGTATTTATTGTGCTTATGGTAACAATGACTGGATATAATTTTGTTATCATATAAATTTTACTGTCACTGGGTGTCTATTTTTTCATTTAGACTTGCAAACTTAATTTGAAAAAGCTTTAGAGCAGGCCTATGAATATTACATGTGTATATTAGAAGTAAAAAAATGTAGTTGCTGTATACATTATTGAAGACTATCTTAGTAAGAGGTTGCACATTGAATAATTTTTTCTCTTCAAATTCTCCTCATTTTCATGTTAATGTCTTTGGAAATGTCACTTCAGTACTTTTGCGATTACAAACTTTTCAACAACTATCCATAAATAATGCATCAGTGACAATATTGTTCTAATAACTTATTTAGGCCATAATTAATTCACAGCTCTAGGCATATTTAAATAAGGGTCTTCTTTTAAGTTTGCTGCTTTCAGTGCTGCTCATTTAGGCAATCTGAAAAAACAAAATTCAAAACCAAAATAGCATGCTTCCTGTGGTTATAGTTTGGAAGTTGCAATCTACGACAAACATATGCTCCCAAATAAATTACCTGAAATATCTAAATCCATGTAGGATGTTTTTCTCTACCCTTCCTTTAATTTGCTCTGGGGTTTTAATTGCCAACTATGGATTCTCCTTTCTTATTCCCTAATTCCCACTTTTCATGCAGAGGAGTTAATGGGGTTATAATCTTGTAATTAAAGAAGATAATTCTAATTTCTCTGATGACTCTTTATTATGATAATCTTGTTAAGATTATGGTGTTTCATTTGTTACTACACATGAACAGTTGGCTTTGTGGAGGCAGCCTTGCTACCGAGTCACTAAATAATTAAAACAGCAGAGCACTCCAGCCCACAAAGTCTTACTGCTAATGTAAGAACAAAGTTAGATTTAACGTACTGTAAGTCTATCAAATGAACCATTGGACATATGACATTTAATATGAGTCATCAAATAAAATATAAAGCTTCATTAAGCAACTATCTGATTTTGTATTTAATAAAGACTTTTTATTCTAGATTGATATCTTTGTATCAATTGGCACACCAAGAAACATAAAAAACAACTCATTAGCTAATATACCAAACATAGCAATGATACTAGAAAGTTCAAAAGATGCCTCATTCATTAGAGTTAGCTCACACATGTAATGTACTCTAAGTTTGCATTTAAGTTATTTCTTAAGATGTGGTGCTTGTGAAAAGAATCATCTTCTTTGATTGTACTGGAGTTCTCAGTGGTCTTTGAACATGGCTGGCCTTAATTTCAGTGATAACAAGTCAAAAGCAGCAATGCAGTATGTGGTAGCAGTATATCTTCATGAATTATATGTATTAAGTGAATTTACACATTGCAAAATGTATCTTGTCAGTTAACATCTTCTGTTTGTTTAAAGGATTTTTTTTGAAGTAAACAGCTGCATGATTTCTAGAAAGCCTCCTGTTTATGGATGTTCAAGTTATAGAAAATCCAAGCAATTAAGACCCAGTAACTTTCTCTTTCCTATTTAAGAATATTTTGAATGGATCAACTTTATAAAAGAGGAAATTAAAACATGTTTCCTATTTTTTTAAATGCACTCTGGGAGAAACTGGGTGGCTCAGTAGGTTAAGCATCCCATTTTGGCTCATGTCATGATCTCACAGTTCATGAGTTTGAGCCCTATGTTGCGCTCTATGCTAACAGCCTAGAACATGGAGCCTGTTTCAGACACTGTGTCTCCTTCTTTCTCTGACCCCGTCCTGCTTCTTCTTTATCCCTGTGTCTCAAAAATAAATAAATGTTATTTTTTTAAGCAATCAATGCAATGTAGTAGTTTGGTGAGTTTTTAAGAATGATATATAATGATATAGGGTTCTTTGGGACTGTTTCAGACTTAGATGTGTGAAACTACAAAGCAAAGTTTGCTTGAAAATGGATTTGTATCCTCAGAAAATGTCTATATTGGTTTCTTCTGTTTTTCAAACCTCTCCCATATTTTTTTCTTCTTCACTGACCTACTGGAAACTTCAACATTAGTCTTTAAGTACCACTGTTTTGTCCATCAAAGAATTTGATGAAAATTTCAACATTAGTCTTCAAAAAACACCATTTTGTCCATCACAAAATTCGATGGACAGGAAAGATATATTATATGTTTACTACGAACTTTTCACCAAAATGCGTCTTTCCAGGATATGCTAAAATTTGGTTCAATTTGACTTTTTACTTAAAAGAGATAGCTTTGTAGAATGAGTTTGGAAGTTTTCCTTCTATTTCTATTTTTTGGAATAGTTTGAGAAGAATGGGTATGAGCTCTGCTTTAAATGTCTGGTAGAATTCCCCTGGGAAGCCATCTGGCCCTGGGTTCTTATTTGTTGGGAGATTTTTGGTTTCTTCACTGGTTATCAGTCTATTCATGCTTTCTACCTCTTCCCGTTAGAATTTTGGCAGTGCATGTGCATTTAGGAATTTGTCCATTTCTTCTAGGTTGTCCAGTTTGTTGGCATGTAATTTTTCATAGTAATCTCTAATGATTGCTTGTATTTCTAAGGGATTGGTTGTAATAGATCCTTTTTCATTCATGATTTTGTTTAACTGGGTGCTCTTTCTTTTCATTCTGAGGAGCCTGGCTAGAGGTTTATCGATTTTGTTTATTTTTTTAAAGAACCAACAAAACATCTACCATTTTCAATAATGCTTTATGTTTATTAACTAACCCTTCTGTGTTGAGAATTAAGGATTTTGAAGTGCTATACCTGAAAGTCCCTGGTCTAAGAGTCTAGTACTCTGGTCAATGTAGCAATATTCATTTATTTTAAAATATCTATGACTTTATTAATTCATATATCTAGTTGTCATATATCTTCAGGAACTCAAAAAAAATTCATTGTGATGTAGTATATTTCACAGATGAGATTTTCCCCAGTACAAGGGCAGAGTTTGGTCAAGGGGCAAGAATATTCTTTGATGTATTTCTCCTTAGATATTTGAGAATTATCAAAATAATTATTCATTATAAACATCCCATTATTTTTCTACACATCATGTCAAACATTGTTGGAGAATTTAGGGGAAACTACATTGAATGTTTAAATTAGCCCCTTATCTTAGAATATATTCATTGTTAACAAAATGACTCTTATCCAGAAAATCTAGAGAAGGCAGTGTGGTTGAGTGAACTCTTTGGGGAGTGTGTCAGATCAGTGTATTCAGATCTAAGTGCACTTCCAGATTTTGTTAAAGCAATGGATATGTATATTTTGTTTTTGAGATTAGATTCAGGAAGAAAAATGAAAGAAAAACAGCACAGGTTTATTTTGTATTTTGTCTAGTTAAGATAGGAAGAGATCCAAAAAGAATCTAGCCTCGGACACTTGGAGGATAATGATGAAGTTGCTAGATATCTGCAGGAATAGAAACTCATCCTTTGGAATCTTGGTGGTAAGGAGAAATGCAGAAGTCATCAAGGAAGCTTCATAGAGTTCATGAAAGGACCTCACCAGAGAAAAAGAAGTAGCTTGATCATCTGCAAGGCAAACAAAGTAAAAAGCCAGTTTATATCAAAAGGTTACCGCCTCTTTTCCCTTCTCTTCCCGTGAACTTGTCCTGGAGTGCTAAAGCCTTGGGAACCTAGCTCAGGATGAAAGAGTAAAAAAGAAAGATGCCCCAAACATGCCCCTTTCTATCCACTGGCTTCCAGCTTAAATATAACTAATCAACAAACCTTTATTCAGACTGACCAAGAAAAAAAGGAAAGAGAACTCAAATATTTGTGCACTGTTAGTGGAAATGTAAATTAGCACAGCCACTATTGAAAACTGTATCATGGCTCCTCAAAAAATTAAAGTGTTGTGATATTATATGATATGAGGCAGCAATTTCACTTCTGGGTATTTATCATAAGAAAATGGAAACACTGTCTTGAAAAGATACCTACATACATTTATTTATTATAGTATTAGTTATAAGATGTGCAAACAACCTAAGTGTTCATTGATGGCTAAATGGATCAAGAAATTGTGAGATATACATATATATATATTTGTATATATCTTGTGTTTGTATTTTTATGTATGTGGAATATTATTCAACCATAAAAAGGGTGAAATTTTGCCATTTGTGACAAGATGTATAGATCTTGAGGGCAGTATGCTAAGTGAAATCAGTAATGCAGAGAATGATAAATACCACATGATCTTTCTTATAGGTGGAATGTTAAAAAAAAGAAAGTGGGGGATGGGGTGGGAACCTGGCTGGCTTAGTAAGTAGAACATGCAACTTTTGATCTCAGGATTGTGAGTTCAAGCATTACATTGGGCATGGAGCCTACCAAAAAGTAAAACAATAACAACAACAACAAACAACAACAACAAAACAAACAGACACACATACACACACAAAACAAAAAACAAATACTAAGCTCATAGATATGGGGAACAGATTGGTGGTGCCAGAGATGGGCACTCAAGGGGAGTATGGAGAAATAGGTGAACTATCTTTTTAAGTTTAAATAAATTAAATAAAGTATTTTAAAGAAAAGATAAGAAAAGATAATATTTGTTGTTAAGTAACAGTTGGAATTTTGGAAACATTTTATAGAATGCATTTTATGATGTCAAACAGTATTTTTGATTTAATAAAACCAGAATTATGTCTATTAATGAAGAATTAATGCTCATGGAACCTGACAGTATCTTTGCCAGATATATTGTTAAAGGGACATCAAGAGGTACAATGAAGTTTGCGTTTTAATTCTATCATCTGTCATGCATGTTATTGGTTCCATAACTTTCAAATGGTGGATTAAGTGAGTCTTTTGTATTAAACTGTAGAATTTGGATTTTATTTTGGAAGCAACCAGGGGCTGCTACTAATCAAAGAAAGCAAGTACAATGGAGTATTTAGCTAAGTAGTTAGATAGTTAAAGTGTTTTATGATATGAGAGTATAAATAAATGCTTGTGATATAGTTGCCAATGGAATAAGAAATTGTAAACTGTTAAATATTATGAAATTATTTTTCAGTACTGCTGATTATCAAAAGAATAGATCAAAGAAGGGAGACACATCACAGAAAAATAATGAATGAAGTCAAACTTGATGACTATATATAAGAGAAAAGGATATTATAACTGAAGTAATGAAATTGGCCTGTGATATTATTAGATGCTGGATATATATTCCTTTTAAGTCAACAAAGTTAAGCAGAAACTTTGGGAGTCACACTGCACACTGGAGAAGCACATATTAAAAAGGAAAATTTTGGGGCACCTGGATGGCTTAGTAGGTTAGGCAATCGACTCTGAATTTTGCTCAGGCTATGATCTCACACTTGTGAGATTGAACCCTCTGTGGAGCTCCAAGTTGGACATGGAGTCTGCTTGGGATTTTCTCTCCCTCTCCCTCTGCCTCTCCCTCCATCAGGTGTCTCCTTTCTCTCTCTCTCTCTCTCTCTCTCTCTCTCTCAGTCTCTCTCTCTCTCTCAAAATAATAATGAAAAAGAAAGATAAAATTGAAAATAGGGTCATGTGTTCTATAACTGAAGTTTATTAGGTAATCTGGGAACCTAAAGGAGAAAACAGCCAGAATTATTACAAAGAAAGTATTAAGTGAGCCAAATCTTGAAGACTCTAAAACAGGAGAGTGGAGAGCATTTCAGAATGTATGGTTAGGAATCTGTAAGTTATTTTATGACTATACTGTACAGCTATATGTGAGCACATATAGAGTATAACTGAGCAGAGTCACATACTAAAATGCCACATGTCATGTCTTCGCATCGGGAAGGTACACTGAAGGTAGTGGAGACCTGAGTCCCTGGCTCCTTTCAGAGACTGCAGTGAATTGGCGTTGCACCAGGTCTAAATGTGGGTAGGTCAGCTTCCCCCCATGGGGCCTGCCAGGTAAAAAGCCTTAACCGTAGTCCATGATTTGGCCTGGAAATGATACTTAGGTTTTTAGCCAGGAGCCATCCTCCTCAAGTACCATTTGGAATATTGTCCTTTATAAAAAAGAATCATTGCCTATTTTTCTATTACTTCTAATAGAGTATGTGTCATATAATTTAAAAGGATATTTAATATTTCACTCTCCATGTATTATATTTTATCCATATTTGTATCATAAGTGCCAGAGAAGTGTTTTTAAAAGTAGCAAAAGTTCAACAACAGTTTGCCTATGTTAACTTTGAAACCCTACTTAACATGCAAAAGTGCAAGTTCAGCATATCATCCGTATCATCAAAACAACTGGGTCAAACATAAAAATTCTCTTCAACATTTAAAAACTTTAAGTGTATATGACTATAATTCTGGAGAATATTATGCTTTAATGTTAAATAATTATTTATATTTACATGTAATTAAAGGTTCATCCGTGGGAAATTATATTCAGTGAGGGGTGTTCATTGGCTATTTGATTTTTTTGTCTTGAAATAAAGAAGGAGTGATAATGTCAAATATATGCATACATATTAATGAATAATTCAGTCAAGGCCAGAAGCCATCAACTGTAAAAGTTTACATCATGTTATTCTTACAAGTATAATGAAGAGCACATTGGAAATAGCTCTAAGGTCTCCAAGTACGTTGGGTTTCATTGATTTTGAATATTCCAAAAAGTAAAAGAGAATATCTACTTTCAAGTAATTCTGAAAATTTTGTGTGTGTGCGCTTTGGTTGGTACATTAAAGGCTTAGGTGTTTTAATTGTTTACAGTTTGAATCCAGGTCATGGATTCAAACCTCATTCACACTCTGTAAGTGAGAACATAAGTGCAAATTTCTGAAGGGCAATCAGTATCGAAATTTAAGTGTGCATGCTTTTAGATGACTCAGGAACTCTGTATCAAGAAATGTTACATACTGAAATAATTTAAGTTTTGCAAAGAAATATATAAAACGGTGTTCATCAGGGCAGCTAAGAGTGAGAAAATAATGAAACACTTGTCCATCAACAAAGAAATGTTTAAATACATATGTACATTCGTAAAAGATAACATTTTGCAGCTACTGAAAGTCATAAAGTGTATTTATAATCTTCGATATGGAAAACACGCATATACATACAGTTGAATGAAATAAAATGCTGTAAAACGTTATTTAGAATAGAGTTCCATTAAAACTAGTTACATGCGTATCAATAACAACTACTATTGCTATCAAATGAAAATGGTTTTACTACCACTACTTATGCATTCTGTATGAGCAGTAGGATTCATTTCCAGAATTGCTTTTTATTTGTAGAAACATATTGTGGCAGACATGTTCTCAGATACCACTCATGCTTTTTAACTTTAATATTTGTACTTTGTGCATTACCTGTCCAAATGTGAACGTGATCTGCAATTTACTTCTAGCCAATAGAACGTGGAAAAGGAGAATGCCACTTTATGATTACCTTATATTATATAATATTCTGTCTTCTTATCAGTCCTTTTTTTGCTGTTATTTCATTACATTTTTTCTTTTTCTAAATTTTAAGAATCACTTTATTTTTAAAGTTTTTATTTAAATTCTAGTTATTTGTAGTGTAGTATTAGTTTTAGGTGTACACCCCATCACTTATTTAACCCGTTCCGCCACCCACCTCCCCTCTGGTAACTATCAGTTTCTCCTCTACAGTTAAGAATCTGTTTCTTGGTTTGCCATCTCTCTCTCTTCTTTCCCCTTTGTTCATTTGTTTTGTTTCTTAAATTCCATATAAGTGAAATCATATGGTATTTGTTTTTCTCTGGGTAACTTACTTTGCTTAGCCTAACATCTCTAGCTCCATCTGCATCTTTGCAAATGACAAGATTTTCATTCTTTTACTGGCTGAGTAAGAGTCCAAATATATGTGTATATAAAATACCACCTCTTCTTTATCCATTCATCGGTTGATATATACATCCGTAATTTGACTGTTATAGATAATGTATCCCTTTGATTAGTATTTTTTAATTTTTGGGTAAATACATAGTAATGCAATTGCTGAATTGTAGGGTAGTTCTATTTTTAACTTTCTGAGGAATCTCCACACTGTTTTCCAGAATGGCTGCACCAGTTTGTATTCTCACCAACAGTGTAAAATGGTTCCTCTTTCTCTATGTTCTCACCAACACTTATTTCTTCTGCTGTTGATTTTAGCCACTCTTACAGGTATGAAGTGATATCTTATTATAGTTTTGCTTTGTTTTCCCCTGATGATCAGTGACGTTGAGCATATTTTATGTGTCTGTTGGCCATCTGGATATCTGCTTTATAAAAATGTCTATTCATGTCTTCTACCCATTTTTAATGGATTATTTAGGTTTTTTTACTGTTAAGTTTTATAAGCTCTTTATATGTATTTGGATACTAACACTTTATTGGATATGAGATTTGCAAATATCTTTTCCCATTCTGTAGGTTGCCTGTTAGTTTTGTTGATTGTTTCCTTTGCTGTGCAGAAGACTTTTATGTTGATGAAGTCCCCATAGTTTATTTTTACTTTTGTTTCCCTTGCCTCAGGAGAAATATCTAACATTTATTTTTGAGAATCAGGAGATATATCTAGAAAGTAGTTGCGGTGGCCAGTGTCAAAGAGGTGGCTACTGCCTCTGTTCTCGACGATTTTGATGGTTGAAGGTCTTCTATTTATCTCTTTAAACCATTTTGAAATGACTTCTGTACAGTGTAAAAAAGTGGTCCAGTTTCATTCTTTTGAATGTTGCTGTCCAGTTTTCCCAACATCATTTGTTGAAGAGACTCACTTTTCCATTGGATATTCTTTCCTGCTTTATCAAAGTTGATTGACCATATGTTATGGATTTATTTCCAGATTTTCTGTTCTGCTCCATTGATCTATGTGTCTTTGTGCCAGTACTATACTGTCTTGATCACTACAACCTAGTATTATAATTTGAAGTCCAGTATTGTGATACTTCCAGCTTTGCTTTTCTTCTTCAAGGTTGCTTTGGCTACTTGGGATCTTTTGTCATTTCTAGCAAATTTTAGGATTATTTGTTCTGGCTCTGTGAAAAATGCTGGATGTATTTTGATAGGGACTGAATTAAATGTGTAGATTGCTTCGGGTAATATAGATATTTTCTCAAGGTTTGTTCTTCTAATCCATGAGCATGGGATTTCTTTCCATTTCTTTGTGTCATCTTCAATTTATTTCATCAATGTTTCATAGTTTTCAAAGTACAGATCTTTCACCTCTCTAGTTAGGTTTATTCTTAGGTATCTTATGGTTTTTGGTGCAATTGCAAATGGGAATGACTGATTTCTACTTCTGGTGCTTCATTATTGGTGTATAGAAATGCAACAAATTTCTGTACATCGATTTTATATCCTGAGACGTTATTGAAATTGTGTATTAGTTCTGGCGGTTTTGGTGAAGTCTTTTTGGGTTCTGTATATAGAGTTCATATCATCTGCAAATAGTGAAAGTTTGACTTCTTCCTTGCTGATTTGGATGCCTTTCATTTCTTTTTGTTGTCTGATTGCCTGAGGCTATGACTTTCATTACTACATTAAATAACAGTGGTGAAAGTGGATAGATATCCCTGTCTTGTTTCTGATGGTAGGAGGACAAGCATTCAGTTTTTCCCCATTGAGGATGATATTAGCTGTGGATTTTTCATATATGACCTTTATTTTGTTGAGGTATGTTCCCTCTAAGCCTACTTTGTGAGGGTTTTTTATTATGAATGGATCTTGTACTTTGTCAAATGCTTTTTCTGCATCTTTTGAAATGATCATATGGTTCTTACCTTTTATTAATGTGGTATAATATGTTGATTGATTTGCAAATTAGTCTTGATCTAGATGCTTTCCTGCTTGTTTGATGAAGTAAGTGTTCATATTGGGAAAGCCCTTATAATAAGGAATTGCAGGCAGCCACCAAAAATCGTGAGAGTTTCTAGGAACTGTAGGAGGACTCCACAGGGGGGAGTGTAGTCCAGCTGACAGCCAGCAAGAAGCTTGGAATCTTATTCCAACAGTTGCAAGCCAATGAATTCTGCCAAAACCCTGAGTGAGTTTGGAAGTAAATGCTTTCCCAGTGAAGATTCCAGATGCAAATTCAGGCCCAGCTCCTACCTTGATTGCAGCCTTTTGAGACCCTGAGCTGAGGATCAGCTGAGCTGTGTCCAGATTCCTGATTCTGGGCCCCATTACATAAAAAAAGTAATATAATAAACATGTACTCTTGTTACTTTTGTGTTAATTTGTTATGCAACAATAGAAAAAAAATTAAAACATACTAAAGTATATTTTGCTTAGGAGAGGAAGTTTCAGAGGCAGACTAGAAAATAAACTAGGCAAAAGAAACCTAACATATTTTCAATAAGTGTTAATGTTTAGATTTTTCATTTCTAAAAAGAGGGATTATAAAAATTGAATTAGAAGAAAGGAAATTACTTGAAGCAATTTGGAAAGGGCTCAACACCATGGTGAAAAGTTAAGATGAAATGAGTGGGGGGCCCAACTGTGGTGAGGGACTTTGTTTTAAGTTATTTTCTTTGAAATTGCAGTAGTTTTTCAGTTATTTGAAAACCCTGTAAGACAATCTAGCTAAGATTCTTTGTTTAACTTTTGGGGAAAGAATGTAAGAAAGAGCTAGGGCCTCAAGCACAAGAGAATGGTTAGCCTTCAGTTTTGCTTTAAACTTTATGTTTCCTATTATGAATATCATCTACTACTACTACTAGTAGTAATAATAAAATTATGACCTGTTCTATTTTCAGTTGGAATAACAAAATAGAGAATTTTTAATGCTTTCTATTTGTAAAATAATAAAATCCAATTATGCTCCTGTCTGTAAAAGTCTTTAAAAATAATTTTCTTATATCTCTTTGCCTAATAATTAAATGTTTGTTTATTCATCAGCATAATATATTTTGAAATAAAATCAGCTCTAATTCACAAATTTTAGTGTTATCTTGCTGTAAGGCAGCGACTGTTCTTTAGTTGCTTTATTAGTATCTGTGAACACATCATGCATTTATAAAAACAACAAAATATTGTATTGTCATTGAGCTTGCATATAATGGAGTAGCAAAAAAGGACAGATAGGAAAATGAGAGTTAATTAGGAAACATGGTTTCATTAAATATGTGAACAATTGTATTAACAGGCTCAGTCAATGTAGCTTCTACACTGTCCCCTACCAGATATATTAAGATGGTTATCTCCATTGCTAAGTAAATTTGTGAGAAAGAATGCTGATTATAATCTTCAATTACTCGTTTATTTATAAAGCATCTGTTTATAAGAAATAAAGGGAAATCATTGATAAACCGTCTCACACTGGAAGCCCTATGTAAAATTGCAAAATTTTCAGGGTAATATTTGCCACATTCACCATTTTTTCTTTGGGTGCAATATATGCATGAGTTGGAAATGAAGGATACAGAGGGACAGAGAGACTCAGTGCAAGGGATAGTAGCACTAAGGCCCACTCCCCAACCTCTCTTACTTCTAGTAAAGCCAACCAGGACTTCAGTAGTCACTAAAAATTATCTGTTGTTTTTCAAGGACTTCTGGATTTAAAACACTATTTTGAGAAGGGGTTTTTGCAGAATCTAACTTTGTTCTGCAAAGACTTTTAAAACATCTGCAAAAAATGATCTAAAGATGATTTATAATCGTATACCAAAAAGAATTATATGATAAAATAGAAATCATAGCAATCTATGTATTTAAATGTTTATGAGCAGGAAATTCCAAGTCTTCTGCAATTAACATTGTAATATGCCTAAATAATGTTTCATTTCAGTGGTTATTATAGTGTAAAGCTCACCAGTCTTCAAACTACCCATAAAAACAGCTTTCTAGTACCCCCAACTTGATTATGAATGAACATCTACATGTCACTAAGTTTAAAAGAAAGACTTTAATATGAAAGACAGATTGCAATACTGTCTAAAAATCAGTGACTCATAGTAATGAAGTCAACAGAGAAAACAGTAGAAAAAAACCAACTTCAACAATTACAGTTAATGTCGACAGAGAAGATATATTATTCATAAAATAAACCAAAATGCTTTGCAAACAATGTTGAAAAATTAAAAATACAATAATGATGATTCTGGTCTAAACTCCTGTTTTTAAGGAGCTTAGAAGTAATTACTCCCATCCTTACATAAAGAAAATAGCTGAAATGAACTGAAAATCAAAAACTTTACCTAGTCCCGTCATAGAAATGAGACACAGGGCAAGCCATCATGTTCAAACTGAAGAGTCAGGAGAATAGAGAGAAATTCACAGTTGACATCAGCATACTGGGATCAGAAGATGTGTGAGACAGTAACTGGAAACTAGGAATACTTACATGGTAATTGATGGATAGTAGGAGGCTGAGTGTAGATTATCTTGAGAGCCAAAAACTCCTGTGGGCCCAATCTTAAGGAAAGACCCACACTTTCATGGGTTTTACCTAGAGCAGCAACATAAGGTTCTTATAATGAGGAATAGAGAAAAATTGCTTTAAAAATTAAGTAGATATCAATAGCAGGCAGGTATCAGGAAAATTTGGACATATTTGGAGGTTAATCAATATACTTCTAAATAACACAGGGGTCATAGAATTGTCTCAAGATAAGTTTTAAGATATTTTGAACTAAATGAAATGAAAATACAATTATGAAAATATGTTGAATATAGCAAAAATGCTTAGGAGAAATTTATAGCATTGAGTGCATACGTTACAAAATGAAAAGATCAAACATCAATAGTCTAGGCTTCTGCCTTAGGAGAATAGATAAAAATGAGCAATATGAACCTAAGGAAGCAAAAATAAAATAATAAAACTTAGGAAAGAAATCGATGAAATTGAAAACAAGAAATCAATGGAGAAAAATCAACAAAACCTACATTTGATTTTTGAAAGATCAATAAAATTATAAATGTCTAGGCAGGCTAAGTAAGAAAAATGAAGAAAGAGAATTTTCTAATATCAGATATGAAGAGGGGCCATTACTACTCAACTCAGATTGGGAAAATGGTTCCATTATGAAATATTTACACTTCTATTTCCCTATAGCAAATAATTGTGAAATTATTCTGGCCAGAAAGTGACGATTTTATGATGCTGAATTATTTTGGTGTGAAAAACTATATTAAGTTGTAATTTCATGGTGATTATACTTCATGGTGATTATATTTCATGGTGGTATAATCACCATGAAATTACCATATAATCCAGCAATCTCACTTCTGGGTATATATCCAAAGGAAATGAAAATTGGGTCTTGAAAGGATATCTGCATTCCCATTTTTATTTCAGCATTATGCACAATAGCCAGAATATGGGAAAAAAAACTAAATGTCTCTCAAAAGAGGAATTGGTAAAGGAGATGTGGCATATACAGCCAGTGGAATATTATTCAATCACAAAAAGATGGAATTCCTGCTATTTGTGATAACATGGATGGACATTGAGGGCATTAAGCCAAGTGAGATAAATTCAACAGAGAAAGAAATACTGTATGATATTACTTATATGAGGAATCTAAAAGAGCAGAACTCAGAAACAGATAGTAGAAAGGTGGTACCAGGGGTTGGAGAGTAGGGAAATTGGGGAGATATTGGCCAAGGTTACAAACTAGCAATTACAAGATGATAAGTCTGCGGAGCTATTGTACACCATTGTGTCTATAGTTAACAGTAATGCACTATATTCTTCAGAATTGTTAAGAGATTAGATCTTAAATGTTCTCAGCACAAAAAAGTAATGATAATTATGTGATGTGATGGAGATTTAGAGAATGCTGTGGTGATAATCATATTGGGAGGAATAGAAGTATCAAATCAGCATGTTGTACACCTCAAATTTACATATTGTAATTTGTCAATTATGTCTCAATTTTTAACATTCCACAAAGTCTTTAAATAGAAGTTTAACGAATTTTAATGTCATAATAAATAATATGGCAAAATATAATAACGGATTTACACCAAGAAGAAAAGGAGTAATTCCTTTCTTTTTGTGAGTAAACCATCCTAGAAATGTGTAACACACTTACATCAGCGTAATTGTTTATATTCTACATAAATGCATAAGAGGCAAAATGAAAACATATACAACTATAGAGAAGCCTCTAAACTAGGAAAAAGAAAATGGAGCAGATCTATTTTTAAACCACATTTGATAATTTATTAATGTTTTTGGAATAAAACTGCATGAAGTATCTCCTAAACGTTTCTCTTTAACAATCTTGTAACCACAGAATTTGTTTTGTATCACCAACAAAAGCAGCATGTCCATGGAATAAACTTTAGTAGCCCTCTCTAAAACAGAATTTGTCTTGAGTGGCCTGGGTGTGGTTAAGCATCCGGCTTCGGCTCAGGTCAGGATCTCGTGGGCTTGAGCCCAGAATCGGCTCTGGGCTGACCGCTCAGAGTCTGGAACCTGTCTTCAGATTCTGTATCTTCCTCTCTCTCTGCCCCTCCCCTGCTCACGCTGTCTCTCTCTGTCTCTTAAAAAAAAAAGCGTAAAACAATTAAAACAGAATTTGTCTCAATGGGAACCCTGTTTTTGTCATAAACAAAGTAATAGAAATGTTTGAAAGCACAGTGTTCCCAACACTTCATACTTTATTTCTGAAGATACTTACAAAATATTTATGTGTGACTTAACAGTTGGTGGCAAACAACTCCTGTTCTAATTCACAGTTCATTGACCTTAAACTTGTTGGGATAAAACAACACAAAAAATGAAATAAAAGGAAGTGAAAAAAATAAAAAAATTTAAATGAATATTTTCAATTTAAATAACTATGTGATAGTTTTTCCAGAAAAAAATGAAATATCATTTCTTCTTTTTAGTTTTTTTTATTGTATTAAAATGAACAATAAACACTAAAAATACAGCTGACCCTCATCTCCTACTTTAATATTCATCAGATATTCTTATTACAAAGTTTTGAATATGTATGTTGTATTTTTCTCAACAAAGCCTAATATATTTTCGGTAGAATATAAAGAATATTGAATGAAAGTATGAATATTAATAAAACCAATCCTCAATTTTCAAAATGCTTTCCTTCAAAGGTTACATGAAGTATATATTATATGCTTATCTCAAAAATCCAAGAGTTAGAGAAATTCTTACTTGAGTACTTATTTCTCAATGTGGTTTTTTTTCTGGACATCACCTTAATAGTCAACAAATGCTGGTACCTAGATAGGAAAAAACAGGGCCTCTTAGACATTAGCATAAAATGATTTTGGTCAATTTAAGGAGAAATTTCATAGAGGAGGCTTTTAGTTCTTTGCAGTGAGTCGAATACATACTCTAAAAATGTATAATCTCTTCCTGGGGACAGGGGTTGGAGGGATACACTTACTGATAATCTCTTTATGCAAGCAAACTATCATCATTTGAAAATTTGAAATTTTAATGATCTTTTTGCATGCTTTTTAAGGAGTACGAAAAAAGATATTTATAAAGAACTTTGTACATTTCCTGGCCTTTAATAGTTATTCAACAAAGATTCTGGAATAATATTCCTTTGTATATGCCTGCCACATTTTTTGTACCACAGAATCATATTTCTACTGGATATTTACAGTAATATGGATCTCGAAACACACCAAACCCCACGGTCATTCATATCTACCAATGCATTAGAAAAAGGTCAAGTAAAGATGATGCATTTTATTGACAGTAGAATTTTTTAAAACTTCTATATATTTTAAGTTATGAAGAGATATTTCTGAAAATAAAAACATGGCATTTTCTGAAGAATCTCATGCACCTTGTAACCTTCAGAACACACTTTGGAAAAGAACTTGTCCAACATTTTCCGTGTCCAGTATTGACATTCCAACCCAACTTCCCCAAAAGCCGCTTCACCCACAGTCTTTCCCATCTCAGTCAGCAACAACCTCATCTCCTACTTCCTTAACAAAAGCAAGTAAACAAACAAACATACACGTTGGTGTTATTCTTTTTTTTTTTTTTAATCTTTCTCTTTCTCTCACACTACACGTGGCATCTGTCCAGAAATCCTGCAGGGCCAGTTTTCAATAGAAAGCCCAGGTCTGTTCATTGCTCTAGTTCTTCATTGTAACACCTTGTCCAGGCACTGTTACCCGCTTGATTATTGCAGTCGCCTCCTTGCTATTGCAGTGGTGCCTCATCGAAGCAGCTTCTTGGTTTTTGGAGTAGCCCATGATTGTTGCAACGGTCTCTAATTATTGCAACAGCTTCTCATCACTGTATTCTTGTAGTAGCTCCTGGTTATTGCAGAAGCCCCTGATTATTGCAGCAGCCTTCTGACTGCTCTCCTGTTTTTTCTATCGTTGCTCCACTTCAAACTCTTCTGAACGCTGCAATCAGCATGATTGTGCTAAACCTTAGGTCAGATCACATTACTACTCTGCTGAAAATCTTCCAGTGTTTTCCCTTTTATACACAACAAAAGCCAAAGCGTGTAGCATGCTCTACAAGTTTTTCCACCATCTGGGATTAAATTCTCAGGCTGCCATAGTCTATTCTAGCCACACTGCTTTCCCTCACTTGCCTCAAGTGTGATGAGGCTTCTGAAGACCTTAGTGTTTGTTCATTTATTGGTTTATATCTAAAACATTTACCCCCATTTCTCTCACCCTTTGTATTCATGCCCCATCCTCTGTGAGGCTTCCCAGACGCCTATTTAGAAATGCAGGCCATTCTCAACACTTCCTGTTTTGATTGTTCACTTAGTACATATTATCTTCTGTCACACGCATTTTTTTTCCTTATTTGTTTTCTCTCTTGTCTCCAAAGAATGCAAGCTTCAGGGACATCTGGATGACTCAATGGGTTAACCATCAGACTCTTGATTTCAGCTCCGGTCGGTCGGTTGTGATCTTAAGATTTGTGGGACCAAACCCCACGTCAAGCTTGGCACTGACTGTGTGGAGCCTGCTTGGGATTCTCTCTCTCCTCTCTCTCCCCTTCCCCCTGCTTATGCTCTCTTTCTCTTGCAAAATAAATAAATAAATAAATATTTTAAAATGGAAGTTTCATAAGGGCATGGTTCTTGACAATTTTGTTCATTGCTAGATCAAAATTTCTTAAAGTTTAGGATACAAAGAACTCTTGCAAATATAGACACAAGTGGGCGCATAATAAATATTGGATTTGTGAGTGAATGTCTACAAGTTATTCTTTTTTAACATTTATTCGTTTTTGAGAGACATGAGTTGGGGAGGGGCAGAGAGAGAGGGAGACAGAATCTTACGCAGGCTCCAGGCTCTGAACTGTCAGCACAGAGCTCGACGTGGGGCTTGAACTCACAGACTGCAAGATCGTGACCTGAGCTGGAGTCAGACGCTTAACTGACTGAGCCACCCAGGTGCCCCATGAATATCTACAAGTTATGATTAAAGGTTCAGCTTCAGAAAAAGGTGACACATATCTGCTCCACTTCACCATATCCAGGAGACTTAAAAGGAAATTGAACTTGTTGGGACCAAGCCCATTCTGGATAACTTTGACGGATTTGTAATACTCAATCCAAAGTGGAACCCTGATTATTCTGTAAATAGATCATCTTTTTCAATTCTTCTACCTTTGATGTTTTAGGCTGAAAGATTCAGATGCTGAGGTCGTACTGTGGGAAATGGCAGCATTCCTCTGTTCGGGTGAAAATACATATGAGAAAGGAAGGGAAATATATTCAGAGGCCTGGATAATCTCTCTGGGTGGAAGGTGGATTGCCCTCTGGCAGTACACATTTCCAGCCTGGCAGTTTATAGACGATTTGCTCTCAGAGATGTCCAGGCTTGAGGACAGAGAAGAGGTTAGGAGCTACAATGCATTAGTGAGGATCATTTTCCTTGGCACTGCTAGATCTGTTATGTAAGAAGAGTTTCCATGTCTCCTGCGCTGTAATTTCTTTGAGTTACTCCAATTTTTCAGTGCAATGTGATAAAACATAGAGTCCCAGGGAGTAGAATAGTGAGGTACTAAAGGGATATTCATACCTATAAAAACAACATAGGAAAATTCACATTCTGCCAGACGAGGCCATTGACCAGGAAATTACAGCAGAGAGGAGAGTTATAATACCCCATAGTGTTAGGAATTGTACTAGGAGCATGTTATGGGGTGGAAGGCTCAGATGTGGATAAGAGACAATTTCTTTTTCCAAAACATACTAGGAAGGGAAATTTTAAAAACAGTAGAACTAAAAAGTGTTAAAAACAGACTATGTCATAAGACTCTATACCCTGTATGTTGATATTTGAATCAAAGAATGCACTGGGATATATTCCCATGTTAATTAGCAAGATAATTATGATGTATTCATTTCAAAAATGCACATTTTTTAGGATATTTTGTTCAGATAGAATTATGAAAGTAGGATAAGACAGTAGTAAGTAATAGAGGTGATAAGGAAGTATGCAACATCCTTTTTTCTTTGGTGAAAATACAAAATCATTAAAGAGCAAATTAAAGGGACAAGATTGTCATCAAAAATGTCAGCATGATAAATATTTGTCTTTCTCCCATTTATTTAGATAATTATTTAGATAATTAAGGATTTGTTAGAGAATTTTTCCTGTTATTGAAAATCACTGTGACACTATATATGTGTATAGATTTAAGCTGATGATTCTCTGAAAGAAATCTAAATATCCAAGGTGCCCTCCTACCTATAGTTATCATACAAATGTACAAGATGAGTAGATTCATCTTAGTTTCACATTTCTTAGATAGTATAGACAGACTTATGCTCCTTGGCTCACAGTTCACTTTAATTTCCATACTAGTTTTGTGTTTAAAACTTGCCCCTTAAATCCTTGTTCATTGATTGAGCACCATATATAGTGCTTGAGTTCTGGTATACGGAAGAGTCCTGTTTCACTACCTGAACATTTTGCAGGAAATCAAAACTGCACAATTATACAGGGAAGAAAATTAATAGACTACTTCTGGATAAGCATATTTAAGTAGGGGTTTATGTGACCTTTGACCTTTTAATCCTTATATTTTTCACACACTTTATTTATTTTTTTATTTTTTTAATGTTTTATTTATTTTTGATACAGACAGAGACAGAGCATGAGAGGGGGAGGGTCAGAGAGAGAAGGAGACACAGAACTGGAAGCAGGCTCCAGGCTCTGAGCTAGCTGTCAGCACAGAGCCCGACGCGGGGCTCGAACCCACGAGCGTGAGATCTGACCTGAGCCGAAGCCGGAAGCTTAACCGACTGAGCCACCTAGGCGCCCCTTTTTCACACACTTTTGATATAGTTCAAGGATAAATTGAAGATAAATTATAGTACAGAATTTTAACAATCTCATTAGTTATATTTAAAAGCTAGGTGGAGGACTGGAAATTTCCAACATAGTTTTTGAGACTAAATATTGGGTTAAATTTCACATTATTTATCCCTTTTTGGTCAATTAGCATGAAATTTTAGTGTTATCAACCCTAAAGACTTTAGAGAAGTTTCCTAAATTTCTACTCCCATATATGTTTCCATTTCTCAGATTTCTGTTGACTAGCAGCATTTCTTTTTGTGTTTCATGTGTACAGTCATTAATATTTTTCACGTATGATGCCATTTTAATATTCAAGAAATCTGAAGTCAAATCCTAAATGACTCCTGTCATCCTCAAGGGACAAACTTAAAACATTGAATTAAGGCTTCAACTTTATTTATTTAGTTTATTCATTTATTCATTCATTCATTTATTCATTTATTTATTTATTTATAGAATGTGAGTGGGGGAGTGGGGTGGGGGGAAGAGAGAGAGGAAGAGAGAAGGAGCAAGGGAGAAGATTTTAAGCAGGCTCCACGTGCAAAACCCAACATGGTGTTTGATTCCAAGATCCTGGAATCATGACTTGAACCAAAATCAGTAGTCAGGCCCACTCAACTGACTGAGCCACCCAGCCACTCCAAGGCTTAAACTTTTGATTTTAAGTATTTATACAAAAGAAATTAGTATAGCAATTACTCATGCTCCCGTCTAACAGCATGTATCCATCCATAATAAGGTCAGGAAAAAAATGGTGATTCAGTTATAACAGCTGTTTAATGCTGTTAAAGTAAAAGCATTAGAAAGATTTTTTTCTTTTAATTATTTTTATTAATGTTACTACCACTTGGAAGTAATTCCACTGCTTTTGCATTTATGTGAATGAAAATCAAATCAATAATCAAAATAGTTAATATGTAAAGTGATTTAAATTTTAAAATTATAGGCTTTACTTAGGGTTTTTTGCATGTGCAGTTTTATCTCTTAATGTCTCTCTCCAAGGGTAAGAAATTTATGAAATTTCAATTATTATTTGATATTCACAATATATTTTTGGTGCCATTACTATTCAAGTCTCTTACTGTTCATCTCATTCTTTAACTCATGTCCTTTAATATAGGAAAGGTTTAAAACATAAAGACAAGGTTTGACTTTTTCAAAGATTATGATTATGAATATGATGAGTATGTTTTCTCAGGTGCTTGCAATGTCTGTAAAGGGAAATATAGTCATTACTGTCTAATGTTTATCTAATTTCTGTATTTTACCAATTCTAGATGCTTTTACCAATGTAGAGGAAATTGTTATAATGTTAGTATTTGAATAGAATTCAAGATATTTCTGTTTGATGGTCTTTTTCACAGTTTAGAAAATTGAGATACAGAGACAGAAAGTGATTTGACAAGTTTACACAGTAAAGTAAAGGGAAATTGATAACTCATACAGAAATATGAAAACTTAATTTGACTTGGGAATGGAAGGATTAAAATAATAAATTATTAAATAACCTCATCCTATATTTGGAATACATTTCATGAATTTTATGTCATTTTATGTTCTTTACATGTACTCAACTTAATTTTCACTTAAGGAAAAGTAATCATTATCTTAATGGAGTAGGAAACTCAAGGGCAAAGAGATTTAGGTACATTTCCAAGTATTCATTGCAGACCCCAGATTTGAAATCAGTTTATATTTCACAAACTAAACTCTTAAAAATGACTCTCTATACACCAAGATTTCTGTACCTAGAACTTCTACAACGGTAGAAAGTGCTATCATTCTACTGTTTTGTTTTCTCTCTGTAATCTGTGCCACACCTCCATTTTAACATTTATTTTCTCCAACCTGTAACCTTTATATCCTTCATCTTTCCATTATTTCTACTCTTCTTCCTTTCCAAGTCATGGCTATTCCTAGATCATTAAATCTTGGAATTGAATGGGACCTTGGGGGTCTGCTCTAACTCTTTCATGTTACATATGAGGAAATTGAAACTCAGATACTTAAAATTGCTTGCCTTAGGCCCTACAGCTAGTAGATGGTAGAACTAAAAATGAAAGTATATCTTCTAAAAGTTCAATGCTCCTGACAATACACTCCTTTCGCTTCATATAGTGTTCTTCAGTGGTGGAAGCATGTCAGTCCAAAATTGTTTTAATAGAATCCCTTCAAACTTGAAGGAACAATTTGGTTTCTTGTTTTGTTTTATTTGTTTCAAGAAAAGGAACTCATTAACAAAATTCAAACTACAAGCAGTAAGAGTGACCTTAAAATATTGGAGAATTATAAGATATGGTTGCTCTCTTATAAATAAGAATTACAATTACACGATCATATAAGCCAGGGCCATGAGTGGTTGCTGGTATATAAACAGTTTAAAATTTCAATCTTGGGGTTGTGAGTTAGACCCCCGTTTGGGTATAGAGATTACTAAAAAAACTAAACTTAAAAAATTAAAATCTTAGGGATTTAATGCAATAAATCTTTATATCTTATTCAAGTCAGATCCCGATAACTGCACTGGAGAGATTTTTTCAGGGGCAACTGAGGGAAAGAGCTTTCTTAAATCTTGCTGCTCCACCCTCTCTACGAGTCATCTTCTAGATTTTTTGCATTCTTCCAGCTATTGTTTGAAGACAGAGATGTGGGATATTCTGTAAACTGTTTTATAACAAGGCTTGGATTCACACACAACATTTCTAGCCTTACATTTGGCTAGAATCCAGTTCATGACCCCAGCACAATTGTAAATAAGACTGAAAAAGAATCATCTAATATGTGTCTAGAATAAGGACTCTAAATTGGTAAATGTCTTATTAGTATCTATCTCAAATTAAGTTCTACTATAGTCTACCCCAAATGGAATATGCCTGGTCATTAAGACTATGCTTTTGGGGTGCCTGAGTGGCTAAGTCAGTTGAGCGTCTGGCTTCGGCTCAGATCATGATCTAATGGTTTGTGGGTTCGAGACCTGCATTGGGCTCTGTTCTGATGGCTAGCTCAGAGCCTGTAGCCTGCTTCGGATTCTGTGTCTCCCTCTTTCTCTGTCCCTCCCCTGCTCATGCTGTCTCTATCTCTCAAAAAAAAAAAAACATAAAAAATTTAAAGACTATGCTTTTTATGTATCAAAATGAGCAAAACAAAATGGATAGAATCACATAATCTAAAAAAATGAATTTTATAAAGCTTATAAGTATAGTTTATCCAAATTCATATTAGTCTTTGGTATATAAAAGTGTATGCAATTTTTTCAGTTCTACATTTCCAAATGGTTTTACCAGGCAGGTCAGAATTGTCATTCATATTTCAAACTCTATTCTAATATTCTAATATTTATGGTGCTTCAGTGATCATCCTTGGTATATTTTACCAAATATGGCTGTGACTAGAATTTGGGATGATATGGATCGTATACCTTTCCCCTCTTCCTGAGTGCATACTTGATCCCTATTTATTGCTGAGATTCATAAAGTTTAAATGTGTCCTGACCATCTGTTTGCCTCCAGAAGAACTCACCAAGTGAAAGTAGACATTATTTTTATTCTTTAAACATTCTCCTAATTAAAGCCAGCTCTTGGCAAATTACAGATTGTTAAGAATATGTTGCTATATCAAACTACTAAATAAATGTTATACTTTATTTATATACTGTATTTGGTCAATTATTATAATATATACTATAATTTATGATGGTGAAATATCAAAATCATGGAAAGAATACAATGCTACAAATCTATTAGAATGTCTGCCTTGCTTATAATGTATCTTTTTTCCTTTGGAAAATGACTATTACTCATAGATTTGAACCTCTAAGACTCACGTTTCATTATATAACCTTATCCTATGACTATAGTTGATGTGGTAATGGCAAGGAGTTGACATAATTTAAGCCATTAGAATTTATTTCCTGAAAATATGAGGGAATTCATGGACTTATATTTGGTTTTGTTTTTTATTTTGCTTTTGTTCTGCATGTTTCTAAATGTAATAACTTTGACACATAAACTATTAAAATATGAGCTGTCTGTATTCTGCCTTAGGAGTCTTTACTCAGAAATGTGTCAACAGAAAGAAAAGGAAATGAAGCTTATATACAGAGAAGAACACAAAATCTGCAAAGATCTCTGGCTGCTTTATCCAATGACAGTCTACCTTATGTCTAAAACTAAGATCTATAATATTTTCCTGTGGATTACTTACCTTCTCTTCATGTTTAAAAGATAGTCAAATGGGTTTCTTTACTTAAAACCAAAAGAGATTCAACTGTAACAAATTCTACCTCAAAATATTTATCAGACACAGGCAAGTTTAGCACATGAGTAATATGCCTATTTCAAGGTAACATGCATTTTATTATATTTGGCTTTGATCAACAAGTATAAAAAAGAGAATTAGACCTTATCAGTAGAACACTATAAGCAGGAACAATCTTACTCTTTGACTTTCTATGTCAATGTCAATTAAAATTCTAAAAAAGTAGAATACATGTTGAATTTATAAGCAATGATAGTTCAAACACCACCAACATTGAAGTGACCTGCTTAAAAATCTTTTTAAAAATCAGTCTATTTTCTGAATAATTTCCACATGTTTACTGGCCTTGATTCCTACTGAGAATAGAGCTTTTATCTAAGAAGATATGTAGTGCCCAGAAGGCTTTAAGTTGTTAAAGAATTGGCCTATAGAATTCATTAGAGGAAAACCTATTTTAGCTCATCCTGAATAAACCATACACTAATAAAGAAGTTTTGTCTAAAGTGTTGGCATGGAATTTTCCTTTTGTTATGAGCCATAAATTGTGAATGTATTAATATTTGTGACTCTCAAGAAAAGATACTATAACTTGTTATTGGCATCACAAATATATGTAATGGAGACATTCTTGACTCACTGGCAGGTTATGACATTTGAGGGTCATGATTTGTAGGAAAGAAATAGAATATTGTTCTTAGAATTGCAAACATTCCCTTAATTAGCAGGATTATAGCCAAAAATCTTCCTAAGGACAAAATAACAGCAGCCTATTTATTTGTGAGGTGATTTTCTGTAAATCTGTAAAGTGGACCTCTATGCTACAGGTGACACACAAAATGCAATCAACTCCTAGATTTAAAACAAATACTATTGAGGCTCCTGGGCAACTCAGTCGGGTGAGCTTTTGACTTTGGGTCAAGTCATGATCTCAAAGTTTGTGGGTTGGAGCCCCACATCAGGCTCTGTGCTGACAGCTCAGAGCCTGGAGCCCATTTCACATTCTGTGTCTCCCTCTCTCTCTCTTTCTTCCTCCCCTACTCATGCTCTGTCTCTCTGTCTTTCAAAAATAAATAAATGTTAAGAATAATTAAACAAACAAACAAAGAAACAAACACTATTCAGGATAAATTCTGGGGAAAAATGCTACTGTCTGGGATGCCTTAGTGAATCAGTTGGTTAAGCCTTTGACTCTTGATTTTGGCTCATGTCATGATCTCACGATTTGTGGGACCAAGCTCCACTTTGCGCTCTGTGCTGACAGCATGGAGCCTGCTTGAGATTCTCTTAACTTAGCAGAATTTTATCTTTTAGGAAACTGTAGTCTCTAATTGAGGATGGATTTATTTTTTCTTAGAGAAGGTGAGGTGGAGTGGGGCAGAGGGAGAGAGAGAGAGTCGTAAGCAGGCTCCACACCTGCAGTGGGGCTCCATCTCATGACTGTGAGATCATGACCTGAGCTGAAATCAAGAGTCAGTGTTCAACCAACTGAGCCACCCAGTGACCCTGACATGGTGGGTTTTTATAAATGGACAATCATTAACAAAATAAATAACTGTAAAGAAAACATTTTTTTTCCAAACAAATGCTTTAGATATGCACAATTCTCCTTCTTACCATTTTTCCCCTAAATAAAGTCTCCTTACATCTGTTTCATTTAAACATTTTACTGGCTGTCATTTGTAACTTGCTTCTAAGGACAATAAAAAATATTAGTAGGTTGAATAATTGTTTAGATTGTTTAAATGATTTATTATAGATTATTTTAATAAAGCTGTATTCTTAGCTTTCTCTTCCCCCTTCCTTAACCCATTTTTATAAATAGGTATATTCTTCCTGTGTATATCATTGATAATTTGTCCTACATCAAAGAAAAGGATTTTGATTTTATTTAATGTTGAAGAAACCACGAGAAGATACAGTTTCCAAGTTTTATTTTTTCCTAAATTGGAGCTTCTCATTGCTGATATAAGCCAAATTTAAACAAAACTCTATCCCTGGGGCTATCCCAGAAAGCTGCCTCAGAAATGTTAAATTATGATTGCATCTGTTCCATTCATTACATTGGGAGTTATGATATATAAGGTAAGCAGGTACAAATGAAATGGTATTTAATTTTAGTACTTATATTCCGTGAATCCAGACATACCCACAGGTTTGTGGTTTGCCAGTCTTCAGTTGAGAAATCCCTGTAAAAGTGATACTGCAAGAATAAGATTAGGCTGTATCCCCTGAAGGATTTTGTTATCCAGGAAAGCAGAGATTATGCTTTGCTCCCTTGGAAACATCAAGCTCAGAGTAAAGATGAGAATAAAACTCTAAGGAGAAATGTAATATGTATGCATGTACACATGTACATCTTTCCAGAGCTGGCACCTTACTCACTTGGCATAACTAACTAGAAATTAGAAAATTACAAATTCTGTGTTGAAGAGCCAACTTGAGCCAATTCATGAGTTCATCCTCATGAATTCTACAAGGGTCAGTTGTCTACATGAGATGAGCCTATCCTTGTGGCTGTTACCTTATTTCTTTAAGTTTTTTTAAGTTTATTTATTTTCCAGAGAAACAGAACATGAGCAGGAGATGGACAGAGAGAGAGGGAGACACAGAATCCAAAGCAGACTTCAGGCTCCCCGCTGTCAGCACAGAGCCTGATGCGCAGCTTGAAACCACAAACCATGAGATCATGACCTGAGCCAAAGTCAGATGCTTAAGTAGCTGACTGAGTCACCCAGGCACCCCTATCCTATTATTTTTAAGGTTCAAGTAAAGTATATTTGGAAAACATCATGTAGTAAAACTGAGTGGCTCATATTTCATGTCATAGTGGAATGAGAAGGTCTAAAAATCATAAACATATCTGGAAACCTATTCCTGAATGGTTTTCTTTTGTTTTTGTTTTGTTTTTCCAATTTGTTTAATGTGTATTTATTTTTGAGAAAGACACACACACACACACACACACAGTGTGAGCAAAGGAGGGGCAGAGAGAGAGAGGGAGACACAGAATCCAAAACAGGCTCCAGGCTCTAAGCTGTCAGCACAGAGACCGATGCAGGGCTTGAACCCACGAACCGTGAAATCATGACCTGAGCTAAAGTCGGAAGCCCAACAGACTGAGCCACCCAGGCATCCCTCTGAGTGGTTTTCTTTTTAAATTTTTTTTACATTTATTTATTTTTGAGAGACAGGGCTAAAGCAGAGGAGGGGCAGAGAGAGGAGACCTAGATTCCAAAGCAGCCTCCAGGCTCTGAGCAAACGTTCATCACAGAGCCTGATGGGGGGCTCAATCCCACGAGCTGTGAGATCATGACCTGAGCCAAAGTCTGATGCCCGACCAACCAAGCCACCTAGGCACGAAAGGGACTTTTTCCACTTTCCTTAGGAAAAGATCACCTGCCTGGTAGTCCAAAAGCTTTTTGTTTGTTTGTTTGTTTGTTTGTTCATTTATTTTGAGAGAGAGAGAGTACACATGTGCTTTAGTGGGAGAAGAGCAGAGGGAGAGGGAGGGAGAGAGAGAATTCCAAGCAGGATCTGCTGTCATCGTCCCTGAGCTGTGAGAACATGACGTAAGCAGAGATCAAGAGTAGGATGCTTAACTGAATGAACTACCCAGGAGCCTCTAAAAGCTTCTGTGATGAACTTAGCTTAGCCATTATATTTTTGCCCCAGAATGAGCTATTTTTGGCAATACCTCCTCTGTTAAGTGAAGAAACTGATCTGAGCAGTTTCATGGCTCCTAGTATTTTGAAGTATTACTATTTTTAAAATCCATCAAAGTTCTGCATCTAAGAGTGTTAAAAAAAATCTACAAACTTTTTTTTTTTTTTACCAGATAACAGACGTCCCCTTTTGTCTTTCCTCAGAGGTCATCATTTCCAGTTTTTTAAAGTTATTCCTGTACTTGCCTCTGTATCTCTGAAAATGTACTTATATTGCTTCTTTTTTAAAAGAAGGAGCATATTTTTTTGATATGTTTTATGTTTTATTTTTGTTGTTGTTATTTTTAAAAAGTGCCTTACATGTATCTATGTATCCAGAGGATATAATTTAACCTGCAGAGTGATGAAACTCATAGTAAAATAGGCCCTTGATATTAGAATTTTTAGTTTGTAGAAATAATATATAAAAGAAGAATTTTTTTTTGGCTTTTAAGAGCTTTAGTAAATAAAAAACTGTTTTTATTCTCTAATACCACATAAGTTTTAGGATTTTATAGGCAAACATGGTTCAGTCTATACATATTTTTTACACAATTTATTTTTTTAACATATGCAATTATTTTCTGTCATTTACAATACAGTAGTTTCAATGATACTCCAAACAGATAAAACTTGAAAATGATAATAAAAGTGAGCCAACTAATTTTTTGTTTTCATGTTTGGAGAAAGAGCAGATGTTCAACTGCTGTTGGCTTCCATTTCTGCTTTCTGGTTTAAAGGATCTGTGAGCTGACGCCTGAGATGGTTCCAGAAAGCCCGAGCTCCTGAGGCCTGAAAGCAGTCTGAACATGCACCACCATGTTGACCATCACCCAGACACTGCAGGGTGGGAGCCACACCAAGAGATGAGGAACGGCCAGAAGGGTCTCCGACTTTATATCACTATGACGAGAAGACATTTTACAAGTGCTATATTAGGAAACTTGCCAATTATGCAAGATTATTGCATACAGCATTGGCAAGAGTTTGATGAGGTTTCACCGCTGGGGGTAATTTGTAAATACGGATCCAAACTTCAAAGAGTCAATCTAATCTTCTCATATGTAAGAATCTATTCTCAGGGAATAACCTGAAATAAATAAGGTTTATATTCTAAAAAAAAAAAAAGAAGGAGCATAGACAATTCTCTTATTAGTAGACAATTGACTCTTCACTGTGAAAAAGTGAGATTTCTTATCCTGATGTCCTCTCACACTACATTGACAATTGAACATGAAATATGTTGTCCTCTGAAAAACATTCTCTGAAGAAAATAATTATCGTTTTGTCCCATTTGTTTACTTTTCCATTCATTTATCCTGAATTTATCATCAGATGCTCTCAGATATGTGTGTGTGTGTGTGTGTGTGTGTTTCTGTGTCACTATTATAAACAAGCCTGTCCTAAGAACCTTCCAAACTTACAAAAGTGCCTTGTTTTGTCACCAGCCCTGCTACACATCTGTGTTCCAGAGACCACCACTGCCATCATTTCAATAATTCCATTCACATATTTCTTTTGTTTGAAGTCCTTTTTACTGGTTCCCACATCTCTTGCTTTCTTGCTTGATTCCCTAATTTAGTTGAACACTTTGTCTAATAACTTTCTGAGAAAGGGTGCTTGGAGTTAAATTCTTGGAGACATTAAATATATGAAATTATCTTTATTTTACCCCTACACTTAAGTTCTCATTTGATGGCATGTAAAATTCATGGTGGATAATAGGTTTTTTTTCTTTTTATGTGTGAGATGCTGCTGTTTTGTCTGCTGACTTCCAGGATCACTTGATATTTTGGTATTTTATATGAAAAACCTTTCTCTCTCTCTTTCTTACTATACCCTAGGTCCTAAAAATATTTAGGATGTTCTTTTCTACCCAGTTTCTTATATTTCTGTTTTCATTCATTTTACTTGTACCTAGTGGATTCTTTTAACTAAAAATTCAGGTTCTTAAATTCTGTAATATTGTTTTGCATTGTTTCTTAATTTCCTCCACTTTATTTTCTTTGTTCTTTCTTTATAGAATTCTTATTAGTTAGTTAGTGGAACTCCTAGACTGATGCACCAATTTCCATCAGTTATCTTATCATTTCTTTCCTATTTTTCATATATTTGTTTTTTACTTGCCTTTTAGGGAGATGTCTTCACTTGGATCTTCAAATTTTTTATAAAGTTTTTCATTATTAGCCACATGTTTGTGTTCTTTGACTGATGTTATTTTGTAGAGGATCCTGGTTTTTGTTCCCTGATGGTATTAGATTTCTTATATTTCAAAGTATTTAATAGGTATTTTGGAAGCTGTTCTTGTTTAGTCTTTGTTTCAAAGTGTTTTCCTTTGGTTTATTTGTTTTGCTTTGTTCTTTTTCTTTTTTTGTGTGTGTGTTCTTTTTTTTATTATAGAACTTTCTCAAATATTTTTGAGCTCCTTGATTGTATACACGTTACAGATAGTGAAGCTGAAACCTGATTGGACTTTATAAATATGCAGAGGGCTGATGGCTGGCTTCACTCAAGTGTAGTCTGGCTAGCTGATCCTAGGAAACTCCCATGTCAGTATAAATAGATAAATGTACAGGAATTTGTGTGTGCTTTGGTGAATTTTCACAAAGATCACAGAGCCATGCAACCACTGTCTAGCATAAGTAGTAGAAATTACTTACACCTAAGACACACTATATCACTAGTATGCTCTTTCCAGTCATCACTCCTTGCTTCTCCACAAAGATCTCTAATACTAAAAATAGTTTCAGTTATAGTTTTAAATATATTTTATAAGATAATTTATATCATTGAATGCATAAAATTGAATTAGTAATGACATTAGTTATGTCATACAGCATCTGTCATATGTCAGGGCATGAATGTTAATGAAAATAACTAATGCAAACAAAAATTTTTATTTTAAAAACCACAATATTATATGCATTTAAGTGATTTCATATTAGGTATAAAGGGCAGTACTGATAATTCCATATAGTCTTCTCCCTAGAAAAAAATTGATAGCAATTTGAAACAGTTGTCTATGCTTTGTATTTTAGAAATGTTCTGAATAATTCTCTTGACTAACAGAACACATTTCTTATTTTATATGACAATTCATCCCAACTTTAAACAGTATATAAGTTTTCACTATCAGAATTGGCTTCACTTTCATGTAATCTTTAAAACTTTACATTATTTATCATTCAAAATAAACCTTATAATAAAGCAGATTCCTTTGAAAATTTAAGCCTATTAAGTTTAAAATTTGAAAAACTCAATGAAGTGGAGCAAAGAACTACAAATCATTGTGTATTTTATATAAGATAAGCACAGTTCAACGTACTTTTTTAATGCATTAAATTATTTAGTCAGGACCAAACACATCACCTATTTTCTGGTTAATAGATAATTATAGAATTATTTCATCAACATGAATTTTAATGTTGAGGAAAAATGTTACCTTTTAGAAAATATCAACTTTCTAAAATATATTACATACATATATATTACTGTAATTTCCAAGAGACTGATCTAATTTGAAAAGCACTTTTTTCTAAATATAAGAAAATATTCCAATTAGTGTATATATATAATACACATATATATCATATATTGGATATTATTGGATGTATATTGGATACATATATGGTATATGTATCAAAGGCTTTATTTAAACCAATATAATTTTTCTAACTCATTGATTTCAGTTATGGTTATACGATATGGAAATTTTATAATATGCTTGGTTTCTTAAAAATATTTTATTTTGCAAAACACTGTGGAAAAACAAAACAAAAACCCCAAGCTCATGCTATTATTAAGCTATTCCATTTCACTGCTATGACAACAACAGTTGTGACGTAAACTCATTTGGTGCCCATTTCTTTTATTCTCCTGTACCTCAGGCGCACTAAACAATGAGATACACTAAACAATGAGCTCCTTTGATTAAGGAGCTTTCTCATGTTGATCATAGTCTTTTATTTTTCTTTTCAATTTTTTTAATGTTCTTTTTTATTTTTGAGAGACAGAGACAGAGGGAATAGTGGAGGGTCAGAGAGAGAGGGAGATACAGAATGTGAAGCAGGCTCCAGGCTCTGAGCTAGCTGTCAGCACAGAGCCTGATGCGGGGCTCGAACCCACAAACTGTGAGATCATGACCTGAGCCGAAGCTTAGCCAACTGAGCCACCCAGGCGCCCTGATCATAGTCTTTTAAAGTTAAATTTTGTTAACGACTAAAGATATTTAGGTGGATTGTACAATAATAAAAGCAGATAGTTTAGAATTATTTTATTGTGATCATTTCCTTATTCATGTAGACTCCTCTTTATGGGATTTACTTTTGGGAATGCATTCTACTATTCATTTGCCTATTTGGCAGGATGGTACAATGTTATCTTTCTTGATAGAATACTGAAATACAAATAAAACCTAAGGCTTAGACCTAAACATTAGGTCTTTTTAAAATGAGTTCAGATTATCTGATAGATTATGATAACTCATTTAACATAATTTTGAAAACTGTATGAATATTTTCGATGGTGTGATAGAAGAGAAGATTGATAGTGGTAGTAATTGTAATATTTATACTTAAAAGAAAAAAATAACTATTTATTTCTCCCATTTAGCAAGCTATTCTGTATGTATAGACTCTCATTTTCAAGCCTCTTATCTCCTCTTTAGAATCTCAACCAAAAGTTCTGTGTTCCTCTTCACCCTTACAGTTTATTATTACTTTAGTCTAATGCTCTGATTTCTTCTTCTCAGTTGATAATAGGACTTTGAGTTCTATCAACAAATTTCACTAGTTTAGTTTAAAATAATTTGGTTAGTATGAAACACTTTAAAATTAACTTTAACTGGCCACAGAATGTACTGTGTAAGAGTGCCCCTACAAGCTGATTTTATTTTGTTTTGTTTTTTTAATAAAACTCCGATCAATTAAAAACAAATAGTCACAAACTCCAAATATCCCTAAAGGCTTGTGCATTTATTGGAGAAGGTTAAAGAGTTCCTGAAAAATACATTAGGGGTTAAATAGAACAGTGTAGAAAATGAAATAGCCCAGAGGAAACTAAGATGGGGAGGTCAGTTGATTTAACCTGGTGTGCAGACTCCAGAGCTCTGGAGAGAGGAAAAACCCTCCAGTGAAACCTGTGTACGTGTTCATAAAAATTGAATCTGCAATCCACATAATCTCATCCTAGGACTCCCATTTGATTGTAATTTCCAAGAGATTAATTTCATTTGAATTGTAATTTTTTTCATTACATAACATTATTTATATCATTTGCTGCTATAGAGTTTTGTATTTTCAAATGTTAGAAACAGTCCAATTGTGAAATAATGCTAAATTATGAAAATATGAAAATTGTTGATTATAAATATTATGATGTTTAAAACATAAATGGATCAATAAAATGGAACCACGAGAACCATAATCACTCCAGAGTAACAAATTAGGTGTTTTTCAATAGTTTATGATATAGTTGTTGTTTTCAATATGCAGAAAATTTCCCAAGTAAATAATGTTAAGAATGGTTATTTTAAGATGTTAAAAATGTTAAATGTTAAAATTTTAGGTTTCTAGGCCAATAACATGAGCACATTTGAATTCTAACTGAGCTATAATTTATTAATAATCAGTGATTTTATTAGAATATGGTATTTATGAAACTGTCAAACAAACAAAGGTAAATATAATATTTTCAATTTATTGCCATTGCTGGATGAAAGCATTTTAAAAGGAGGTGGGGAGGATGGAGGCTTAGGAAATTGTGAGGAATATCTGACATGCTTTCAGATACTCTAGATATTGATACCATATATTATTAAGTTGGCTCAGTTTTTATTTAATTGAAGTAAAATTGACACACAATACCTTATTAGTTTCAGATCTACATCAGATAGGTTAGTTTTGCTCCAGATACACTTTCTTTTCCTTCTCTTTGATATGGGTATAGTTTTAACTGTTATCAAAACCTAGCTCCAAAACAGAATTAAGAGAAGATTGTCTTCAGTTCAGGAATGTTAAAATTGGTTAGTGGGTTCAGGTGTCCTCTACCATTGCCATTCCCAGAATGCTTATATTAACTTTTCTTTTCTCTTATTTCATTTGCATTTATTAACTGGAATTTTTGAAATAAAGAATTACTTCCCCATATCATTTATATTTGTAACTCTCAAATATAGTTAATGTAGGAAAAACAAACAAAAGAGGCACAGTAATTTTCTTATGAACCCTAGACAAAACTTTAAGGACAGAAGGGAAAACATAAAATGTAATTCAGAAATACTCAATATGAATTGCTTAAAAAGACTACATTGTTATATTTGATTCAGTGATCCTCTATTGTAATTTGTTTTTCCCTAAATATATTCAGAGTCTCCTGTTTGATACCCCAAAATCTATTTCATAGTTTCAATTTTTGTATTCTTCCATATTTCATAATATGCTTCCTGTTTGTAATGGAAAACAAATTTGATAGTTAGGTAGATCTTCATTAACCTCATATACATGTATTCCAATGGGTTTCAACTTTTTTGCCCTAAGGTTGCTTTTTCATTCATTGTCAATTTGTAGTTAATGCCTTCCTTCTGAATTTCTCTGTTTCTATTGTCATTGTTATTAAATAAAAGGAGAATTATCTAGAGACACAATTCTTAAGAACCCATCTTTTCTACAACTCTTCTTGGTTACAATAGCAATGAAGTTATTTGTTGTCTTCTCAATTACTTTCAAAATACTGTACAAACTTCAAAATCAAAAATCAATTTTTAAAACTGTCATATACACAAAATGATTTTCCTATTGAATAAATTATTTGGAATGGGTTAAAATTATTTGATGCAGATTAAGTAGGTGTTTAATAGTGTAATCTACCTTAAATTCTTTATTATTTCTGTATCTGTTAATACAGTTTTTAACACACATAAACAAATCAGTTATTGGAATATTCTTTATAGTAGGTGAAATAATGCCCCCCTAGAGGTATTCGCATTCTAATCTCTGAAACAGTGAATGTGTTACGATCCATGGTAAAGGGGTGTTAAAGTGGCAGAATTAATATAGTTAGTCAATTTTAAAGAGTTGATCCTGAATTATCAAGAGGGGGTGAACATAATCATAAGGTCCTTAAATGTGGAAAGAAGAAACAGAAGAGGAAGTTATGGTGATGTAAGGTGAGAATATCTTGACCTTCTGTAGTTGACTTGGAGGATGGATGAAGGTTAATGAACCAAGGAATATGAGCGGCTTCTAGACATTGAAAAGGGCAAGGAAATGGATTCACCCCTCCAGAAAGGAAGGCAGCTGTGCTGACACTTTGGTTTTAGTCCACTTAGCCCTATTTTGGATCTGACCTTTAGAAAAGTAAGATAATAATCTGTGTTGTTTTAAGCCACCAAGTCTGTAGTAATTTGTTAGGGCAGCAATAGAAAACTAATACATTGTTCCTTATTAATCGAGGAGGAACACTCTGCTGAAGACAACAGGAGGTTAGAAAGGTTCCAACGTGTTTAAACTAAAAATATGTTTTCCATGAAATCATTATACTGACGTGTTATAGAATTTCATGTTTTTCATCTTTGTTTACACCATGAATACCAATTGGTGTGAGTTACAGTTCTTAGTTGCAAACAACAGAAATTGACTAGGAGATCTTTAACAGAAGAATTTTTTTAAAGGGTATCAGGTGACCGATGAATAGGCAAGATATTTTGTCAGTCACAGAATATACAGGCATTAATAATGGATAGCCATCTCTTGAGACACCAAGGTTCAACACCTTAGAGCACTGTCACAGCTGGACTGTGAAAATCACCCTTCATTCCTCCTCCTAGTTTCTTATTACCACCCCTGCCACTGTGAGACGTTTTTCACCTGCTCCTTTGTCTTTGAGATATTGTTCAGTATTTCAAGTCCTAAGTGTGGACTGGTGGAGGGCCAAACCTAAAGCATGTGCATATACTCTAAATTGTAGAAATGTGGGAAAACTAGCAGGTCACCCTGACTTCTTTAGGAGAAGATTGGTCCCTGTCTTCCTCCAAGATTTACTGGAGGAGAGTTCCTGAAATTGAAGAGGGGTTTGTTATACTGATTACAGAAGATCTCATAACATTCCATTAAAATTTTTAAAATTGTATAATTATTGACACTATTACTATTATGATTATGCCAGTGTAGTGGTGAGGAGGATTGAGCTCAGATGAATGTAATTTTTCCCAAACCATTTTTAAAAAGTAGTCATCAGAAATAAAGAAAAAAATCTTCAAATGCCTGATTTTGCCTCATTTTTGCAAATATGATGCTTAAAATTCAGCATTTATGGCATTCCCTAAAGTAAAAAAATAGCTTTTTTAAACTTTAATAATAATTAATGATAAATATTAGCTTCAGAATGTATATGGATTGCTTCAATCAAATAATTTTTTATTTAATTTATTTTTTTAAATTTACATACAAGTTAGTTAGCATATAGTGCAACAGTAATTTCAGGAGTGGATTCCTTAATGCCCCTTACCCATTTAGCCCATCCCCCTTCCCAAAACCCTCCAGTAATCCTCTGTTTGTCTCCGTATTTAAGAGTCTAATGTTTTGCCCCTTCCCTGTTTTTATATTATTTTTGGTTCCCTTCCCTTATGTCCTGTTTTGTATCTTCAAGTTCTTACATGAGTGAAGTCATATGATATTTGTCTTTCTCTGACTAATTTTGCTTAGCATAATACCCTCTAGTTCCATCCACATAGTTGCAAATGTCAAGATTTCATTCTTTTTGATTGCTGCATAATACTCCACTGTGTGTGTGTGTGTGTGTGTGTGTGTGTGTGTGTGTGTATCACATCTTCTTTATCCATTTATCCATCGATGGGCATTTGAGCTCTGTCCATGCTTTGACTATTGTTGATAGTGCTGTTATAAACATTGGGGTGCATTTGTTCCTTTGAAACAGCATACTTGTATCCCTTGGATAAATTCCTTGTAGTACAATTGATGGGTTATAGGGCAATTTTATTTTTAATTTTTTGAGGAACCTCCATACTGTTTTCCAGAGTGGCTGCACCAGTTTGCATTCCCACCAGCAGTGCAAAAGAGATCCTCTTTCTCCACATCCTCGCCAACATCTGTTATTGCCTGAGTTAATGCTAGCCATTATTGCCTCTTAATGTTAGCCATTCTGACAGGTGTTAAGGTGGTATCTTGATGTGGTTTTGATTTGTATTTCCCTGATGATGAGTGACATTGAGCATCATTTCATGTGTCTGTTGGCTATCTGGATGTCTTAGGAGAAGTGTCTGTTCATGTCTTTAGCCCATTTCTTTGCTGAATTTTCTTTTTATTATTTTTAGGTGTTGAGTTTGAAAAGTTCTTTATAGATTTTGGATACTAACCAATAATCTGATATGTCTTCTGCAAATATCTTCTCCCATTGCCTTTGTTGCCTTTTAGTTTTGCTAATTGTTATCTTCGCTGTGCAGAAGCTTTTCATTTTGATGAGGTCCCAATAGTTCATTTTGCTTTTGTTTCCTTTGCCTCCAGAGACATGTTGAGTAAGAAGCTGCTGTGGCCAAGGTAGATGAGTTTCTTGCCTTCATTCTCCTAGAGGATTTCGATGGCTTCCTGTCCTACATTTAGGTCTTTACATTTAGGTCTTTCATTCATTTTGTGTTTATCTTTGTATATGGTATAAGAAAGTGGTCCAGGTTCATTTATGTGCTTCATATCACTGTCCAGTTTTTCCAGCACCACATGCTAAAGAGACTGTGTTTATTCCATTGAATATTTTTCCCTGCTTTGTCAAAGACTAGTTGGCCATACTTTTGTGGGCCTGTGTCTGGGTTCTCGATTCTGTTCCATCCATCAGAGTATCTGTTCTTGTGCCAGTACCTTACTGTCTTGATGATTATAACTTTGTAAAACAGCTTGAAGCCCAGGTTTGTGATGCCTTCTGCATTGGTTTTCTTTCTCAAGATTGCTTTAGCTATTTGGGGTCTTTTCTGGCTCCATACAAATTTTAGGATTGTTTATTTTAGCTTCTGTGAAGAATGCTGGTGTTATTTTGACAGAGATTGCATTAGTTATATAGATTGCTTTGAATATTACTGACATTTTAACAGTATTTGTTCTTTAAATCCAGGAGTATATATTTTTTCATTTTTTTGTCTTCTATTTCTTTCATAAGCTTTCTATAATTTTCAGTGAACAGATTTTTCACTTCTTTGATTATATTTATTCCTAGGTATTTTATGAGTTTTTGTGCAGTTGGAAATGAGATCGATTCCTTGATTTCTCTTTCTTGTGCTTCATTGTTGGTGTATAAGCGTGCAACCGATTTCTGTGCATTGGTTTTATATTCTGCCACTTTGCTGAATTCATTGATTAGCTCTAACAGTTTTTTGATGGAATCTTTTGGGCTTTTCATATAGAGTGTCATATCATTTGTGAAGAGAGAAAGTTTGACCTCCTCCTGACTGACTTGGATGCCTTTTATTTCTTTGTGCTGTCTGAATGCTGAGGCTAAGACTTCCAATACTATGTTGAATAACAGTGGCGAGAGTAGACATCCCTGTTTTGTTCCTGAGCTAAGGGGAAAGCTCTTAGTGTTTACCCATTGAGGATGATATTAGCATTGGGTCTTTCATATATGTCTTTTGTGATCTTGAAGTATGACCCTTCTATCCCTACTTTCTTAAGAGTTTTTATCAAAAAACAATGCTGTATTTTGTCAAATGCTTTTTCTGCATCTATTGAGAGGATCATGTGGTTCTTGTCCTTTCTTTTATTGATGTGATGATCACATTGATTGTTTTGCAGATATTGAACCAGCCCTGCATCCCAGGTATAAATCCCACTTGGTCATGGTGAATAATATTTTAAATATATTATTGGATCTGGCTGGCTAATACTTGTTGAGAATTTTTGCATCCATGTTCAACACGGAGATTGGTCTATAGTTCTCTTTTTAGTGGGGTCTTTGGTTTTTAAATCAAGGTAATGCTGGTTTCATATAAATAGTTTGGAAGTTTTCCTTCCATTTCTATATTTTGGAAAAGCTTCAAGAGAATAGGTTTTAACTCTTTTTTAAATGTTTAGTAGAAATCTCCTGGAAAGCCATCTGCCTCTGAACTTTTGTTTTTTTGGGAAATTTTTGATTACTAATTTGATTTCTCTACTGGTTATGGGCCTGTTCAAATTTTCTATTTCTTTCTGTTTCAGTTTCGGTAATTAATATTTTTTTAGGAATATTTCCAATTTTTCCCAATTGCCCTTTTTGTTGGTATATAATTGCTAATAATATTCTCTTATTATTGTTTTTATTTCTGCTGTGTTGGTTGTGATCTTTCCTCTTTCATTCTTCATTTTATTTATTTGGGTAATTTTCTTCTTCTTTTTGATCAAACTGGCTAGGTGTTTACAATTTTGTTAATTCTTTCAAATAACCAGCCTCTGGTTTTATTGATCTGTTCTTTGTTTGTTTGTTTTTGTTTGTTTAGATAGCACTGATTTCTGCTCTAATCTTTTTTATTCCCTGTCTTCTGCTGGTTTGGAGTTTTATTTGTTGTTCTATTTCCAGCTCTTTGAGGTGTAAGGTTAGGTTGTATATCTGAAACTTTTCTTTCTTCTTAGGAAGGCCTAGATTGCTATATACTTCCATCTTATGACTGCCTTTGCTGCATCTCAGGGGTTTGGGGTTGTAGTGTTATCATTTTCATTGGCTTCCATGTACTTTTTAATTTTCTCTTTAACTTCTTGGTTAGTCCATTCATTCTTTTGTAATGCTGGAATTTAGGATGTTCTTTAGTCTCCAACTATTTGTTATCTTTCCAATTTTTTTCCTTATGGAGGATTTCAAGTTTAATAGTGTTGTGGTCTGAAAATATGCACAGTGTGATCTTGATCTTTTTGTATTTGTTGAGGGCTGAATTGTGTCCCAGCATGTAATCTACTCTGGAGAACATTCCATGTGCACTGGAGAAGAATGTATATTCCACTGATTTAGAATGAAATGTTTTGAATATATCTGTTAAGTCCATCTGGTCCAGTATGTCATTCAGAGCCATTGCTTCCTTGTTGATTTTCTGTTTAGATGACCTGTTCATTGCTGTAAGTGAGGTGTTGATGTCCCCTACTATTATGGTATTATTATCATTGTGTTTCTGTATATAATTGTGTATATAATTCTGTATATATATTGTGTTTCTGTTTGTGATTAATTGATTTGTGTATTTGGGTGCTTTCACATTTGGAGCATAAATGTTTACAACTCTTAGGTCTTCTTGGTGTATAGATTTCTTATGTATGATAGAATGCCCTTCTTCATCCCTTGTTACAGTCCTTATTTTAAAGTATAGATTGTCTGATATAAATATGGCTACTCTGGCTTTCTTTTGTTGACCATTAACATGTAAAATGGTTCTCCATCCACTTACTTTCAATCTGAAGGTGTCTTTAGGTCTAAA
>NC_043703.1:40378228-40443039 GCF_006229205.1 Suricata suricatta
GTTTCTTTTCTTTTCTTTTCTTTTCTTTTCTTTTCTTTTCTTTTCTTTTCTTTTCTTTTCTTTTCTTTTCTTTTCTTTTCTTTTCTTTTCTTTTCTTTTCTTTTCTTTTCTTTTCTTTTCTTTTCTTTTCTTTTCTTTTTCTGTCTTTTCTCCCATCAGAGAATCCCCCTCAAATTTTCTTGCAGGGCTGGTTTAGTGGTCATGAACTCCTTTAGTTTTTATCTGTCCAGAAAACTTTTGAACTCTCCTTCTATTTTGAATGACAGCCTTGCTGGATAAAGAATTCTTGGCCACATATTTTTTCTGATTCAGCACACTGAATATATCTTGCCACTCCTTTCTGGACTGCCAGGTTTCTGTGGATAGGTGTGCTGCAAACCTGATCTGTCTTCCCTTGTAGGTTACGAACTTTTTTCCTTGCTGCTTCCATGATTCTTTTCTTGCCTAAGTATTTTGTGGTTTTGACTGTGATATGCCTTGTTGATAATCAGTTTTTGCTGAATCTTATAGGAGTCCCCTGTGCTTCCTGGATTTTTATGTCTGTGTCTTTCCCCAGGTTAGGAAAGTTTTCTGCTATGATTTGCTCACATAAATTTTCTACCCCTATTTCTCTCTCTTCATCTTCTGGGATCCCTATGATTCTGATGTTGTTCCTTTTTAATGAGTCATTGGTTTCTCTTATTCTTAAACCATGCTCTTTTGCTTTAGTCCCTCTCTTTTTTTCTGCCTCATTATTCTCCATAAGTTTGTTTTCTATATCACTGATTCGTTGCTCTGCCTCATTCATCCTTGCTGCTGTGGCATCCATTTGAGATTGCAGCTCAATTATAGCACTTTTTATTTCATCCTGACTAGCTTTTCCTTCTTCATCTCTGTAGAGAGGGATTCTAATCTATTTGGAATCCCAGCTAGCATTCTTATTATCTTATTATTCTGGTTCAGACATCTTGTTTGTATCTGTGTTGATTAGGTCCCTGGCTGTCATTTCTTCCTGCTCTTTCTTTTGGGGTGAATTCCTTCATTTCATCATTTTGAAGAAAGAAAATGAGTTAATAAGGTAAAAAAATAAAATTAAATAATTAAAAACAGCATGCACACCAAAAAAAAATCAAATAAATGATGCTAGATCCTAGGTGTGTTTTTATCTGGTTATTGAAAGGAGCTTGAATGATTAGAGAAAAGAGGGAAAAAAGTTTGAAAATTTGAGAAAATGAATACAATGAAAGAGAATAAATTGAATTGTAAGTAAAATAAACTTTGAAAAATTACAAAAATGTAAAAAATTTATAGAAAAAAGTAAAGAGAAATAATTTTCATAAGAATTGAAAATATTTTTTCCTCTTTCTGTATTCAAGTAAGAAAAAGTAAAGGAAAAAGAAAAATAAAATAAAATGGAATAGATGTACCAACGAACAGAATAAATACAATTGATATTAAATCTTTTTGCCCTAGAAGTCAAAATATGAAGCACTTTATAGTTGTAAACTAAGCCAGTGTAAAGATTTGTGATGTTCCTGAAGACCAAATTTGGCCCAGTTGGGTGGGGCTTAGTGTAATGGTTCTGTTCTCCTCTAGATGGCACTGCTTAGCTTACCTTGATGGATTGTTGTAGCACCTGTAGGTGTGTATGCTTATGTGTGAGCAGGGTGAAAATCGCGTCACCCAGCTACACAGTCTCTACTATCGGAACTCTGTGCTCTCCCCAACCAACAATTGATCACCATTTTTTGTCTTTGGCTTCTGTCTATTCCCTGCTTTTACACTGTTCATAACCAAGCCATCGGGTTGCCAGGCAGTACCTCCCTCCTGAGTTTTATCTCAGATGTGGCTGTTTCCCGACCCCTTAGTTCTGAGGGACTGAGGCTTTGACCTCTTCATATCCTCTGGGGAGTGTCTCACTGGCCTGGTGCCAGCTGCACCCAGGAACATTCACAGGACTGTGCTGCTGCTGATGCCCAGAGACTGTAGCTGGGCACCAGCCTGCCACAGAAAGTGTTCATGTGATCACGTAGCAGCAGTGTTTCAAGGATTATGGAAATTCACAACACACATCTGGCACCAGGTTTCATCCTTAAAGACCTTGTTTCAGCACCAACAAATGTGGTTGTTTTCTGGGGTCTTCTGGGACCGGATGGCCACACAGCCTCTACCAAATGTCCTTGCAGCAGTGGAACTGCTTCTCCCAGACCCCACCCTGCTCCTGGGGATTTGCCCTTCCCCCCAGAGCATGGCCAGGCATTGAGTTATGGAGTTTCAGATTCTGTGCTCCCACTGTTTATCAAGTCTTAATGGAATTTGCGTGGGATGCTTTTCCCATATTCTCCCCCCATCTCCATCATCTCTCCATAAGCAAAAACAGCCCTGCCCTCCACAGCTTCTCTCTCCCCCATTTCACCTCTCCACACAGTGTACCTGATGAGTTCTTTGGTTCAGGTTGTGCAGATTGTTGTGTTAATTCTCAAATCAATTTTCTAGGTGTGCAGGATGGCTTAGTGTTGATCTGTCTGTAGTTCACGTATATGAGACAGAATAAAAAATTCTATGTTGTAGTGTCATCTTGGTTCCTCCAATCAAATAAATTTCTATAAATAAAAATATTTTTTATCTTACATGATAGGTGTATACATCTTTTAGTGGCTGCATTGTTACCCATATTATTATTGGCCAAGACACTAGAACACCTTGATTTAAATAACTAATTGAAACTTCAGCAACCCCAAAACCTGGCAATGGTGAAGAAAAGCTTAATCTTGCCACTGGGAGATAACATTTCTGTTTACTTAAAGTTCATTTTACTATCTAGGCTGTATTTTCTCTCTCTGCATTCATTTTCAAGAACTTTGTCCAGAAGCAGAGGGTCACAGTGCACATAGGGTTTGAGGTCAAGAGTATGTGTGGCTACCATGCAAACTTATACATGTCCTCATGTATTCTGGGTCCATACTGACCTCTAAGCATTCACAGATTCCATCTAGTCACTGGTGCCAGTCCAGTGCTGGTGACTCTATCCTTTCTCTCCAGCTTAGTGACTGCTCTTTCCTCTCCTTGGTAGAGATTTCCCCTCTAACACTCCCTTACTCCATTAGTGAACTGTCATTGGACTCCATTGCTCTTAAGACAAAAATGGAAGGAAGTTTGTCTGCAGTGAAAGAATTAAACTTAGCCAAGGGAGCATTTATCAAGGGGTACTTTACAATGTTATAATATATAATTGTATATGTGCTCATGTATTTTCATTCTCTCATTTCTGTTTGCTTAAGTTGATTTATATATCCTTTTAGTTAGGGTTCATGCTTTCTATTCTTTTCAATGTCTCACAAAGATTCTGTTTATTATTTTTGGTCAGCATGGGATCTATATATAAATTAGTTAAATTCTATAAATCTCTATATAAATTAGAAAAGACTGATAAATGTTAAAAAAAACCTACCTGAAATATATCATCCAGAGATTTACAAGAAATGGCTACTATTAATCTATCATCCCAATTAGGAAGATTTGTCATGTTGTGACAGTATTTCCTTTATTTACTTTTCATGACATAGGAGTTCTCTCTGGAAAATAAGCATCTTTAATTTGGTTCCATTTTAACCATGTCCATTTGTACCTAACCTGTGGAAGCTCATAGTCTACCCTAGCCAACATTAAGCATGCTTAGAACACTAATGTTAGTCTACAGTTTATTTATTTATTTTTGGGGAAGTGAGACAAGGGGGGGAAAGACAGCTTGCATGCACAAGCAGTGGGAGAGGCAGAGAAAGAGGAAAGAGTCCCAAGCAGGCTCCATGCTGTCAGCACAGAGCCTGCCACAAGGCCCAATTCCAGGAACCATCAAATCATGACCTGAGCTGAAATCAAGAGTCAGAAACTTAACTAACTCGGTCACTGTAGGTGCACTGAGGTGCCCCTGTAACAAAGTTTTGACTATCTCCGTAATTTATTGAATACTGTACTGAAAGTGAAAAACAGAAGGGTTGTATGGGTACACAATGGCTGTAAGTTTATCAGTTGCTTACCCTCATGATTGTGTGTGGCTGACTAGGAGCTGTGGCTCAATACCATTGCCTGGCATCATGGTAGCGTATGGTCCCTCATACAACTAGCCCGGGAAAAGAACACAATTCAAAATTCAAGGTACAGTTTCTACTGAATACATATTGTTTCTGCACTGTTGTAAAACTTGAAAAATTGTAAGCCAAACCATTGTAAGTTGGAGACTGTCTGTATTTTATAGAGGGAAAGATCAATTTTTCCACTTTGTAGTTTGGAATGATTTTTGAAATTTCCATTTTGCCTAGGAATAATAAACTATAATTTCTGATATCTCCCATTAGATTCTATCACAAAGAAATATGCATTCTACAATATCTTTTCTTATGTCTTTGCAAATTTGCTTTCTTAAACACATATAATACTTAGTTTGTAGCCCATGTAAAACTTACTGAAGCTAAAATACATTAACATAAAGCACTTTAGTTAATCACTCTTTTGGAGCTCTTATAACAAGTGCTTCTATAAAACTGCCTCACATTTAAATGCTGATTCCATCATATACACTTCACACTCTTTGTTTCCCATGAAGATTGATTGGTTTCTGCTGCAGTACAAAATGAATTTCAAATTTGTAATTTAAATAAATGTACTTTCTCTTACATTGCATCTACCTGAAGAGCCTCCACCCTCATCTATAAAATCATCCCCAAAAATTAGATTGTATTTTTCTGCTTATTGAGAGCTATCAGGTCATCAAAATGAAGACCTTAGAAATGAAGACTAATCCTAGCCATGCAAGCAAGGTGTATAGCAGTAGGGGGCACACCAGAAAATCAGATTTCCTCAATCAAAGCAATTATAAACACTAACCTTTGGCTTAATAACATATAATTTTAGTAAGGCAAAATTCTCAGAATGAGTTCACTTGGATGTACTGCCAATGAGGTCAATGAATTAACAAATTAATCAGCCAATCTTCAAAGACTTTTGAAAGACTGTTACTGCGCATTTACTCAGAATAGTAAAGTTACATTGTGCAAACAATAACAACAAGATCATATCTCTTTGGGGAGAGTGATCATGTCTTGTTTGTATCTTGTTTGGGGGTTTTGGGGATTTCTACATTTCTGGAAGGGAAGAAAGAGTGAAGAATTTATCAAAAAGCATATGGAGATGGATGAACTCTCATGAACAGGAGCCTGAGTGTTTGGGCTGATATGACCAGAGATGGGGCAAATTCTGTACGGCTCTGGGAATCTTCAAGGCTGATCACACTGAGGGTGTGTGTGTGTGTGTGTGTGTGTGTGTGTGTGTGTGTGCATTCTTCCTTTTTACTTTTGCTAAGTCAAGTCTAAGACTTCTGGAAAAGTTGTTTTTCCTTGTATATATCTGTATTTTTATTCAAAGGTTATTTGACACTATTTCATAACCCCCCATATATTAAAGAATCAATGAATTATTTTATCAATTCCTATTTCTTTGTTTCTACTAATATAGTTAATTCTTTGGAATGAATGCTAAGAGCCATGGCACCAAGACATGAATCATTCCACTTATATGACAGTCTCAGATTAAATAAATAATTCATATGGATTCATAGAATTTGATTTGCATATTCTTCCACACTGCCATATTAGAAATTATATTTCTAAATTATGATATACTTAAGAAATTGATAATATACATACATATGTTAAGAACTTGGGAGGCACCTGGGTGGCCAGTTGGTTAAGTGTCTGACTTCGGCTCAGGTCATGATCTCACAGTCGGTGGATTCAAGCCTCATGTCAGGCTCTGTGATGACAGCTCAGAGCCTGGACCCTGCTTCAGATTCTGTGTCTCTCTCTCTCTCTCTCTGCCTCTTCCTTCTCACTCTCTATCTCTGTCTCTCAAAATAAAATAAAGACATAAAATTAAAAGAACTTGGAAAATATGATACTTTGAACCTAAGGTGGACTCCTTGAGAATGTATATCCTGAGTCCTGTGTTAGAAATGCCATGTTGTGATCTTGGTAGTATGTGAAATTAGTCCACTGACCTGTATAGAAAAGTGTCTTTACTTCTGTGATCTAATGAGTGGAAAATTCTAGCCAGGCAGACATATTCTCCTTAATGATTAAAAAGGTGAAAATATATCACTTATATTTTAAAAATTAGAAAATTAACTTATATCTATTTTAATGCAAATGGTCATTTATTTAGTTATCTTATTTTTTACTGTAACTGCTTTCAATAAAATATAATAGCATGACTCAATTTTAAAAGAAGTTTACTTACACTTTAACTGCAGAATTTACCTTTCTTGGATTCCCAAAATATGATAGAATTTAAGTTTATTACATGGTCATATAAATCGATATTATAGTTTTTGTCAATGATAAGTAATAATATTTGTCTGTATGTGGAAATAATGGGTTGCATATCACTATCAAAAGACAAGAATATGCTTATTTATTCATTCTCTAGATACCAAATGTTGTGGCTTCATTTCAAGTTAAATTAACTCTCTCTTTAGTTAAGTAATACCAAAAGATTTTTTGGTTAGGTAATACCAAAAGATTATTTTGAATATTAGGAATATATACATAATATGTGGCTATTGCTTATAACTTGGCAGTCCCTTGCATAAAAACTTAACGCATTATTTTATTTGACGACAATGTGGCAAAAAACAAAGATAATATTAACTTATTCTTTTCACAAAAGGAAACTGTGCCTTAAGTTAGTTTTATAATTTGTATAAATTTACAGCTATAAGTCATAGATGTCAAGTTCTGAATCCATGTTTTGTTAATACATTTATTACACTAAACAGATATTTTTATTACCTTGGGTTCCCATTTTGCCGTCCATATTTGCTCTCTTTTCTTCTTTATTTCCTATGCTTTAGCTGAAGCTATACTTTGAGAAAGCAATTTTAGCACCAGAATAAGGACAAAAAAATAGTTTTTAATGGTCTCAGGAAGGGATGAAGAATTTTGTAGAGATGGCATTTTGTACATATGTAAGTGTCAAAATACTGTAGACATGAGGGGTCTTCATTGTTTTTGTCTGGACTGAAAGAATAAGCAAAGAGAAAGCATAAAATGAATGAAAAAGATAATTATTTAATAAAGAACATACTGAGGTACAATAATAGAAGAAACAATTTTTTAAAAATGCAGAATTCCCCTAGAAAAGGCTAATAAGAAAAGAGACAAGGACTTAAGGAAAAATAAAACATCAGAAAATTATGAGGTAGATAGAGGTTATCTGAAAAATAATGAGGCAGAGGAAAGGAAGTTGAGTAATCATGAATCAGATTTCTTGGAGCCCATAGGTACACAAAAAACAAGTTTTGTGCTGTAGTAAAAGTCTTGAGGTGGGCTTTTAGAACAATGCTAAAAGGATTGAATTAGGCACTACTGTGCAAACTATGCAGCCAAATGAGAAAAAACAAGAATGGCTGACAAACAGGACTGGTTCATTTTAAGTCACTTTCAGTTTACATTGAATATTTTGCCTTTTGAGAGATTAATTTTTTAATCTACCTGCCATATCTTCTTGAATGACATGCATACAGAATTGTCAAAATGCTGAAAGACTTTTAATTTTTTAATTAGATTTTGATGATCTGCTTTTTTGTTTGCAGTAGGGTGCATTGTTAAATATTGTGCACAAATTGTCATTTACCTAGACTCGTCAACTGTGTGCTTGCATAGATAAAAAGGATTTTTAAAGTTGTAGTAAATTTAAAGTTAACAGAGCTCTAAGTACTCTTCAAACAAACCATATTTTGTGACATTACTAGTTCTCTCAAACAACATTATAAATTAAAATAAATAATTTCTATATAGTGTAATTTTTTAAAGGGAAAAGAAAACAAAACACTCTTTTCTAAAATATGTTAAGATTTTCTCCAATTTTATTGTGGTTAAAGAACTAACTTACCATCTATGTGATCACATAGATGAAAAGGATCTATTTTTAACTGTAGAAAATTTAAAATTAATACAGCTTTAAATAGCCTTCAAACTGTATTAAAGACTATTTTAAAAGATACAAACTATCTATACAAATAACTTTTAAAAATAGAGAGTCCCCTTTTCTGAAATTCAGTAACAGTTTTTAACGCAACCTTCTGTTTAAAGAAATGAACTATTAAAATGAGTTTTTAATTATAATAATATGTAGGTAGACAATTAACTAAGATGATAATATTGAGAAAATATCCATTTCTTGAGTAGACAAAGTTTGTTGGCCAAAGATATGAATTAGAAGTTTCAGAAATTTTAAAGAGGCAATTAGTTGAATGATTAAAAGCTGCTATTCACAAAGACATTTTTGGAAGTTTACCAAAGTGTTCTTCTTATTTAATTTCACAGATATAGGAATACTTTAAATAGTTATGAATAAATTACAGTTAGTTTCCAAATATACTGCTTTCAATATAGACAGGGTTTCACAAGTGTGAGGTATTTTCCTCAGTTTGGAATTCAGTCTTTTACTTATTTTTATTCTGTTTTAATGATATGGTGTTTTTTACACACCGAAGAATATACTTAATGCATAAGATGGCATATAAATAATAATGCAATAAACATCTGTATACTCACATAAGCCAATGTGAGAGTGTTACTACTATTGTTCACAATCTTAACACAGATATTTTGAGTATTATATGCTTTATTTTTTTCCCTTATAGATAACCTCATTATATATATATAGAAGAGTGTGTGTGTAATTTTGAATTTATTATAAATCAAATTTTACTATAAATTTCACCAATTTTTTAAAACAAATTATATTTTTAAAATTTGTACAGCTGCAGTTGAATCATAATCATTTATGGTTAGAATTTCATTGGATGAACATGTCAACATCATTCAGATGAAAACTAGAAAACTACAGTACATGTGAAATTGGGCCATTAAGATCTAAATTTGCCTCTCTCTAAAAAAGTGTCATTGGTTTGCATTAAAAAATAAGGTTATACAACTTCTGATTTTAGAAATGTCAAGTTATTTCATTACTTTATTAAAGAAATGTGAGGTCATACTGATGTATCTTGAAATTTTAATATTGCTTAAATTTTCAATTTAGAATAAAAAAGAAAAAGGTTAAGAATTGACAGTGTATCTGAATTCATACATCCTGGGAATGTTTACTTACTATCAGGAGAGAAGAAAAAAATATAATGATGCTAAGCATCAAGGAAATTATACAGTATAACAAATACCATGTGCCTCAAATTGTACTACCTTGATATTTTTTATAGGCTCAGCTTCTAGAGTAGAAAATGGGGGGGGGCAGTAAACTGATCTAGAATTAATTCTTGAGCATGTTCATGTAACTTATCAACCCCACCTAAGCATCTCACTAAAAGATATAGTAAATGTAAGGCTAAATACGAAAAATATTAATCTAAAATCAGATTAAAACACATTTTATAAAGAATTTAAAATTAAATTTCACATATAGAACTAACAGAAAATGTTGTTAGGGAATAAATTATTAGATCTCAGGCTTTTCAGCTTAACCACCACAGACAGATGATGGGAAAATAATCTATTTTCAGATTACACATATTTACCGAGTGCCTGCAATAGTTGCTGGGCAATGTGCAATATGGGAGCTGATGTTCTGAGTCAAAGAAGAGTAACAGTTTTTAGCGGTATTACACACCTCAATGTAGGACACCTAATCTCAAACTCATTATTTTTCCTTTGCATGATATTATAGATATTATTTTATTACTTTTATCAATATTATTATGATTATGCTTTGAGATTATTAGAGATGTATCACTGAAACATGGGTTTCTCAGTCATGGATTGAAATCATATATTGGGATCTTTTTATATGCATTACTATAAATTTGTGCTTTTGTCTGTGGACCTTGGATACTAAAACAGGATTTGTGAGCTCTTCGGAATCAAACTTTGCATGAAGGTATGTGGATGATTCAAGGGAGATGACCTTCAGATTTTTGCATATTCTCTAAACTATTAGTGATTTAAGTATTGTGTAATCTTTATAGTAATAAATGTGGGTCATTCCTTCAAACCTTATCCACTTAAGAAGAGAAGCTTTGGGGGGCTCCTGAGTAGTTCAGTCGGTTAAGCATCTGATTTTGGCTCAGGTCAAGATCTCACAATTTGTGAGTTCATGCCCCACATCAGGGTATGTGCTGATAGCTCAGAACCTCAAGCCTACTTCAGATTCTGTGTCTCCCCTTCTGTCTGCCCTCCTCCACTCACATTCTGTCTCTCTCTCTCTCTTAAAAATAAACATTTAAAAAAAGAATAGAAACTTTTGAGTACTATATTAGCATTTTAAATATAATATATACATATATATTATGAGATATATAAGAAATATTTCTCCCATTGCTTTTTCTGAATTATAGGAAGATATGGCAGTCAGTCCAATTTTGTGGCAATTCAGTTGAGTTCATCTCGCACTGACTGTCTACTCTGCACCAGATGTTCTGACAAGAGCCAGGGATTCAAAGTAGTATAAAACATGATTCTGATCTCTACCTATTTGGCTATTACATAGTCAAGAAAAGAAGAAACAGATATGTGTTTAATAACATGTAAACACACATAAAGAAGAAATATACTTTCTAGCTCATGTAATGAATAAATATATCCTGATTCACTAGATGAACTTAATTTATTCATTAACCCTACTTTTAAAGATTGCTACTTTGTGGTACACACTGCATTGTGCCATGCGATCAATGTTAAAACATACAAGTTTTGCTTTGCCCTTTTTCCAATGGGATCCATAATACAGTGGAAAGAAATCCAAATATGAATCAATAGGAAAGCAATTATATAAACGAGAAAGGCAAAGAGAAGTAATATTCTTCTCCTCAAGTTGTTCAAGAACAGCAATTCAAGTTTTTTGAAAAGGCAACACTGAATGTTAAGGGGGGATTTCCAATTATGGAAGTTACAAGGAAAATTGTTACTGAATTTATGACTAAGAATTCTCATGAGGACCTAAAACCAAATATCCAATATCAGGAGGGACATTGCATTTCTTTGCTAAACATATACAGATTGTGTGAAAGTGACTTGAAACTTTAATAAAGATTTCAGACCTCTGCAGATTTTGTAGGAAGGAAAAGCACCAATGAAAGTGTCCCTGAAATGATTTCTCAGTGTCATAAATAGTAAACTGAATGTATGGTAGTTGTTCATAAATATAAAATAACTGGTGAACTGAAAAACTCTTGAGAACTCTTGTTATAAATAATCACAGTTCAAAGGCATGTATAATATTGATAACTGACCTTCATACACCATGAAATGCAAAATTATATCCAGATCAAAGTGAAGGTGAATATATAATTGAGTGGTCAAAATAATATCATATATGCTTCTTAGACCTAGCCCTGCTAGAAAGTAAATTTTGTTTCCATTCTTCTTTACTTTTAAGGTAACAAAGATAATATTTTTCAGGAAGGTAAGTTGGTAGAAGCAAAGGAAGACTATTTATTCACATTTGTCCTGCTATATGTTTACATATCCTGTACACAGAAGCCTACTGAGAGAGAGAGAGAGAGAGAGAGAGAGAGAGAGAGAGAGGGAGAGAGAGAAAGAGAACCAATAGAGTAATATGTCATCACAGAGCATGCTTTAGTACCTTCCAGAAGGCACCATTCATTTTCAAGAGGATAAGTGTGTAAATGAAGCCAAGCCAGTCTAACAAATTACAATACATGCATTCAGTTGCCCTTACAACAATCACTATAGAGATTTGAAGACCTTTCTAAGTTTAAGTTGGTGCTAGAGAATCTTTGGGAAGCTTTACTTTAAGATGTCTAATTTACTTACTGACAATTCAAGAATGTCAAGTCGATTTAATGGTCCTCAAAGTAGAGTGAATACCAAAGCCAAAGAAGTCCGGGGTTTCTGGAACTGAAAAATATTTGGGTGTTTTGTGAGCTCTAGGCCTGGCTACTGTACAGTAAAATCACTTTTGTGACACTGAAAATAGTAACTATTTATTAGGTCTTATCCTACTAAACATATGAGCAATATTTGACAGTTTTATGAACCCCCTCCTTCTTGAGTCAGTCTTCAACTGGTTGTACACCATAACTCTTTCATGGTTCTACTACTTCACCAGACAAATCTTCTCATCCTGATTTGCTGATTTCTCTTATTTTCTTGCCTAATTTTAGATAGGCCTAGATTTGAGACTTTTGACTTCTTTTTTATTAAAAACTATACATCCAGCTATATGCTTTAATATATCAAAAATATGCTGCTCACCTCTAATTTTTATTACTTATGCTTATCTTTTCCTTGAACTCCAGGCTACTGGACATTTTCTCTTTTCCTTCTAATGATTGATTCTTGTCATTCTACCTGCATTATGTATCTTCACTTCCACTATTTGTATTTTTCCACTTTGCTTTCTACCATAGTGAGCTTAAACCGTATGAACTGGATGAAGAATCTCCCTTATGCTCTTACTTCCAGTTGGATTTCATCATGAGAGACCCTAGAATAAGTCCAGAGAACCAGAAGAGAGTAATATTGGGATATTTATGTCCCTGGATCACTTTCACTAAGATCACCATATGCTGTCTGCAACACTTTACCGAAGAGCAGAGCTTTATTAACACTATTCTATTTCTGGAAGTCTTGTCTATGGTTCGTAGGAACTGCTCCTTCCCTTAGACTTAGGGATTATAATGGTAACCACTCTCTCAATGGTTTTGAACCCTCAGAGTACCATACAAGCACTTTTGGGTTTTCCCAGACCAACCTTTGTAAATAGTTACTTCCTTATTAAACTCTTTTCAAATTGCCCAATTTCAGTATGTCATCTTTTTTTTGTTGTTGTTTTTCTTTTTGTTTTTTTGTGAATGCTTACTGAAACATCACCAAAAGTCATAACAACAACTTCTCAGAAATTAGCAAATGCATTTAACAGTTGTTAAGGTCATAACTTTAAAAGATATCCCTATTTTCTCTTTCCCTCACTCTCTATATTAAATCCATCCTTAAATCCTGTTGGCTTCTCCCAGAGAATAGATTCAGATTTCAACTGCTTTACATCCACTCTCCGTCTCCAGCAGTTCACATCTCTACTTACTGCAGCAACCCGAGTGATCCTTTTAAAACTAAAGACCTATGTCATCTCATTCAAAATCTCTCAGTAGCTCCCTGGGCACCTGGGTGGCTCAGTCAGTTAAGCATCCAGCTTGGGCTCAGGTCATGATCTCACCTTTCGTGGGTTCAAGCTCAGAGCCTGGAGCCTGCTTCACATTCTGTATCTCCCTCTCTCTCTGACCCTCCCCTATTCCCACTGTCTCTCTCTGTCTCTCAAAAATAAATAAAGGACATAAAAAATAAAAAAACAAAAAACAAAAAACCTCTGAGTAGCTCCCTGTCACACTTAGAGGAAAACCAAATACTCACCATGTCTTGGGACTTGATCTGGTCCTTACTTCTTACTTCCTTCTTTCATTCATACCAACTACACAGAATTCCTTTTTGACCTTTGAATACCCCCAAACACAGCTTTTCTCCAGGATCTTTATTGTTTACCTAAAAAGCTTCTCTCTTAGACATCATTATGGCTCACTCCTTCACTTTCTTTATATCTATAATGAAATGTCTCTTAACAATGAGACATTCTTTAGCAATTGTATATAACATAAAGCCCATCACACAGTTCTTTTTTACTTATATCCTCTGAATTACTTTTCCTGAAATATATTCGGACCTGATGACTATGTTACTTACTAATTTATCATTTTCAGTATTCATTTTTTTCTTTCTGTAAATTCAATGTTTTATTTAGTTCTTCAGCTTAAAGAACATGTTAACATTTCTTAGAGTTTGAATCTGGTGTCAAATTTTCTAAGCTTTCAGTTACCTAAAAATGTATTTGTTTTAATCTTAAGTTTTAAAGGGTATTCTCTCTGAATACTGAATTATTGCATGAAAGTTTTTTTTTGTCATTGTGGTTAGCTTTTTAAAGCTGTGATTTTATTATCTCCTCCATTATCTTTTGGCCTCAGTTGTTTCTGATAATTGTTTCTACCATTCTTATATTTGATATACTATATGAACTACGCCATTTTTCTGTACATGTTTTGAGGATTTTCTCCTGATATTTGCTGTTTGACTATGATGTGCCAAAATACTTTATTAGATTTTCTTGGGTTTATTAGATCTGTAATTGGATATTTTGATCAAACTTAGCATTTTTCAACAATTTCTTTTCCTTCCTTCCTTCTTTCTTTCTTTCTTTCTTTCTTTCTTTCTTTCTTTCTTTCTTCTTTCTCTTTATTTCCATATTCTCTCCTTCTTCTGGGACTTTTATTTCATGTATGTTAGACTATTTTATATGTATCCAGATTTCCTAAACCTCTGTTAATTTTTCTTCAATCTTTTCTATATTTTTACCTCTGCTCTTTCAATGGGATAACATCAATTGATTCATTTTTTAGATCACTTATTTTTCCATCACTTTCTCTTTATATCTCTTTGCTAAGAGTATATACATTCATGCAATAAGACATTTCCTTTAATTCTTTGAATATTTATTCAACTTTTAACTTTTTTGTCTTCTGAAGGCAACTTCCTCAGCTATCTTGGGGACAGATTTTTATTGACTGCTTTTTATTTTAACTCTGATTCACATTTTCCTGTTTGTTTACATGAATGGGATTATTGCTTGTATATTGGACTTTGTGGAGGATAAACTGGAGAGATGGTGTACTCTATTCTTCCTCTAGAGATTATTGATTTCTTCCTAGTTGGTGCATTAACTACATCTGATTCAACTTGAACTTGTATAGGCTTGGTTTTGTATTTTGTTAAGGCAGATCTGTTTAAAGCACATAATATTACTGAAGTTCCTAGACCTTGGTAAGACTATCAACTTCCAAATTGTGTACCCTTCATTTTTTCGTAAGGATTTGGCTTCAACTTGTTAGAGTGGGTCTTGAGCAGGCAGTGCTGTAGTCCTTGTCTCAGTTTCAGCACTGGGGTGACAAGAAGATATTAACAAGTTTTCACTACTTGAGTGAACCAGACCCTAAGTGGTCCCCAGTACCACTTAATCCGTTATCTGTCATGCTCTCAATCTGTAGCAGCTGCTGTCTGATTAACATTTTGTAGATGTGTTCTGCATATTAGAAGCCCAGTCCTGTGTTAAGGCTACTTAGAGAATTTAGACCCAGATTGCTCTCACACCTTTAGGCAGCTGAATACTCTCTGGTGATCTGCCTCATAAAGTCCAATCACTTTACCTGTCCCAATAACTGACAACTATTCCCTCACCTCAGTGTTACTATCATACTCTGATTAGACGCAAGCTCATGGTACAGGGCTCCAAAGGGAGAGCTGATATGATTACACGCTTTGATTCATGATTTTTTATTCATTAAGGACTAGGAATTTTGAAGGTTGTTACCTAAAGCTAAAAAAAAAGGTGCTTTATACATTTTTACACTATTAGTTGTTTATGTCATGATGGCCAGTGTATATATGTATATATATACATACATACATATATATATATCTTTATATATAAAGATATTATGTGTTAAACTTTATCTGTAGAAGAAAGACAGTAGGTTAGTAAATATTATCCTTAGAAGATAAGACAGAAAAAAAAAGAAGATAAGGCAGCAAGACAGTTGGGTCAAAAATAACTAGAATGCCTAGTTTATGATAACTTGATATGAGAAATTGAATAAAGAGTGAAAAGCCATTGTTTCTAATGTAACGTGACATGTCTGAGAGGAGCAGCTTTATTTCTGGTGCTTTTACCATGATGAGTAAGGTCGAGATTGGTGTGGAGCCCCCCATGGAGGCCCACTCGGTTCTATAACTGGAAAACAGAGACGCACTGAGGATATGTTTTTCTGCTTGTGTGACAACTTGAGGCCCATACTTCTCCACTGCCTGTATCCTTGCAGAAGGTCAACAGAAATTGTCTAGATTCAAAGTAAATAGTCTAAACTTTTCTGACTAAATCATTATTGAGTAAGTTCAAATGACACAAGTCAGTTTCCTTTAGTTCAAATGTACCTGACTCATTTGAAAAAAATGAAGCAACTATATGAAAAACGATCATAAATCACTGCAGAACAATGACTTTGATGATTTAATCTAATCTCCACATAATAACATGATAGTGCATTTTTAACTTTTTAAAATACATTTTGAAACGTATTATTGGATTGTCTAATTAACACTGATTTCTGAGGTCATCGAGCCAAATAACATTAAATAATAATTATAATAATTTTATTTCATTAGAAATATTTGAAATAAGTTTCTACAAAAACCAAATGAGAACAATAAACTGAACTATTTTTATAATTATTCTCTTAATCTTTTCAGTCTGCTATAACAAAAATACAGATTGTGTGGCTTGAATAACAAACACTTATCTTTCATAGTTCTGGAAACTATGAACCAAGATCAAGATACCAGCTGATTTGGTGCTTGGTGACAGCCCCTGTCCTGGCTTGTAGAAGGCTGTCTCCTCACTGTGTCTTCACCAGGCAGAAAGAGTGAGAGAGCTCTCAGGGGTCTCCTTTATATGGTACTACTTCCATTCATGAGGACTCTACCTTCATGATTTAGTCGCCTCCCAAAGGTTTCACCTCATGGTACCCTCATACTGGGAGTTAGAATTTTAACAGATGAATATTTTTTTAATGTTTACTTACTTTTGAGAGAGAGCACTTGTGAGCGGGAGAGGGTCAGAGAGAGAGAGAGAGAGAGGGACAGAGGATCAAATTGGGATCTGGACTGAGAGCAGCAAGCCCAATGCGGGGCTCAAACTCTCGAACCTGAGAAATGGTAACATGACCAAAGTTGGACACTTAATGGACTGAGTCACCCAAACGCTCCTAACATATGAATTTTAAAGGAGGCACAATCATTCAGTCCATAACAATAACTATGAGATTGGTATTTTAAGAAGCTAGTTTTCAAATTATTCTATAATTTATATTTTATTAATACTGTCTTAAATATAAAGGTGCAGGGAGGTTGTTTGGACTGTATATCCCAGTCCAAAGTTGTTATCCCAGTAGTTATGAATATAGATTTTAAATTTCAATCTATTCTACATTAAAATTCCTGAGTTTGTTACTTTCTGTTTGTATGAATTTATTTGACTTACTTCATGAATCTGAAACTTGATTTCCTCATCTTTTAAATGTCCTAACAACAATGATGAAATACAGAAGCTTGCCAGGGAGAAGAAACTGTTTTCTGTTTATTTAAAGTTCAGTTTGCTACCAACAATGTTATCTTCTCTCTCTCTCTCTCTCTCTCTCTCTCTCTCTCATTTTCAAAATCCAAATACAGAGACTGTACAACTTCATGCAAGTCCTTGGATTGCATTTTGGGTTCTCATTTGTCTCCAATGACCACAACCTTTTTAAAAAGTTTTCTTAAACAAGTGTTATTTTCTAAATAAATATAATAGATGTTTTTGCAGTTGGCCATAGATAACTGGACTAAATAAATGTTATGGACTGAATGCTTGTGTCCCCTCAACATTTATATGGTAAAATGCTAACCTTCAATGTAATGGTATGTGGAGATGTGGCAGTTGGGAGGGCACTGGAGGAGGTCATAAGACTGGGTAATAATGGGATTAGTGCTCTTATAAGAAAAGACATCATAGATCTTGCTCACTGTCTCTATGCACACATACCAAGGACCGGCCATGTGAGGACACAAGTCAGGAGAGAGGCCCTTACTCGAACACGCTTCTCTGTCATCTGATCTTGGTTTTCCCAGGCCCCAGAACTTTAAGGAAAAAAATTTCTGCTGTTTAAGCAATTCAGTCTATGGTATTTCATTATGATAGCCTGAGCAGTCTAAGAAAATAAATGAGACAAATTTTGTAAATGATTTATCACAATGACAATTCTCAATAACTTGTTACTCATCATTGGTACTGTCTTTTGAGCTCTGGGGTGTAAATATCTCTTAAGCTGGGAAGTTGTCTTGTTTTATTTTCTAGTTTTCTTTCAGGTGTTACAAAGCACATCAGGCATACATCAAGATATGTTGACTGAAACCTGTTTTATATTGTCTTGGCCTAACTTGGGAAGATTTGTCTATTTAGTTGCATTACAGATTTTGACATTTGCCATCATTTCATAGGTATTTAACATGTTTCCCTGGGGCTAACTGGAAACAGAATTTCAAAATTGCATTGTTAAAACAGAGACTGCTCGTGATTTTAACTCTCTTAGATTTGGGATATATTTTAGCTGTCCAGAATATTCACATGCCACCCAACTGTCGATTTTAAAATATCATTTAAAATGTTTATTAATTTCAGTTCTAATCCTTATAGGTAAAGCCTAAATTTAGTTGTTAGCAAGGCACCATGCTAATAAGTTTCACAGCCTTTCTAAGTGTTTCTAATAATAAAATAGCTATATCAGAGACCATATGTTCAATCTTATTTATTCATTCATTTATTTATCAATGCAATTTGTTTTTGATTTGAGCAAATTAATAAAGTCCTTATTATTTTCGAAGATCACAATTCTGAAAATTGTGCCCAAAATTTCACGTTAAAATTTCTACTCTCTTCTTGTCAATTTATTTTTTTAAGTTTTAGTTTTATTTAGTCTGAGGGTGGGAGGGAGTGGTACAGAGAGAAGGAGAGAGAGAATTCCAAGCAAGCTCTGCACAGGTAGTGCAGAGCCCATCACAGGACTCAAACTCACCAACTGTGAGATGATGACCTGAGCCAAAATTAAGAGTCAAACGCTTACTTAACTAACTAAGCCACCCAGGCACCTCCTTTTTGGCATTTTAAAAAGAAAACTTTCTTAACCTGTATTTGAAATTTTGAGTGCTAAAATTAATTTTGATTAGTCTCTTCTTGTATATATTTATTAAAATAGTATGTATAATCTATTGTAAATTAAATTATTTATAATACATATTATAATATAATATTTATATTAAAATCCTGAATAAATATATGTAAAAAATAGCCAATATACTGAATATCCATTCATTTCCAGGGTAAGAGTTCTATTAGAGATACAGTTCATATAAACAACTGCTTCCAAAAGTGGCTGAAATTCTCAAATGCTCAACACTTAGCCAATGAATACCTATTCTTCTTATCATTTGCGATATAAGGATGACTATGACATAATCTCTACTCACACCATCTAGTAGGTATATAGGATGGGTAAACCAATAGTTTCAAAGCAAATATTGTATGTTCAAAATGTTCTAAGAATACAATAGACCAAATGATTAACTTTGCCAGGAAAAGTTAAGGAGGAAATTATAGAAGACATGACATTTGAACCATGTTCTGAAGCATGAATATCTATCTATTCAATAGGAAGTAGAGAGAGTGTAATAAAGAACTTTCTAGACAGAAGATAAGGCATTGACCAAGATGGGAAAGGGAATGTGATAATCAAAGATCTATGATTACTTTAGAGTTTCTGAAGCAGAGAATACTTAGATTGAAGAAAAGTCTGAAGGAAGTTGGGGTGTAGGTTGAATGTTAGAGCTAGAATTCAGTTATGACAAATTTATGGTAAGAAAGATTGTCTGGGACTGGATCATGAAAGCGTTTCTTTGTTATTCTATGGCATTTAAAGCTTATCCTTGAAATGAAGGGAGACCATAGAAGGAATAAATTGTGTGGGTAAAACATGTTTCAATCCTGAAATATCAAGAAAATAAATGTCTTTAGCAAGATATTTCTTTAATCTCTTCTGTTTGTGTAAAGAAAACATTGCACATAGTTTTATTACTTTCACCAACCATGTGTATCAATCTTTCTTTCACTTCCCCCCAGTTCTCTCTCTCTCTCTTCGTAATACTGAGGAAATCTGACATTTAATATCTCAGTATACCCCAAGTAACATTAAACCGGATCCTTTTTTTCTCTAACTACCTTAATGTTTTAACTACAGATACATGGACTTTCAGCAAAATTTGACAATTTTTGACTTTACATTTTGACAGAGCAGATTGATTTGTAAAAGATCCAGGGAGGGAAGGAAGGCCTACAGTGGTGAGATATGTGGAGGTGTTCTTAGAACAATTATGAGGAATGTTCACTTAAAAGTTACATTTTTCAGGAATATACACTTTTTTGTCAATCACCCTTTTCATGGAAGTTCGCTATTGTTGTTCTCTATGGTTCCCATTTGGAGCACATCTTCAAAGAGCTGGTGCAAGGTCTGAAATGAACAGCACATGTTTCTGGGCACCACAGAGGACTGTGGACGTTTGTATGTGAGAGGGATTACTAATGGTTCATTCAATGATCTGTTAAGTAAAGTTTGTCTTCTGCACTGGAGCTCTGGGCTCTGCTCGGTTTCTGGAATCAATTTCATGACACAAAAGACTGCTTCACCAGAAAGAAAGCATTTTGAGGGCTCCTGCCAGTTCTGAAGTTGGGTGGATGAATCCCAGGAAGAATAACCCAAAAATGGATTCAGGATATTGGCTTAGATAATACATCCAGTGTATCAGTAAAAAATAGAGCTCTTGTCACTTTTTGGAGACTGGATGACCTATGGGTAAACTAGGAACTCCATGTTTTCTTTCTCATTGTTCCATCTTAAGTTCTAAAAATCACAATGAATAATGCATCATGACTCTCTAAAGGCAGAATAGTCAACAACAAAATTCCTAATAAAGTGTTCTTGACTTGGGGAAAAGGATCTCATCTATCTGAGGTATAAGTCAAAGGCAATAATGTATAGCAGAGAAGAGAGTTAATAAGTACCAATATGGACACATGAATATTTGTATTTTTAAGATCATGAAACCATAATGATCATGATACCATAATGGTGGATGTATGTCATGATATATTTGTCAGAACCAAGAGAATGTACAACGCAAAGAGTTAACTCAAACATGAACTGTGCACTTTAGTTGATAATAATGTATCAATATTCAGGAATTGCAGCAAATGTACCACATTAATGAAAGATGTTAATAACAGAAACAGAATGATGGAGGAGGAGAGCAGTTAGGGGATATTTATGAGAGCTCGGTTTTAACTTTTACTGTTCTGTAAATACAAAACTGCTAAAAAATAAGTCTATTATGTTTTTAAGTGAATATTAAGTGTTTTATTCAAAGATCCCGTTATGTGGAACTACATCAGTACTTGACAATATTTGAAGTTCTCTCCCTTCAGGTAAGATAGTGAATCTCTACTAAGCAACTTGTGCCTTTTGATTTTACTTACAAACATGAAAATGGGCAAAAGAGAGCTTTTAGATTTTGAATAGCCAAAATGGTGAAAAATAGTGACTACTGTCACTTTTGCAATTCAGATTCAACTAGCCCCTTCTTCAGTGGACCAATCCCACACTGTGAGAGACGGTAAATAAACTCCTGAATCAGAAGCCTATAATGAAGCGTAGCCAATCAGATATAGGGATGTGTGAATCTAGAGATTTTGATAGGAAATAAAAGGAAATTTGAAACTGCTTACACTGGCAGTGGAACAATTTCCACCAGCCAGTATCTAGCCAGATATTCCTGTTGCCACATGCTCTAACAGTCTTATTTTTGCACTGTTCCTTAGCCTATGTTCTCCAACCTGTGATCAGTATAGTAATTCCCCTATACACATCCAATACATTAAGCTTCTGTTTAAAACAGCCAGAACTAGGGCACCTGGGTTGCTCAGTCATTTAAGCCACTACCTCTTGGTTTTGGTTTAGGTCATGACCTCACCATTGGTGGGTTCAAGCCCTGTATCAGGCTCTGCACTGATAGCATGGAGCCTGCTTAGGATTCTCTTTTTCCCTCTCTCTCTTCTTCTCATCTGCTCACATACTCTTTCAAAATAAATCAATAAACTTAAGGGAATCCTGAGTGGCTCAGCAGGTTAAGCATCCAACTTTGGCTCAGGTCATGATCTCACAGTTGGATTTGTCAATTTGAGTCCCACACTGGGTTCTGTGCTGACAGCTCAGACCCTGGAGCCTGTTTCAGATTCTCTTTCTCCCTCTCTCTCTGTCTGCCCCTACGCTACTCATACTCTGTCTCTCTCTGTCTCAAAAATAAATAAATTTTTACCAAATTAAAAAAATAAAATAGCTAGAATTAATTTATATTGCTTATACTCAAGAACAACTAAAGCCATTGCTATAATTATTAACATTATTCTTATTAATAATTATTTTTCAGTCTACATGTAAGGAGAGGCAACAAATGCAACATAAAAGGATAAACAATTTTGTACTGCCTGTATATCCAACAAACAATAAGCTAGCCACTCAGAAACATAAATATTTTGAAATGGCAGTCCATATTCCCATAGCTTAAAAATCATTTCAATTAACAAGACATAAATGTGTACTTTCTTTTGTGAAGCTAATAAGTATCATCAAGAACATAGTCCTCAGAAAAGAAAATCAAAAGTTTTCTCATCAATAAAATTTCAAAGTCAGCTAAATTGTGCTCTGTGGGTAGCAATACTCATTAACCTTTTCATAATATATACAGCCCTAAAAGTCTTGCCATTTTACTATTCACATATCTTCATTATGGGGCTGTCAATGTCTCTGCACACAGAACTCTTTTAGTTCTTTGGTGACAATTAAAATGCTGTGATCACAAGGGGAAAGGGTGAGAACAGACAGGCATCTTTTCAGGCTAAATGTGAATGGCTGCATATGAACACAATATTCATTTGAACAATTTTAGGTATAAAAATATCCAGCTGATGCCACATTGACATAAAGAACTCACTAAATGTACAAAAATGTGAAGCTTTAATCTATTTCCTTAAATAAAAGAGAATATACACAATATATTTATCTACTGGGGAATGTATAATCTAATGACAAACATTAAAAAGTATCAAAATGTGAAATTTCTACTTTATTAACAAAAGTTTTATACCATTATTTGGAATATTTCACTTGCTTTTGGAAGGCTCAAAAAAGGAACTTATTAATATAATTCCACAATTTGAAGGCAAAGATTAGATTGAGGAAGATGTTATGATGAAAAGGCAAAAAAGTGATGTGTGCTGTAAGATCTTAACATAAATTACTGATAGTTGAGGTAACGTAGGAAATGATTCTAAACTTCTGTGAATGTAAAAGAACTCAAATCTTTATCCTTATATTTAGACTTTCTGGATAATAATATAAGGTGTACAATTGAGCACATTTTAATGAGAAGCAACATGTGAATATCTTGTAGGAATCCTACCAAATATATAGTTGTCTAATGGTAAAGCTGCTATAAGGATTTGGGATTTTTTATGCTGAAATAATTAAGATGTTATGATCATTTAAAAAACAGGGGTTGCCTGGGTGCCTCTGGTGGTTGAGCATCTGACTGTTGATTTCAGGTCAGGTCATGATCTCATGGTTTATGAGATCAGTCTCCATGTAGGGCTTTGTGCTGACAGCACCGAGCATGTTTGGAATTCTCTCTCTCCCTTCTTCTACCCATCTTCTGCTTTCACCCATGCACACTTGCTCTTCCTTCCTCTCAAAATAAATAAACATTTTTTAAATATGTAGTGCTTCTCTGTTATTGTATTGTTTGTACATTCTATTTTCTCTTTAAGAGTAGATAGAATCATGGAAAGTGTGTCATCTCACTTGCATAAAAACTAGCAATTGCAAACTAGAAGGCGGCCCCTGTATAAAAAAAGAAATGGCAAATATTATCTCTTAAAAAGACATTCGAATAGTAGATGTTTTATTTCTGTTTCTGTTTTGTTTTTTAAATTAAACTGCCAATACCAAGAAAACATAATCTCATTACATTTGGAATTGAAACATAATTCTACATATGCAATGAATTTTGTGAAATGTAAGCACATTTGAAAATAACACTCATTTAAATAATGGACATCCTAAAAAGCAGTTTATACCAGTTGGTTAAAAATCCTCTAGGATTTTTGATATTAACATTAAAGTCTCACCCAGGGTTTTTCTCTAGCATTTTCCAGAATGTTCAACTTGGACATTGAAAGATAATATGATGAAGTATATGAACAATATAACACTACACAGCTTCTTGGAATTATTATAGGGGCACATCATACTTTATTTAATGATATGTCACATTGTTTAAACTCTTTCCAATATTTAAAAAATATGAAATATAATTGTTATGACTGAATTTTTGTTTATTATTTCAATACTTATTTTTAATTTTTGCAATCCATATTTTTATTCTCTATTCATATTTTCCTGTCCCAATTTGCAATATTTAATTCTTGAACTTTATCTTAATTTGCAATCTTAATGCTTTTTATTTTTTGCCATGTTTTATTGCAATTTTTAGCACTTCCAGTAAAATGTTGACAAGAACAGATGAGGTTGGATATCCTCTTCTTTCTGACCTTACAGAAAAAATGTCAATATATCACTATTCAGTATGACACCAAATATGGAAGCACTTTATCACATTGAGAAATTTCCTATCTCATGGGATGTGTGAGAGTTTATAATTATATAATTTTAATTATGCAGTTTATTCAGTAACTATCATCCAGTGAATAAATTTCTGATTTTTAATGGATGTTTTGATACAGTTAGGAATTTTACTTATTTGTCCAGCAAAAGATTCTTTTTAACTAATAAAGATGTCACGTCAAGTATTTTAACATACATTTAGGGTAGATATAATTATAGGGTACTATAATTATGATTTACATGTTACATGAAGATTTTATAATTATCTGTTTAACCTGATTAGATATTTAGTAGTACCAGCACCACACACCATCTATGATGCGGCTCTTGTCTTTAAAACCCAATAGTTTTATTTTTTAATTAAAAAAAAATGTTTAACATTTATTTATTTTTGAGAGACAGAGAGAGATAGATCATGCGCAGGGCAGGGGCAGAAAGTGAGGGACACACAGAATCGGAAGCAGGCTCCAGGCACTGAGCAGTCAGCACAGAGCCTGATGCAGGGCTCGAACCCACGGACTGTGAGATCACAACCTGAGCCGAAGTCCGTCGCTCAGCCGACTGAGCCATCCAGGCGCCCCATAATTTTTTAAAATTTTTAATGTTTATTTATTTTGGCGACAGAGACAGAGTATGAGCAAGGAAGAGGCAGAGAGAGAGAGGGAGACACAGAATCCAAAGCAGGCTTCAGGCTTTGAGCTGTCAGCACAGGGCCCGATGTGCGGCTGAACTCACTTGAGATCATGACATGAGCCAAAGTCAGATGCTTAACCGACTGAGCCACTCATGCACCCCAGTTTTATTTTTTAAATGAAGCAATGGTATTTTGAATCTGCTATTGTAATTTTTACTCCCTATTTTCTTCTCCATTAGTTTTGTTTCCTCCAACTTTTAAGCTTAACAAGCAACCTTTACACAGCTTTCACAATTTTAAAGTGTTTTAAGTGGCCCCCTTTGCCATGGTTCAGAGCACCAGTATCTCCCAGAAAGGAACCGTTAACACCTGTGGTGCCTTGACTTTAACAGCTGCCACACAGGCAGCACAGTCTCTTGATTGCCTAGCCACGGAGGTCAGGGGAACTCGCCTTCCTGGCATGGGACTGTAATAATCTGTGTCACCAAAAAAAAGAGTTCATATCCCTCTCTGGCTCCTCCAATTTTTGTGACCTCTGCATTGCTAGGCTGTGGTAGGTGGTGGAGCTTAAGCTTGTGGGTCCCACAGGACTGTAACCAACAGAGCAAGAGGCCACAGGAACAGGCAGTGGACAAAGGAGCTCTGTTTTTCTGTGAAAGAAGTCTATCCGCTAATTATCATGACTGGCTAGAGACAGGGACTATAATCTTTTCCAGGGACTTTGGAGAGTGGGTATTATCATCACATTCACTTTCTACTTTGCTACAGAGCACCAGTCTCTCTGAGGGGGTGCTTTACACATGTCCTGGAGGATTTCGTGTCCTTCTCTTCCTACAGGACGATAGTGATCCAGGATGATTCTTGGAAGGCTACAACCCCTAGGGCACTGCACAAACAGCTGACTGAGGCACTCTCCACTTTTGCTGTGAAGGAGGCCACTTTGTTCATCCTAGAGATTCAGACTGAGAGGAAGGCTTAAGGTTTGGGACACATTTAGTGGTCTCCCAAGCTGCTCTCAAGGAACATAGACTGGATATCATCTTGGAGCTCTCCCTCCTTGCTCCAGCGCATAGTATCTTCCAGAAAAGAGCTTATACATTCATCTGGAGCCCTAATTTTTGCAACTACTGCCCAGGAGACACCTCCAGATCATCTAGCTCTGGTAGCTAGTGGGGCTTATGTTTATGGTCCCTAAAGTCTATACATATTTGCAAACTTTTTAAAGCTGCTGCCGGGCACATTGGTAGCTTCGTCACTTAAGCATGTGACTTGAGCTCAGGTCATGATTTTACAGTTCATGAGTTTGAGCCCCTTATCAGACTCTGTGCTGACAGCTCAGAACCTGGAGCCTACGCAGTACTATGCCCATTAACAAAAAAAGTGGTTTATAGAAGTTTACATTTATAAATTCAAGAAACAATTATGAGAGTTAATGAAGATTTATCTTTGCATATGTTTGTAATGAATATGTCACCATTATAATTTTGGTCTTCTTTGTATCTTCATAAAGTTGTCACAGGTACTCTTTACTGACAAAAGTAATTTCAAATAAAAGAATAATATGGTAAGAAACTTTTAATTTCTATGAGTTGTATAACATCTGAAGTCTCTTTTATGTCAACCTAGAGTGGTATTAGAGACTTAATCAAGAACTTTTTTTCTAGAAACTTAAATTATCAAATACTTATATCAGGTATTGAACCTCTCCTTTTTCTACATAAAGTCACCATAGACAACAGAGTGCTTGTACTATACAAAATAAGTTTTCATATATTATATGGGTTAACAGGATTGTTCTACAATTTGAGATATAATACTATTTTTACCACAATAAAACAAAAACACACCAATAGTCATATGTACTCAATGTTTGACATTTACATTTTTATTATTTCTGTTTAGCTTTTGAATATAAGTACATACATTCTTCTATCCTAAAAAAATATTGTTTTTGAGTATATTACAAGATTGACGAAGTAATCTAAATGTTACTGATCATCACAATAGCATGGGGAACTTGGGCCTGTTGCAGGATTTTTAACCTCCTTACCCGGGATTTGTTGTCTCACCTTTTTGAAAAACGAAGAGGTGGACACAGAATGAGTAGCAGGCAAAAGTTTATTAGAGTGTACGATTAGACAGTAAGAATGCTACCAAAGACCCCTTTACAGAGAGGGGACATTTGAAAGTGAATACCAGCAGACTATAGGCAAGGGACTTTTTTTATAAGGTTCTGGTCACACGCCCTTCCCTTCCCCCTTGTTCCTTCTCAGGTTCTACCCTTATTGGCTGGATAACTTTAGGTGCTGTGTTAATAGCTCATTGGCAGCTAATTGGCTCATTTCCATTGTATGAGGGTGGTCTATGGCCATACCTTTCCTTGTGGGTCATACAGTTTTATGGTCTGCTTATTTTTAGTCAACCCTTTTGTCAAATTCCCGAAGGAAACTTGAGGGCAAAGGGTGATGTCTGTTACGTGCTTAAGAGGAAGATTATACTCAAGGAGGTTTGTTGTAGTCAGACTTTCCTTAGCATTAGTCCAAAATATGTTTTTCCCTACCCAGGGACCTCAGGTCCTAATCTTTCCCTCTCTGCCTATTTTATGCTATCTTTATCTATCATAGGCCCACCTCTAGAAATTTTTGGTAGTTTTGGGGTACATCTCATTAATTTGTATTTTTAACAATATCCCAATTGATGCTAATCAGTGCTGGTCTTCAAATCTTTAAGGAGCACTTAACCAATAGTGTAAGGTATGTGCTGTATCATTATAACCCATCATATAATTCATGTTCTCCTTAAGGATTGTAAAATGTTTGTATTAACATAACTAAAGAAAAAATATGACATAATATGTTCTTTATAAGAGATTAGGTCTGAAGTGAACTTTTATTTCTTTTTATTTTTTTAATTTTTTTAATTTATTTTTGAGAGACAAAGAGAGACAGCGTGAGCAGGGGAGTGTCAGAAAGAGAGGGAGATACAGAATCCGAAGCAGGCTCCAGGCTCTGAGCTAGCTGTCAGCACAGAGCCTGACATGGGGCTCGAAACCACAAACTATGAGCCGAAGCCAGAGGCATAACCGACTGAGCCACCCAGGCGCCCCTGAAGTGAACTTTTTTTTTAAATAGTTTATTGTCAAATTGGTTTTTATATAACACTCAGTGCTCTTCCCTACAGGTGCCCTCCTCCATCACCACCAGCTCTTTTCCCTCCCTCCCCCTTCCCCTTCAACTCTCAGTTCATTTTCAGTATTCAATAGTCTCTCAAGTTTGCATCCCTCTCTCCCCAACTCTTTCCCTCTTCCCCTCCCCCTCGTCCTCCTTTAGGTTTCTCCTGTTCTCCTGTTAGACCTATGAGTGCAAACATATGGTATCTGTTCTTCTCTGCCTGACTTATTTTGCTTAGTATGACACCCTCAAGGTCCATCCACTTTCCAACAAATGGCCATATGTCATTCTTTCTCATTGTCATGTAGTACTCCATTGTGTGTATATATACCACATCTTGATCCATTCATCAGGTGATGGACATTTAGGCTCCATCCATGTTTCGTCTATTGTTGACAGTGCTGCTATGGACATTGGGATACATGTGCTCCTATGCATCAGCACCTCTGTATCCCTTGGGTAAATCCCTAGCAGGGCTATTGCTGGGTCATAGGGAAGTTCTACTGATAGTTTTTTGAGGAACCCCCACACTGTTTTCCAGAGCGGCTGCACCAGTTTACATTGCCACCAACAGTGTAGGAGGGTGCCTGTCTCTCCACACCCTCGCCAGCATCTATAGACTCTTGATTTGTTCATTTTAGCCACTCTGACTGGCGTGAGGTGGTATCTCAGTGTGGTTTTGAGTTGTGTTTCCCTGATGATGAGTGATGTTGAGCATCGTTCCATGTGCCTGTAGGCCATCTGGATGTCCTCTTTGTAGTCAGTATCACTGACTCTGTAGTCGAATAAAAAACACAACAACAACACACACACACACACACACACACACACACACACATGCACACACAAAACAATAAAACAAAATTCTGAATCTACTTCAAGAATCTAAATCACCCTTGAAATTGTGCTAGATCTTTGATTTTCTTTTTTGGGGAGAACAGACTTTGGATATAGATCTAGACTTAAAATTACATCACTATTGGGACACCTGAGTGGCTCAGTCAGTTAAGTGTCAGGTCGTGATCTCCTGGTTTGTCACTTGGAGCTCTGCATCAGGATCTGTGCTGATTGTGTAGATCCTGTATGGGATTTTCTCTCTCTTGCTCCCTCTGCCCCTCCTGCACACTCGCACATGCTCTCCCTGTTTTCCTCTCTTAATTTAAGTCTTATAAATCTTAGGCCTTATAAATAAACTTTAAAAAAAAACCTACATCACTATTTGTGACTTGTAGGAATCTGGACATGCTTGTTAAGCACTTTGTGCTATGGTTTCTTTGTTTACAAAATTAAACATAATATTTCATAGTACATTACACCCTCTAATGTAATGTCAGTAAGTAATGTCTTTTTTCTTTAATTCTTACTATAAAAATGTCTAAAAGCTAATTCCATAAAACCATAGTAGCATTTTTCTAATTGCTGGTGGTCCACTGTTTTCACTGAACATTTTTCTTTTAATAAAGACAATAAGAAACAGTTTTAGTTTACTTCTGATGGCCATCAATCAGCAAGAATTCTCTAAAGATAATTATGGACTCATGACAATATACACCAGTGAGTTGCCACATGTGTCCATTTACTGATAATTTGTACTTTTTTTGTTCTATCACTTTTTTCTTTCCCTTATCCCTTTGTGTTATTTTTAAAGTTAGAATATTCAAACCTTGCTTTTATTTAAAATCTTATTATTTTCTTAACACTGGTTTGACTACAGTTGTTTTGTAAAATGATTCACATATACAGTTATATCATTTTCATAATGGCCTATTTAAGATTCCTCTAGCAGAGGGGTGCCTGGGTGGCTCAGTCAGTTGAGCATCAGGCTTCAGCTTGGGTCATGATCTCACGGTTCATGAGTCTGGGTCCCATGTCGGGCTCTGTGCTGACAGCTCAGAGCCTGGAGCCTACTTTGGATTCTGTGTCTCTCTCTTTCTCTGCCCCCCACCCCTGTCTTTCTCAAAAATAAATAATCATTTAAAAAAAAAGAATCCATCTAGTATAAATGATTATGAAAAACCCTATAGGGAACTAAGAGGAACAAACTTTCAATTATAAGATAAGTCACAGAGATAAAAATTACTAAATAAGGAATATAGTCAATAATATTGTAATAATATTGTATGGTGACTACACTTATCATGGTTAGAAATGTATAGAACTGTTGAATCCATATGTTGCATACCTGAAACTAATATAACATTGTATATTAATTAATGAGAATGGAAGAGGGTCACCAGGCGGCTTAGTTTGGTTGGGTGCCAGACTCTTAATTTTGTCTGAGGTTGTGGTCTCACAGATCGTGAGTTTGAGCCCTGGGCTCTATGCTGACTGTGCTGATTCTCTCTGTATCTCTCCTTCTCTATCTGCCCCTTCTGAGCACGCTCACTCTCTCTCTTGCTCGCTCACTCACTCTCTCTCTCTCAAAATAAATAAACTTTAAAATAAAAAGAATCTGATTAATAACTGGTTTTTTCTTAATTGTTATAAATGATCAAACTAAGCTTTAAAAATATTATCTTGATTAGTGTAACCTATTCTTTATGTAATACATAAATATAAATACATTTTTTTAAGAAGTTTGTGATGCTAACAATTTAAATCTGATATAATTCAAGCTTCTGTAATTTATCTCTAGGTATATATATATGTGTGTGTGTTTATACATATATATTTTTCTTCATTGAGATAGTTCAACACATTTCAATTGTCTTCCTCTCGTATACATGACACTGATCTAAGACCTGGGAATACAAGAAGTAGAACAGACAGGAGGGTATGAGGAAAAATAAAGGTTAAGAATTGTTGGTCTAGAATGTCAAGCAAATTATCCTGATATGATACTGGGAGATATTTCTTTATTGAGTATATGATACATAAATGCCCTGAGTCAATCTATTTTCATATAATCTACATATGAATTAACTAATTACTTGATATCAAGTAGATGGAGATGACATGCTCTTTGTATTATATAATAATGTCCTAAATTTCTGGTTTAAAAAAATTATATTCAAAGATAGCATTCAATGTAATATTATTCCTTACTATATATGTAAACTCACTGTATAACACAGAAATATATTGGCCTACATAGAAAAACTTTCATAACTGTGTTTTTAAACAGCACTTTCAACTTATGTGAAAACTAGAGACTTGGAAAATGCTAGTGTGCATTACAAATTTGCTGTTTTATTTTATTCAGCCCTAATGATTTTCATTATCTCCTTAGTTGATAGAATCCATTTCCAAAACCAATAATCTCTTGAAATCCACTGAGCCACAAATTACTCATTAGAGAAAATTTTCAAAGATCATTACCTTTACCATAGATTTTCGTTTTTCATCCCTGCATACTCACTTGTAATGTTTCTCATAATAATGGGAGGGTAGATTATGTAGTTACAGAGAACAGTTTCAATCAAATATAGACCAATGCTTTGTTTACCATTAGAATCACTACATTTTATTAAAAGTCAATATTGCATCATGTTTAACCTTAATTTTCTATTTGCAGATCTAATACATTATCATTAAAATATAAATGGGCTCTTAATTACACTGGTATGATAGTTTCTGAGGTATCTTGTGATTTTGTTATAATTTTGGGAAAGGGGCAAGTATGTATGAATATTTGATGAATTTCCTTTTAGAGTTGAACAGTAATTAGTAAGGGAATTATTTAATATAGTTAACTTAGTGCATTTCTTCTATAAGAACATGATTTACATTACAAGTATAAATTTTCTTACTTTTAACTAAAATAAATGCTTCACTTCTTAAAAAATCATAAATTTATCCACGTGACTCATTAAGAGAAAAACAAAAATTATTTCTTACTATGAACTTAATCACTTTGAATTAAATGAATATTGCCCTCACAATCTCTGTAGGCTTATTCAAATGCTCAAATGCATGTGGGAGTGACTAGAAGTTCAATAACAATATGAATAATTTTGTCATATAATAAATGCTGCTATTAAGAAAAATTACTTGACAATGATGTCTTTGTTTCTGAAGGGCATAGCTAAAGAAAGATTTTCTAATCCTTTATAAAGATTTTATAATGCTTTAGGAAGTCTTGGTTTGGGTATTGATAGTATTATTTATTAGCCTTGTGACCCTAGATAAATTGTGCAGTTTCTCTCTCCATTTTCTCACATACAGAACAGAAAATTGGGTCTTTTTTACAAAGCTTTTACCACAGTGCTTGACACATGGAAGTTTTGATGGATGTGTGACTTTATTACTTTTGACCAATCAGGTCTACATGCTGTGTTTTGGGCCTTCTCTATGTAGTGATTATTAATGGGCAGCAGACATGGTCTCCCACCGTTGGGGTTGACAAAGCTAGTGGCTTGCTTCTGAAGCCTCCACTGCAAACAGTATACAACTGCATGACTCAGACTCTGGTGACCGGCGGCATCGCGCCTACAAGGGCTTATGAGCTGCTGGCAGTCAAAGATTAAAAGAAAAAAAAGGAAAGCTGTTTTTCAAGAGTTGGTAGGAAGAGCTGGAACAAAGGAGCAGATCCCTTACCAAAAACACTTTGGGAATTGTTACGGGAAAGCCTGGTGTTAGGCAATATATACCAATATGTTTGCACTGGTCATTAAAATAAGGTTTGGGGCACTTTTCTTCTGCTTAGCATCTGGCCCAGTTCCAAGCCTTCCTAATGATTCTGTGAAATGCCCAATATCTCTTAATAAACTCCCTTTCTGCTTAACCCAGCAAGAGCTGCTTCAAATGCTTACAAATAAGAAAACCCTCTGATGCAGAAAGTGGTCACTGAATGTTAATTACTGTTTTCTTATAAAGTGGAGCAAATAGTTCATAGGATTTACTCAGTGGATATATGAAATCTTTCATTTTTTTAAAGGGCTGTGCAGTTGGCCCTAACTTTACACTTTATAACTGTCAGATATCTTGTGATTCTATGAAATACATCGAGTATGCCTAGTGGATTTTGAGTATTGGTGCTAGCACTCAAAATCTCTGTAAGTGTATCTGAATGCTCAAAATGCATATAGAAGTGATTAGACGTTCAAAAAAAAGTGTGTCTCATTTTGTCGTATAATTGTTGCCTTCAAGAAAAATTACATGCCACTAAATATGAATACATGTATATGCCCATATGTATATACACACATGTATGTAATTCTATAGTTCTGAGCTTCTGATCATACCAAGAAGTGAGAGATCAATTATATACAATATCTATGAAAGATAAAAAAATAATAAGACATCCTTGTACAGTCATAAATGGGAAGAAAACAGGACAAAAGAAAGTTTAATTCCGAGCCATGCGAAATAAATGGGACATAGAAAGGTTCGGTAATGTATGTTAATGATATCTCGTAATTTGCAGCTGTAGTTTTGTTTAAAATAGAATAATATTTGAAAACATTCAAGAAATGACTACATTTTAATTATTTTTTGTCATGCTTACTCACATTAGGTAAAACAGCTTGTTTTCATGTCATTTTCCTATATAGTCCTTGTGCTAATTAATCCGGCCATACAGAGCCATAAAACGTACACTAAAAAGACATAAAAAATAATTGACCTCCCTAAGGCAACTTTCAGGGCTTTTCCTAGTAGGATGTGGATTCATTAAAGTTCTTGCCATTACTTGCATTCATTAAAGGATGAAACAATCTATTTTGTCATCAACAAACCAAACAAACTTTCTAACTTCTGCTAGATCCATAACATTTTGTTTAATTGGTCTGACCCTGACTTTCCTTCAGGCCTTTCAAAGAAGAAAGTAGGCAGATCCATGCGGAGGAAAATTAAGTGCGCCTGGAACAAGCTCCTGAAGTGTCCCTGGTAGATGTAGATTCAGAATATACAGAGTTCAAGTGAATATGGACGATAAGTTAACCGCTGAACTGCTTGCTGAAGGTCACAGCAAACTACTGCAGTTCCCGAGACTGTGAGCAGATGTTTTAAGCTTTCTGACTAGTAAGAAAAACTATTACATTAGTAACAATATTTATAAAGTTTCACAGCATAGAATATTTGTAAAAACATACATGTAATAAATACGTGGCATGGCTTTAATATATTATTGTCCTTATTACATGAAGAGTAATGATGAAAAAAAGAAAAAAAACCCCACCAACTTACCAATATAAAAGCAGTCAAACGACTTAAATGAAGAAATACAAATTGCTAATAAATAAAACCAGGTCCAAATGTTCAAGAAACAACATATGCACCATTGAACTTGATACATAGCCTCTTTTTTTCCCTGGTGTATAAAATTGGCAAATATTAGAAAAGAAACCAGACAGATATTCGGTGCTGGAAAGCTGCAGTGAAACAGCCAGTCTCATCCTCTGCTCGACTGTATGGATATAAAGCTGTCTGGAAAGCAGTTTCCAGGAGCCCTAAAAATATATACCCTATGGGTAAGTGGTTCTACTTCCAGAATATATCCTAAGTGAATAATTAAATTTTGGGGCCCCATACTTGGGCTGTCATCTTCTTTTTAAGGAAAGAATTATTATAGTTATAATAAAACTATAGCACGGTTTAGTTTTAAATGAAAAAGGCAGACTATCCAAAGCTTAGATAATATGGAACACATATATACATACATATGTTTATGTATATAAAATAATGTACATAAACACATACACACCAATTTATATGTATGATTATGTGCATATTATGTGTGTCATACCTGAACCTATAAAATATTTAAAAAGAATATTTACAGTAGCTCTATCAAGCAGACAAAATATCAGTTAATTGATGTATTTATCTGTTTTAAATATTTCCAGTATGATTAGTATACAGCATTACATTAGTTTTAGATGTACAATATAGTGATTCAACAATTCTATACATTACTCAACGCTCATCATGATCAGTGTATCTTAATCCCCTTCATCTATTAAACTCATCTGCACCCACACCTACCTCCCTTCTGGTGATCACCAGTTCTCCATATATAAGAGTATGTTTTTTCATTTGTCTTTTTTTTCTTTGTTTGGTTCCTTAAATTACACATATGAATGAAATCATATATCATTTGTCTTTCTCTGACATTTAGCCTTATATCCTCTAGATCCAACCATGTTGTTGCAAACAGAAAGATTTCTGCACTTATAGTCGAGTAATATTACATTGTATATGGATATATGGATATATATCACTTTTTTATACATTCATCGATCAGTGGACATTCAGTTTGCTCCCATACTTTGGATACTGTAAATAATGTTACAGTAATCATAGGAGTACATATATCTTTTCAAATTAGTGTTTTCATATCCTTTGGCTAAATACTCAGGAGTGGAATTGCTGGATCTTATAGTAATTGCATTGATATTTTTCCTAGAGGAAACCCCAATCTGTTTCCACGGTGGCTGCACCAGTTTGCATTCCTACTAATGATGCATGAGGGTTCCTTTGACTCCACGTCCTCACCAACACTTGTTTCTATTGACTTTGATCTTAGTCTTCCTGACAATTGTGAGATGAGATGTCATTGTGGTTTTGATTTGCATTTCCCTGGTGATACATAATGTTGATCATTGGTTCTCTCAGGTACCTGTGTATCCAGGCTGGAGGACAGGATAGGGAAATGGCACCTGCCAGCCCCTTAATTCTTGGAGCAGTTTCCCAAAGATCTCTGTCCCTCTAGCACAGCCCTGAGGTTATCAAATAAATGTCCGTCCCATACACCCCAGGCATCTTATGAACTGCTATTTCTGGGTTGTATTGTGCTGTGTTGTATTGTACTGTATTGTGCTGTGCTGTTTGTTGTGTCGTAGTCCTCTGGATTCCCCAGAGCCAAGCCTGCTGATTTTTAAAGTTCCAGGTGTTAAGCCTCACTGATTGTAAGAACTTGAGAAGTTAAGCTTCTCTAGTTTTCAAAGCCAAGTATTATGGAGATTCATTTCCCCAGTGTAGGTCTCCCGTGCATGGGATGCCTGGTGTGGGATCTGCTCTTCTCTCTTCTCCATGCCTGTGGCATCCCTCCCTCCTGTGGACAGTTCTGTGGGCTAGTTTGGCTCCCAACCATATCTCTTCCCTTCTTACCTTCTTCAGTGTGTCCTTTTTTTCTACATTTAGCTGTGGAGTCTGTTCTGTAAGTCTTCAAGTCGTTTTGGGGGTTATTTGCATTGATGTGGGTGTCATGTAGGTTTATTCACAGGAGGAGATTAGACTAGGGTCCTCCTGCTTCAGCTGTATTACATTATTTTCCTCAAAACTCACTGCTCCCCTCATTGCAATATTTCCTCCATTGCCCACCACTTAAACACATGGAGGCGGTACACCCTCGGCTACACACACACACACACACACACACACAAGCAGCCAGTACAACACCGGCACACCCACCTTAACCAGCAGGAACTTAAACCAAGGTCAGATTCAATGACAGTCATCAGAGGCAGAGTGGGAGGGAGGTGAGAGAGACAGAGTAGTCTCAGGCCTTCTGCACCCCTTTACAGCCTGCCCTAGAGGGTACCAAGGCCTTTGGTTGGGTTGGGGTTGGGGAGTGGTGAAGGCTAATGACTATGGGCATTTCAACTGATGGTGTTCCCCCAGTGCCTCACTGGTGCGTTATTGCAATATGCTTTGTATAGCAGCCATTTTCCTCTCCCACGTTCTCCTTGGGCAACATGTAATATCATCATAAATCATCTCTTAGTTTCTTTAAAATATCAGCATATTTCGTAGAGTTTCTAAACAGCCATGAGAGCCAGAACCATCTCCCAGTTTGGGCTGAGAAGCCTATTTTCCTTCCCACAATGTCTGTTTTCACTTTTATACTTGTTCTCCCATAGGGATCCTCAGAAGGTTAAAGCTCAGATCAGACCTCTTTGAGAAATATCCACAGTCCCTGCAAGGTGCTCTGGAAATTCTCAGCAGTCCTGGCCTGTACAGGACACTTGAGCTACACTGACCACAGCCCAGCCATGGTGAGGGGGTGAGCCCTATGGTTCAGAGCACGGAGTGTAGGACGTGGAGTACCTGAGCATCCAGTGGAAGCCTGTTTTTCTTCATGACTTTTTCCCAAAATTTGCAAATTGAGCAAATTCTTCAGTATGTTGCAAAAGATATTTTTAACATGCCAATAAATGGGAACCTCAATCCTAACAATTCTTTGAAAGAACAAAAGTAAAACAAAAAAGTTGTTAATCTCCCAAAACTGAAATCATGAAATTCAAATATTGGCTGTGTTTTCTGTGCATCATTAGGGACACCCTCCTTGGAGTAACACTTGCCCACTCTGTTGGAACAAAAGAACCTGTGGACATAATCAGGTTTTTAAGTTCTCATTCCTTATTCCAAAAAATCTAACATCATTTCTCCAGCCCCCAAAATACGTAGGTACAGAATCTGTCATTTTTTCTTTCAATTTACAGTTTGTTATCTGGCTTCGCAGGTCATAGTAGCAAAACACATTGGAAATTTGTGGGATGGCAGTGTGTGTGTGTGTGTGTGTGTGTGTGTGTGTGTGTGTGTGTAAGGATGTAAAGGATGTGGAGAGAGGGCTGGATAACAAAAGAGACTATGGGGATAGTTTTATACAGAAAGAGAACCTAAGAACCACCTTGCCTCTTTTTACTTCCATTTCAAAAATCCAAACAATGCAAGTCTGTTCTTATTCAGAGAGTAATATCACGTACTCCGGTGGTCTCTAAGTATGCTTCGGTTATTAAAGTTTTTAGTGATATATCTGTGTCACCAGAAAATGTTCAGTTTTCTTTCCCTACAACTCATTTATTCATTAGGAAGCTGAATTTCTTATATTACAAGCATTTCTATGTAGATAAGCGTACTGTGTGCCTTTAGCAAACTGAGGTATAATTACAGTCAGGAGCTCTTCACAGGTTCAGGCTGAGTCTGAAACCTTCTCTGAAATTACAGCCTGGCTTGGCTTCTTTTCCTAACCTGGGCCTCCTTCCCCTCTTCTCTTCCCCATTTCTTTTGTGGTTGCATTGCCTTAGTAAACCAGTTGTCTGTAGATTGTCATATTAGAGTCTGCTTCTGAGGAACCCAATGCAAAACACTTCGAGAATGGGAAAAGTGACCTGGATTGCCACTTTTCAACAGGGGCCTGGCTTACTGGTCTACTTAAGTGGGAAACCGGCATGCTAAATGTAATCACCAGTTAGACCTAATGGACTATTTTAACACAGGAAGTTACCAATAGCACAAACAAAAAGTCATATAAATAAAAGGAATAGTTAAGCACATGTTATGCAGTGAAGTCTATGAAGAGTAACTGAACAACGTAAGCATGGTTGCCTGTTCCAGCTCTTTCTCCTGTGTCTCTCGTCGTCTGCTTCTGTCTTTCTCTCTGACCCAGAAAGTTTGCCTGCATCATTTCATCAGCAGGCCTCCTGCTTCTGTGTTTCAGTTGGATATAGACAATGGGAAGCCTCTTTAGGAGCTCGTAGGGAGCAAGAAGATAATATTAGAGTATTTATTCCTTTGATTACCTTCCTATGAAGTTTCTTTAGGTGTTAACTTCAATTCCTGACCAAAATCACATTGATCTCAAGACTGCTGATCCTCAGGGTGCCTGGGTGGCTCAGTTAGCTAAGTGTCTGAATTCGACTCAGGTCATGATCTCACAGCTCAGGAGTTTAAGCCCCGTGTTGGGCTCTGTGCCAACAGCTCGGAGCCTGGAGCCTGGAGCCTGCTTCAGATTCTGTGTCTCCCCCTCTCTCTGCCCCTTCCCCGCTCAGGCACTCTCTCTCTCTCTCAAAAATAAATTAAAAAAAATTTAAAAATTAAAAAACAAATACTGCTGAACCTATCCCAATGTTCTGTCCTTCTGACTCCTATTAAATATCTCTGATAGGCTACTGTGTCTGACTTTTGATAGAATTTCTCCCCTTTTTCCCCTTTGGGTTAGGGATGGTAAAAGATTCCTACTACCAGCCCCACGTCACTACAGTATCCCTGTGGTTTTCCTTAAATTACACTTTTATAAACAGTAAAATTGTAACTAAGTATTACTCACATTGCCCATTTTGAGTGTGCCAGCCTTTTCCTTTATAATCTTAATAGAGGTATGCATCTAAATCACAAATATTATAAATATTTATAATTATATATTTATAATTATATATTTATAATATGTTCACCATTTTTAAATTTTTTTAATGTTTATTTTTGAAAGAGAGAAACAGACAGACAGAGACAGAGTGCAATCAGGGGAGGGAAAGATAGAGAGGGAGACACAGAATCCGAAGAAGGCTCCAGTTTCTGAGCTGTCAGCACAGAGTCCAGTGTGAGGCTAGAACCCACAGAGCGCATGATCATGATCTGAGCTGAAGTCCGATGGGCCACCCAGATGCCCCAAATATGCTCATCATTTTGAACTACTTTCTCTTCTTTCTCAATAACTGGCCTCAAATCCTATCTAAATGTGTCTTCCTTTATCATTTTCAATTATATGTATATGCCCAGTCTCTGTGTTTTTTCTTATACAATTTCAAAATAGTCTCATACATATTTGAACAACATGTAACAATAATTTCTTCTGGTGTCAAGATTGTTTAATCAAATTATGGTCATTTTTTTAATTCAAATATTAAGGGTCAAGTTTTACTAAATTATACTTCTGGAGCTATAACCAAAAGTATTCCTTCTAGATACTGCTTAATTTGAGCAACATTGATCTTCAAGGCTATGTGCTCCTTTTCAGTGTGTTCTGTATAGTTGGTACGGTTACTTTTTTCCCCCTGGGATTTACTTTTATGTATATTGCATCTCTGGAGCTATATGAGCTCCATATAGAAAACTTTCTCATCTCTGCCCCAGAAATAGAAGAGTTTTTATAGTTTTATTTCTTTATGATATATAGAGAAAAAGTTTCCAATTTGTATAAAATTTAAAAAAAAATCTTCCAAAGGGAAAAATCTTTGAAATAAGAAGTGGCTAGATATAGTTGCTTAAATATTTAAAGTTCTCCTCATGTGAAGGTTAAAGACACATGTTCTTTGATCCATGAGGTCTTTTCAGACAATCATGAATATGGTGTAGATCTTAATTTTTATTTTAGAGTTCTATTATGCATAATAAAAATTATATACTGCATTAAGTCATCTCTAATTACAGACCTAAACTACTACTTAGTTTGATTAATATATTCAAAATCTCATTATCTGGGAAAATTTTGACCTAGTTAATCAACACATATTTATTGAACACCTAATATGTGTGAAGCACTAGATTAAAAGGAGTAAAATAGAAAAGCATCTTCTCAACCTTAAAAGGAATTTTATGAAGCCCTCAGTTGATTCATTCAATATTCAAATATATATTTTATACTGGCACTAGTAGACAAAGAGATTCTTGGCAACTTCTTTATCCTTCTTGATTTCAATGTTTTATAATTTTGCATAAATCTACTTTATCATATTGATATTCCCCTTGATATAGCATTCCTTGGGTGTGGCCCATTATATTTGGCTTTATGCCAGGAACACCTGTCACAGCTCTGCCCCGTACATAATGTTTGGTTCATTATCTTATCTTTTAATGCTCTAGAAACTCTAATCTATATCAGGGTAAGAATTAGAGTGCTAGTGTTCCATCCTCCGTGAGTGAGAAAGGGAGAGACTTAAATATACATTTCTTAAACAAACAGGAAAAAAAAGATATATCCTAAACATTGCTGTGTTTTGAACTTTTGGGCTTTTTAGAGTCTTATAAATAAGAGAAAAACTTAAAAGAAATTATATGCTGTTAGTATTCCTCCTTCTAGTTTTTGAAAAGTAATAAACAAATAAAAGAATATATCTAAAGTTTATTACTTTTGCACATACTTTACTTCCTTTCTGGAACTACGTACTGAAGTTTGAAGATTAAGTTTGAAGTCTTTAGTTTATACGACATTATCAATACACCTTGTGCAAAACTTTTCAAATTATTTACTTAGTCATTTATCAATTCATTTGTTTTTTTATTATTTACATTCCTTAGGTTCATTTGCCTTCCTTTACAATATAATTGCATATAATACTTATCATCAAAGAGATTGTGATCAGTAATGAGAAAAAGTCTTAGAGTCCATTTCCTAAAGAACAAAATTAAATTAATAAAATAATTTAAGAAGGTTTATGATGTACTTTTAAATAATTACTAAACAATTGTTTGAATATAGAGATCTTTAGGTTTTATGGAAAACAATATTATGGAATGAACAGAAAGGACAACAGAGATTTTTGGAAAAATAAGAAACTTAAGCTGAATTGTTAAAAGCAGACAAATTTTAGTAAAGTGTGAGATATAGGGAGGTAGACTAGGAAATTGTGACACATTAAAACAGTTGAATAATATGTATGGAAATTCTGAAATGTTCATCTGTGAAATCAAGATAAGTTGAAGCAGCAACTCACTTTACATTATTCGCTTATTTATTTATTTTTAATTTTCTTCTTTGTTTGATTTTTTAATTTAAATTCAAGTTAGTTAACATACCATGTAGTCTTGGCTTCAAGAGTAAAACCCAGTGATTCATCTCTTACCCATTTCAAACACTCCATTTAAAACAGGCTAAACAAATATCTCATGACCTGACATGGGTAAAATAAATGGAATAAAATATACACATTGAAATGTTTCTTTAAATTATTGAGGCCATTGTCATTTGAATTGATTATTTGGAGGCACATTGGGCAAAGATGTGTGTTCATTTGTTTTTTTTAGTAAATCCTAATCATAACTATTTTAATCTTCAACAAACTGTGTGTAAAATTGAGTGGTTTATCCATAAGAGATATCCAATTAAAGGGCACAATTCAGCTTATGGTTGCATAACACACACTCTGCATATATCTATATTTACCTCATATTTAGACAGTTATATCCACATTTAACAGGATATGTCCATTTTGAATGGGGTAGCCTCAGAGAATAGGTGCTAACTGCTTTTATTCATTGTAACATGAGATCCAAACCACCTAAACAGACTTTTACAAAGGAGATACACTTGACTGATGGAGTCACTCTTATTTGACTACACAGCTGAGACCTATAGTTGAAAGAGTAACTTGGAGATTAAAGTGAAAATTTTATTTGGAGAGATTTGTCAGTGTCGTGAGTCCAATCTCTGTCCACCACACACTCCATTCTCAGGAAGGAAGGAAAGCGAGTACTGCCTGCCTTTCCTTTGTTCTCTCCAGCCGGTTCAGAGAGTCCCCTATAGAGGGAAATTTGTAAACCTTGTGTGGGATGGAGGAAGTTGTACTGGATTAGGATCTTACAGGGCTTGGAGAAGCTCACTCTGAGGAATTGGAAGAATTGAAGAGACACTGAGTGAAGGAAAGCAGGAGAGAGCACAAGAAAGTGAGAATGAGTGAGCTCATGAGAAAGGAAGAGAGAGAATTTTACTGAATTGAACTGTTGTCAAGGGGCTGCTTCACAGGCAGTGGCCGATGAAGTTTCACACAGACCCACCTTCAGAGGATACCTGTGCTTGGGGCTTAATGTTCTGTGGTCAACACGTTATAACTCTTACTATTTTCTTTGAATCTGTGTTTTTAAGTAAAACCCATAGGACAATGGAGCATTCCCCAAAGAGTTTGAGCCTTACATGTGCCCCTGCCTCCTGACTCTCCCCTAGATAGGTTCTTTGTAGATTCTTCCACTTAGTTACTTCCTCTTAGTGCTAAGGACCCCACCTGCTTCCTACTTCCCACCCCTTCCCAGCTTCCACTACCACCCTATGCCTAGAGTGGCCTCTGGGTCATATTGGCATAGGGACCCCTGTGTTCTGCCACTGTTGTTTTCCTCAAATGGGGACCTGATCACAGTCACAAAGGTGGTCAAGATTTTCTGCATATGTCCTGTGGTGTCTTGGGGTGGGGCATGCCATGGACAGTCTGCTCTGGACTGTCAGCTGAAGACTTGAATTGAGGAGCTTCTCATGCATCTTCGATCTAGGAGCTTAGCATAGCTTTGTGCAGAGATTGCAATACCTTGGTGTCTGCCATGGATAAGTGTGATTGGCCCACCTCCAGCCAGGGTTCTGGCTTCTGTTTAGCAGTCCACAGGAGAAGGGACCCGGCAGTCAGTGTGCTGCTCATCAGGTTGTGGCTTGGAGCCCTCAGTGCTAGTGAGAGTTTGCATGCAGCCTCTTGAGTATCCCTATGTCTGAGGGAGTTTGACATTAAATAGCAAATGAAAAATATTATGACGACTAGAGAGAAAGACTGTGGAAGAAAGGATTTAAAGATAAATAGATAGATAGATAGATAGATAGATAGATAGATAGATAGATAGATTTGTCAAATTTTCTAGTTATTTAATTAGTTAAGTAGTGCTGTTAAAAGGAAAAACTTCAGGACCAAGATGGAGTCACTTATGCTAGACCAAATCACGAAACTAGGGCTTAATCCGTAACTTAATTGCAATTTCAGCCTTCCCTAGAAACATCATCTTAAAAAGCCAGTCAGGAGTTTTCTGGTCAGCACCAGTGAGGTAATCTGTCACATAGGCTCTTTCTATCCCCCAGAGGACCGTGAGGTAATCCCCCTAACAGGATCTCCTGTTCTTCCTGTGAGGGAAGGTGACCTTGGCTAAAACAATTCTTTCTTTTCTTTTATTGTAACTTTCCTTCCCCACCCTGCTTCCTGTCATAAAACCTTCCATTTTGTGCAACTCCTCAGAGCTCCCTTCTGCTTGCTAGATAGGATACTGCCCAATTCATGAATTGCTTAATAAAGGTAATTAGATTTTCACATTTATTTTGAACTTTATTTTTTAACAGTACTTTTGTCCTTCTTTTGGAACAAAGGTCACACATTTAAATTAGGCATTATAGTGGACCCTTCTGGCTTATATCTGCACTGATTGCAGAGGAAAGGATGTATGAGTTTTTTTTATTTTCTTTTTTCTATTCTCACTGTTTTATTTGCTTGCTTGTTTTTTCTTTTTACATTTCTTTTTTTTTGGGGGGGGGTATGGTTTCCAAATATACACCACATAGCAGAGAATGAGACTATCAGCATTTTAAATCATTCCCATGAAGTTGCTTAGAGAGGGGATTCTCCATCACCCTTTAAAAAAAACTAAGGTGACCAAAATGCCAACGTTTTCAGTGCTGAGAGAGGAACCATTAGTGATCACCAGGAAGAAAAATTGTACACATCAAAGAAGTCTAGTCAAATATCCCTGGAGAGTGTTTCTAAAAAACTCACAAATAAGCTCCAAAAAAGCAGCTTGCTTTCATTATCTGCCAGGCCAAGAATGTGTCAGTTTGGTGACTCCGAAGACCAGAGGTAACAAAGCCTAATCACGCAAATGCCAGAAAAAAGGGGACCTTTTTGCACCTAACCTCCCCTGTTTTACCATCTTTTCAACTGGAGTCACCAGCAACAGGCTAGCTAATGAAGAAAGGGAAATAGAACTAGACAGGTAAAGAGAGATGAAGCCTCACACTGACTTTTTTTTCAAAAAAAAAAATTGGCACCAGACTTGAGCTAGACCAGGTGAGATGATTTCACTTAAAGCTTAGACTTTAAGTGACTGAAAGCTTAGACTTCTTGTGACTGAAAATGATGACAAGACTTTTTTTTATTACTGAAAGGAGTTGAAAGCAATGTTAGATTTGCCCTAGATTTGATCACAGCACCAAGTATCTGAGAGCAAGTTCATAGGGGCAATTGAAGTAAGGGTAAAGTAGCACGTGTAATTATTTGTTTAATGCACTGTGACATACATATATGGACTTATCAATTAGCTATTGTATGCCAAATCGATAGCTCTATTCAGGCAGTGTAAGTTTGGGTAAATAGTGAACACGAATTCAATTTATACACTTAAATTATTTCTAATACTGATAAGATTACTTATAACTGACCCTTAGTAGCAAATACACAGTAATTTACCATCTTTGAACTCATCAATATAAACATAATTTTTATAATTTATCTGCAAAATATGCTGAACAACAAATTGCTATTTTTTTAAGTTCTGAAACATTTGGTAACCATAAGTATTACACATTGATTTATAACTTCTATTTATCTGTATAAAATAATCCATTTATCATTTATCCACAGTGACTTTAAAATTTCTCAGGCTGTCTCAACTAATATTTACCCCAGGAGAACTAACTCTAAGGAGATGTAAATAAGAAAGCATTTATTTTTTCCTGTTCTCAGGAACTTTAGTCTCCATTTAAAGAATTTCCAAAATGTACCTGGCAGCTAATCCCACTGCAGACATTGACACTCTTCCACATGTTTCTGAGAGTCTGTAAATATTTCTCTGAATGGGATAGAAATAATTATTCCACCTAAATAAATATACCCTAAGGCTGTTCAAATATCTAAATATTTTGGGCAAAAACAATTGCAGGAAAACTATATATTCACACTCTGAATGCTGACCTGCAGTGGATTTGGTTATTCTAGCTTGGCTTCAACTTTTCAGAAAAGAACATTATTACCAATTTAAAATATATTTTTTAATCTATTGGCTTTGGATAGAGTAAATTTGAGGTTTTGTAGTTTCTTGATTTATAAATAAATAATAAATATTAAAATAATGGCATTACATATTTCATAAAATAAAAGGAAATGGCAGAATGTTTACTGAAAAGTAGAATATTCATTCAGAAGACATCATCTCTTTAAGCAGCAGACATTGGAGTGGATATGATAGATATTAATGTTTTAAGTAACATTTAGTAGAATAAGCACTATATTCAGATGTGTGAAATCTTTGGAAATGTAGGAAATAAGAAAGCATTATGTTTACTAGAAGATATTTTATCAAGACCTTAAAGGGTAAAAATTCCTTAAGTAGGATAGAAGAGAAGGGCATTGTAATATATAAGCAAGTAAATAAATCAGTTAATAAATAATACAAATAAACAAGCAATCAAATGAGCATCTTTGGGGAGTTTTTGATAAAATCAAACGTGTGCATAATGTTTGAGTGTGGGGAAGTAATAGAATAGAAATCAAGTTCAGCAGCAGACTATCATAGACTTTGTAACAGTTTTCTGCTTTATCATATGAGACAATCAGCTAAAAATTTTTTTTCAGCAGATAACTGAAAACATTATGAAAAAGTGACTGCAGAGGTAAAGGAATGGAAAAAATTCAGTTAGCTAAATATTGGAAAAGCCTAAATGAAAGCCCACTGTGAAATTATAATATATGATAAAGAGAGATAGATTTGGGAGATATTTGACTGGTGGCATTGACAGGATTTAGAAACTATGGAGACATATAAATTGGAGGAGAATGATGGAGAAAATTATGATCATGAACAAGATGCCAAATTCTCATTGACAGCTAGGACAATTGAATTAAAAAATAAGAACTCCCCAATTCTCACATCCTTAATCACCTCAAAACTCAAGATTTAATTATATCCCCCATTCTCATATTTTCTTCTATTTCAGTTTGTCAGTTGTTTGAAAGGAAGGTTCTCAGCACCCACCACCTGTTCACAAACCTCTTTTTTTTTTTTCCAGGATTTTCCTCAGCCTCACTTACTACTCAGGAAGAGGCATTCACTGATTCTATCTAACTCTAAGCCTTCTACCTACATCTTTGGGTCATTTCTCTGCTTATCTTTCAATTTACCTACTTACTTCTAGATAATTAGTCTCTCCTCTTCTATACATGCCACACTATCACTAAAACATGTTCAAATTTCTCCCCTCTGAGGGCTTCTTGCTATTTTACTTCATAGCCAAATTTTTCAACAAGTTGTCTGTAATTGTCTAAACATTTTTATGAAATCGTTATTTTTCACTCTCTAAAATCTGGTTTCTACTCCCAGAACTATGATCATGATATCCACATTATGAAATCCAAAGGATGCATTTTAGTCCGAGGCACTAAACTATTATGCATATTTCTATATATCCTGTCCAATTAAAAAACTATTGGCCTTAATCACACCAGATATTGTTCCTGAAACTTTGCAGGAAATACTAGTTTGATGTCTGTTCACCAATGTCATTCCTTAAATTTTGGCACTTATTAGTCCAAACCAATCTTTCTTGCTTCCTCTATCTTTACATGATGGTGCAAAATGTTGCTTTTGAGCCAATACTGGGGTGGCTATTTGTGTTCAGCACATAGTATTTTAAATAAAGTATTCATTCCTTCTGTGGAGAAGATATTTAACTCTCCAGCATAGAGTCTCCACTTTTCTTAGAGGAATATCCCCTAATATATAAGGATGACAGAATTCAGTGACAATCTTACCATCTAAGAAAGTAAAGTGGGTGAATCCACTTTGTACCTGCTTACTACTGACATAGAGGTTTTTGGCCTTGGATTGCCCAGTCAGACATTCTCTTTGGGAGCTTAAAATCTAGAGTTAAGAAAGTAGAAATAGATCTGAGCTAATGTTTAGTGATTATTATGTTGGAGATGTTTTAGACAGATTGCTCATATGCACAGTTCACTAAGACTCCTTGATTCCTGTTTACTTTCTAAGTCTGAAACACTCGTAGTATCCTACCAGTTATGTGACAATAAATATCATGAAAAAATGCACGTACTAGAGTACCTGGACGGCTTAATCAGTTAAGCAGCTGACTCTTGATTTCAGCTCAGATCATAATCATATTATGGGCATGGATCCAGCCCCATGTTGAACTCCACCCTGGGCCTAGAGCCTGCTTGCTGTGCTCTCTCTCTACCCCTCTTCCTCCCCCACTCATGGGTGCACTCTCTCTCCCTTTCAAAGTAAATAAATAAGCATTAAAAATGCACCTTTTAACTTCTGACATTCAGAGACCATTTCTTTGCTTGCTAGAAGAATTACCATAATATGCAAAGGACAGTGTATTCAAATGTAGACATTTGGCTTCCCTTCCAAATTAGTTGATTTGACAATTCCCTAGTGTTGTAGACCAGCTGGCTGCATTAGGTGAAGCATGTGGTCTCCAGTTCAGAACCTTCTCTACTACTCTTATATTTGGAAAGCTTTACTCGTTTTTGTAATCCAAACAACCAGGGTGGTATTTGGCTTTGTGAACTGCAATTTATACTTTTCCCCAATGCATCTCATTCATTCTCACTTCTTTGGCTGCCATATGTGTGTTAGAACTCCAAACTCTAGAAGATTGCACATAGAACACATTTTTGAGCTTCAGATCTATTTTTACAATTGCCTTTTAGATATCACTTTCAGGGACGTAATATTAAAAATAATAAAAATTGAGATCATCACTCACCTAGGTCCCTGACATTAAGGAGCTTAAAACTTAAGAACAGATATGATCAATTATTTAAAAAATCCCCAAAGAATGAGAAAAGGTATATGATTTGGAAAAGACAGGAATCCAAGTATATTTCACTTTATTTTGACATATAAATCTTCAATATCCACCTATTCAACAGTTTTAGGTATCTTTTCCAAAAGTGTGACTAGTATGAGTACATGTAAGGTGATTTTTAAAGGCTATGTAGCTACCTGCCACCCTAATGACCTACTTCTATGCACAGCCTCCCCTCTGCCCCACCACCCTGTCTCCAGCATGGACTGAGAGAGGCATAGCATAGAAAGAGCTGAGATCAGAAAAGTAATAAGGGATGAAAATATTCCAGGTATTTTAAGTCGTTTTAAGACTTTGGATTTTACCCTGAGTGACATGAAAACCATTGTAGTTTATTGGAGAGGATAGTCATGCTCTAGATTATTAATTTGAAAGAACCTTATGGCAGCTATTAACAGTAAGTTATGGGAACCATGGGGAAGTAATAAGGAAGATCTCAGGAGACTGCTGAGAAGGCTGTTCATATACCTCAGTCAAGGCTCATATGGGAAGTAGCAGTGGATAGAAATGAAAAAATGTGGATTCTGCACATACATACTTTTTCCTTTAGAATAATATATTTTTTAACTTTTTATTTTTCATTCTTCTTTTTAAAAACAGGACATTTCCATTAACCAGAGTTGAATAATTAAGTCATGAAATTCACTTTGATACTGTACTATTTTTATATCTGCATATATTTTAGAGATGGAATCAACAAGATTTCTTCCCAATTAAATCTGTTATAAGTAAATGAGAGGAGTCAAAGATGACTAATGTATTTGCTCTAAACAAATGGAAAGATAGAGTTGACATGAATGAAAATGGAAAACCTATGGGTGGAGCAGGTTTTGGGTATGGGGAAAATCAGAAGTGCATTGTTGAACATAGAAATTTTGAGAAATCTCTTAGTATTCCAGTTGAGATATCAAGTAGGCAGTTTGATGGAAAGTTGTTTCTGGAAAGGAATTAAGATTAGTCCTTCTGCTTAAGGAAAAAGTGAGATAATGATGAACAAAGATGTAAAGCTACTTAATATTGGAGATAAAGGTAATTGATTTCATAACAGCTGATCTCTATTATGTCAATGTAAATTTTTAGAGTAGGCTTGATGCTAAAAGAAGAATACTAACTATTTGGAATATCTTATAAATGGAGAAGAAAAAAAAATCACAAACGTGACACCTTTAATTTTTCTGAGATGCATTAGGAAGAAGAGAGCAAATGGGGCACCTGGGTGGCTCAGTGGACCAAGCGTTCTTCTTTGGCTCAGGTGATGATCTCTGATCTCACAGCTCATGAGTTCAAGCCCTATGTCAGACTCTGTGCTGATAGCTCAGAGCCTAAAGCCTTCTTCAGATTCTCTGTTTCCCATTCACTCTCTGCCCCTACCGTGCTTGCTCTCGCTCACTCTCTCAAAAATCAATAAAAACATCTAAAAAGGGGGGGGGGGAGAGAGTGGAGGGTAAGAGTAGATAGTCAGAACTGAAGATCCTATCAAAGTGATGTACCAATGTATACAACATACAGGTTGGGTAGAAAAGAAAAGGAAGAATAGAGGAAAATAGAAACATGACAGAAAGAAAGGGAAAAAACAGTTAAGAAACTGGAAGAATACTGTAATATATGAGAATAAAAATAGTGAAATAGAGATATGCAGGGATATCCAAGGGCTATGTTCAGAGAAGTATGGAGCCCCACATTTCAGTAGTAGAGCAGTTCAGATTGACATCATTGTCTAGACTGTATCCTGGAGAATCAGTTGTGGAACTGGAGATGAAGTTTGTTGAATTGGAGAATGCTCATTTCAGGAAACAGATTCAAGAATACCTGGCAGGGGCAATATTCAAAACCAATTAAGTTAGTAAGGGGCACAGTTTAACTTCTGCATGACTAATTTATTTAAAATTTTCTCCTTGTTGGAAAAGGGCCTAAGATCATATAACATCTAGTTTCTCATTTTTTCCCTTTTCCTACACCTTTCAGAATATCCTCCTTTATATCTGAAATGATTTTTCCTCCCTACACTATTGAAAAGTTTTCAGTTTCTATTTATTTGCTTTATTTCCAAGTGAAATTTATTTGTACGCTTTATATCCACTCTGAGTCGATAAGTAGAACCAAGTTTCAAGGTGCTCTCATCACACCTAGCAAGTATCTCTTTCAGGAAGACTATGACAGTGCCTGCCTCTTATCTTTACAAATTTGCATTCATTACATTTCCATGTTGAGCTGTGGTTGTCTGGTAAGTCAACAACCCTCAAAAATTTCCAAATCTTATGAAGGCTCTTGCAGTTATTGAGGCTCCGAACTTTTAAGGAGAAAAGGAAAAAGAAAAAAGAAAAAAAAACACACAAAAAACACAGATCTCCTGTTACTCTACCAGCTTTACAAAGCATTGAAAGGATTTCTAATCCAGGTATTTGATTGTGAAGTAGACCTTTTTTATTCATGCTTTCTTCCCACTGGTAATCTTAGACTGGTATCTTCCTCTGCCATGACTAAAAGTGCTATGATTTGCTAGCACATCATTAACGTTCAGCAGGAGTATAACAAATTACACCTTTCTCTGCAATTTTACTAGAGCACTATTTTTGTTGTTGTTAAAACGTGTAAATCTGGGCTTCCACTTGGCACAAGAGCACAGAGATATTTTATATCTCTGTCACGGCCACTAATACATTTGCAATTGGGGTTACCATATTATTTTTGGTCTGCTTATAGAACAGGCCCACAAAGGAATCCCCAGTAGAATGTGGGGCATAAACACAATATGTGTAGAAATATAGCATTGTGAATATACTTAGTAAAAACAGTCCATGTTAGCCATTTGCTAACATGACAGTGATGGAATCCAGCATACTTAAATTATTCAATTGGAATATTCATAGTAGAGATAATCAAGGCGAGGTGGGTCATAAGGTATTTTTTATGTCCTTGCAGTTTCTTACAAGGAGAGTTTTGTTTGTTTGGTTTTGTTTTAGCCAGAATTATTGCAGGTCATGAGAGTATACACAAATAATTTATTACATTTTTAATTTACCTATAGGTCATAAGAAGTAGAAGTTGTAAAAATATATCAGGCAGAATACCTGAGTTACAACAATTAATTTTGTTACTATTTAAATATTTACCAACACTCATCTCCACTCCCTTAAAGTGTTAGATTATAGAAATTTTGTGGGAAACCTAATAAATGTCAACTTTTCTTTTATCGTATATCAATTTTCTTTCAGAAAAATTGCCTCATTTTATCCTCAGAATAACTATGAGCTAATTAATATTCACATGCTTTCATTCTCTCTCTAACCCCTTACATATAGTCCATATGGTTAATCACCAATTCTTATCACTTAATTCAATAATAAGACAGCCTGATCTTATTTTTATTCAGAAAATGTCCCAACAGTTTCACTTAATTTCGGAAGCATGAAATCTGTCTGAGATAGCTTTGGTGCTACCTGGTAAACTCAATGTATCGTGCAAATTTGAACCATGAATAGTCTGTAATATGAAACATATAAAATTTAGATAAAAGGTATCTGGCCTTCTTAGAAAAGCTTCCAATTGATATCCAATCTCATAGTACTTCAGTATAGTGTTTATTATATTATTTTGTAACTGTTTACTTTTCTATCATAAAAAAATTGCTACTGGTTTATAAAAGGCAGGAAATAAGGCTTTTAATTCTGCATTGTGCCTTGCAAAATTTATGGCATTTTATTTACTCAATAAATTTGTGTATATGCATGATTGGAGCCCTCTCCTCTTCACCCCATGTCTACCAAAGATTTTTATATTGTCTGGAGAACCATCATGGGAATTCCATTCGACTCAAGGATCTTGAGACTTCTCCTAAAGACATTTAAGAACCTGGAAAGAAGAGAGGCACCTGGGTGGCTCAGTCGGTTAAGTGTCGAACTTCAGCTCAGGTCATGATCTCATGGTTTGTGAGTCTGAGCCTCGAGTCCAGCTCTATGCTGACAGCTAGCTCAGAGCCTGGAGCCGGTCTGTCTTCGGATTCTGTGTCTCCCTTTCTTTCTGACCCTCCCCTGCTCATGCTGTTTCTCTCTCTCTCTCAAAAGTAAATAAAAATTATAAAAAAAATTAAGAACCTGGAAATAAGAATGTGACTTACCAGGATTTAGCACTAGAAAACACCTGCAAAGCTTTTTTAATTCTTTCATCTTTTCTCTACTTCCAAACACCATAATTGCCCTGCTTAAGGAATGGTGGCTTCATTAACAAAGACTATACCATATCCACAAGCCTTAGTTGCTGGACATAATGTTCTTGATTGTGTTTATTACTCAAACTGGCTTCTAAGGTCTCACGTGTCAAATGTGCCAAGATCCTTTATTGTTCAAACTCCTCCTTGCTTATACTAATTTATATCTATGTTTACTCTGAATATTTCATATTTTGTATTTGGATCATATTCTGTGACTCTTGCATGGAGCCCAAATCTTCTGTTTAAAATATTACACTCCACTGAGTACAAGCTTTAGAATCTTTTTTTTCAACTTTTACAATGATATAAGCATATTTCATATCTAGATTTTCTCAGTGTTTTAACTTATATTCCTGATGACTTGTGGGTTGCAGTTGAAAAGTCTTTTAACAGTCAGTGCATGATTTAGTAAGTTGGATACTCTTCATTTGCAAAATCACTTAATTTATGTTAAATATAGAAAATGCCACGTCGTCAAAGGATATTCTGTCAAATATCTTTCAGAAATCACATTTTGGCACACTAGCCCTGCCGATTATTTATATTATTAAAGAAAAACAGTGTAAACATACAAAGACATGATTTTATTTTTTAAAATGTGGAGCCATAGAGGGTCGCCTAAGCGTCTCAGCCGGTGAAATGTCCCAAACACGGCTAAGGTCATGATCTCACGGTTCGTCAATTCAAGTCTCACATGGGGCTTTGTGATGACATCTCAGAGCCTGGGGCCTGCTTCATACTCTGTGTGTGTGTCTCCCTCTCTCTCTCTCTGCGCCCCCCACACTCTCTTTCTCTCTCAAAAATAAATAAATATTAAAAATGGCATCATACATGAAAAACATTAATGATTGTATACATGAAAAACAAAAGGAAATGCTGGTAGTCAACAGAATTCTGAGAAATGGGAACATAGGTAGGGAAAATTTAGGAAACTACTCTAAAGTCTTTAGGGTTAATAACACCAAAATTTCATGTTATTTGACAAAAATGGATAAATAATGTGAAATTTAACTCAATGTTTAGTCTCAAAAACTATGTTGGAAGTTTTCCAGTCCTCCACCTATCTTTTAAATATAACTAATGAGATTTTTAAGATTCTGTTCTCGGGCACCTAGGCGATTCAGTCGGTTAAGCAGCAGACTGCAGCTCAGGTTATGATCTCCCAATTCATGAGTTCAAGCCCCGTGTTGGGCGCTGTGCTGACATCTCAGAGCCTGGAGTCTGCTTCAGATTCTGTGCCTCCCTCTCTCTTTGACTCTCCTTGCTTGTACTGTCTCTCTCTGTCTCTAAAAATAAATAAAAAAACATTAATAAAAAGTTTTTTAAAAAATAGTATTTATTTGAGAGATAGAGAGAAAGAGAGAGAAAATGAGTGGAGGAGGGGCAGAGACAGAGGGAGACACAGAATCTGAAGCTGGCTCCAGGCTCTGAGCTGTCACACAGAACCCAATGCAGGACTTGAACCCAAGAGCTATGAGATGATGACCTGAGCCGAAGTCGGTGACTGACTGAGCCACCCAGGCATCCCCAAAAATTGTTACAACTTTAAATGAAAGTACTCTGTTGTCCTTGTAATGGGAATGCAAAGCACTTCTGCTGTTTTCATGGGGTTTTGTTTTATGGTTTTTGTTTTTGTTTTTGTTTTTTTTTTGCATTTTCAAAATCCTTGGTTATTAAACAGATACCAAGGTGTATTGATTTATCTCTTTGTCCCATCAAAGAGTCTATATCTGAAACATCAGTTGCAATTGGAATCATGGTCCTATTCAGTTTACAATAATCCACTGTAATCCTTTAAGATGCAAGTATCTTCAGGAATATCACAAAAGGCTAATTTAGAAAGTAAAAGAAACCTCTTTGGCTTCTTTCAAAAATGTAAGGTGCTAATAAGCACTACTATTTTTCTAGGTCTTTACTGTATGGTTCAATAGTGAAGTGTCACTCCAAATTTTCGCTCTTGGTTTTTGGCTTCCCTTTTTTTTTTTTTTTTTTGTAGGCTTCCTGCCCAGTGTGGAAATTATGCTGGGCATGAAGTGCCTGAGACACCCAGGTGCCCTTCCCCTTGGCTTTTATAATCATATTCCAGCTAACTTCCAGCTAACACATAGTGATTTAGCATAAGAGACTGAGGAGGTCCGCAATGTGAACCAAAATTATAAAAATAATATTAGAGAAAATAGCTATAAAAATATCTGTTCACTTGTTCCACATATTGATATTAAAATCTCCAGTGCTGTAGAACAAGAAAAAAGATGAAGAATAAACTATAAAAACAATAGAAGACATTTTTCTTAGTCAAATCATAGTCATTAGTCTTTTGCTTGCAAGGGCCAATCAAGACGAATTAACCTAGAGAAAGATATGTTTTGCTAAATTATCAAAATCCTAAATATAAAAAAAAAGATTGTAACATCATCCAAATAGAAAAAGTGGTTGGGTTACAAAAAAGAAATATTACATGGACATTAGTCATATATATGTATGATTATAAACTAGAAGATATGAAGTCTCTTAAATTTCCAAAAGAAAGAATATTTGACCCCAAATTTTAAGTAAAAAACACATTTAAATACATTTTTAATTGAAATGTAAATCGTGTGAAAAATAAAATCAATAAAATCTAGTATAAAAGAAAGAAAATAAGGACAATTATTTTAGATAATGATGGATACATTCTTCCATGAGAAAACAGAATTGAAAAAAAAATTGGAATTTTCCTGCAACCACTAAGCCAAAGACACATCTCACAGAAAGAAAGGATGTTTTACATTCAGATATAATCTTTTTTACAATTTTTTCAATGTTTATTTTTAAGAGAGAGAGGGGAAGAGAGAGAGAAAGAGAGAGAGAGAGACAGAGTATGTAGGGGAGAAACACAGAGAGAGGAAGACACAGAATCTGAAGCAGGCTCCAGGATCTGAGCTCCCAGCACAGAGCCCAACGCAGGGCTTGAACCCATGAACTGTGAAAACATGACCTGAGCTGAAGTCAGATGCTTAACTGATTAAGCCACCCAGGCGCCTTTCAAATATAATCTTAAAACCATATTTGTCTACCATGTTGCCATTCATTTTCTATTGTTCTACAATTTTATGTTTGTTGTTGTTCTGCTTTTCCCATTTTCCATAGGATTAATTGGAATACTCGAGATTTCCTTTTGAATCTCTAGAGTTTTGAAGCTATGAATAGTGGTAGCTCTAGATATTACAAAATGTATGCATAATCTTTTCAAGGTTGTCCTTCACATTATAGAATATCACTTTATATATTATGTAAGAAATATAATTATTTTTACCCCAACCATTCTTATTGTAAGTGTTGTCATATTTTGCTTATATAATTTATAAATTCTACTTTGCATTGTTTTTCCTCTATGAACTATCCTTTAAATGGATACTAATATTGAAAGATTATTTATAATATGTTTACTCATTCCATTGCTTTAAAAAAATTTTAATTAAGTTTATTTATTTATTTTGAGAGAGAGTGAGTAGGAAAGGGGCAGAGAAAGAGGGAGAGAAAATCCCAAGCTCTGTCAGTGCTGTCAACATGGAGCCTGATGCAGGGCTTGAACTCATGAAATCATGAGATCATGACCCAAGCCTAAACCAAGAGTCAGATGCTTAGCCTACTGAGCCACCCAGGTGCCCTTAGTTCCATTTCTTTTCATTCCTTCATAGATCTAAGTTTTCAGAAGTATAAATTTCCCTATAGAACTTTGCAAATAAAAATGTAGTTTTCCTCTGAATTTTTTTCTTAATTAGTAGAAGGAAGATCAAGATTCCCAGCCCTATCTACCCACTATAACCAGATTGTTTCCAAAATGTACTTCTTTTGTGTCTTGTATCTTGATTCACCTTTCTTGGCTCTAGTAACAAATCTAACCGAGTAGAGAAGATCATTTATTCTTGTTGACTGTTTCTGTTTTGTTCTTCAGCCAAGTCTGATTCCATTTTGTAAATGAGCATCATTTTGTTTCCTCTTTAGCAGCAACATTGGGAGGTTGGCTTTGATTATATTATCTGACCATATGGTCGTTTTCAAGTGACAGAAAACGCTGGTTGTATCTTTCTGTTTATCCCTTGTGTTTCCTTGTTTTGAGGACTCTGTTACCTTGTGATTTTTGGAAACTATTCACTTTGCCAATAGATCATAACAATATGATTTTAAAAGATAGATGGCTGGTCTCTAATGCAAAGATGACAAAGTGCTCATATTGCATATTAAATCATTAATTATGTATAATCTGATTATTAGATAAAACCCTTTATGTTAGCGTTGTTTTCACTTTCTGTGAACTTGAATCACTTTTAAAAATTAAATTTAAAAAATCATTGAAATGGGGTGCTGGGGCTCAGTTGGTTAAGCATCTGACTTTGGCTCAGGTCATGGTCTCATGGTTTGCGAGTTGGAGTCCCGGGTCGGGCTCTGCACTAACAGCTCAGAGCCTGGAGCCTGCTTCAGCTCCCTCTCTCTCTGCCCCTCACCCACTCATTCTCTCTCTCTCTCTCTCTCTCTCTCTCTCTCTCTCTCTCTCTTGCTCCTACAAAAATAAATAAACCATAATTTTTTTTTAAATTCATGCAAATGAAATCAGTTCTTTTTTTCAAGGGACATCTTAAGACGATTCATATCTACCTGACCATTCCAACCTGAAAGGAAGCAGCTGATTCCTGATTTTGTTTAAAATACAGCAAATTGTTCCTTATATTAACATTTTACCAATGGCCAAGCGTATCAGTTTCCTATGTTTCTTTGTGGTAAGTGTGTGTGAAACTAATTTTCGAAATACCTTTTCCTCTTCAAAAAGAAGGTAGTTAGCATTTATAAGTTTGCTTCTCATTGTAGCCTTTTCGTGTGTATGACTGGCTTCTTTTTAAGACTTTTGAAGATTAATCAATCATATAAATGTTTCATTTATGAGTACTTTGGAGTTATCTAATTGAGAACGCATCTATTATAAAGGGGGTGAAATGTATACAGAGTTTTAAAGATTAGAACCATTTTTGCATCGTTTAGAGAGCAGAGAGCTCTGAGTTAAACAACAGCAACAACAACAAGGCCTTTATTGGTTGAGATTAAAATTGTATGAATGAATTTGAGTTAGTGTCAGAATTTAATGCACAAGAAATGAAAAAGAGTACTTCTGGCTTGTGAAGTGCTCTTTGCCTGATGTAGATATCAGAAGGGTCCTAACTGCATGTTTTTGCTCATTTCTCTTGGGAAAAAACAGCCATACAGAAATACACAATGTCTAGGCAAGATGCTTGTAATAACTCTGTGTCTGTAAAAATTATTAAACTTTATCATGACCCACAAGACTGGTGCTTTTGCAAAAAATACAAAGGAAATAGGGAGATTATATCCTCTGACCCTAAACCTCTTATCTTGGATTTCTCTGGCACTTAAGTTCTGTACACAGAGTGAAATGCCTATCTGGGGCTTCATCCCAGATAAAATGGACTATACACTATGGAGAAACGTCTTCTAGCTTACCTGAGTAGTTCATAAGATTTGGGGTGTGTGTATGAAATATTTTTTTAAGGCTTCACCTATTTTAATTATCATTACCATTATTAATGGTATAACTCATTGAGATATTTTCTGACTAAACAACAGTACAGTTCAAAAGGTAGTGGTGCAGTTGCTAAGAGGAGATCTTGAAAATTCTTATCACAAGAAAAAAATTCTAACTATTTAAGGAGATAGATGTTTAGCTAAACATATTGTGCTAATGATTTCACAATATGTACATGTATAAATGATTATGTTTTACACCTTGGAGTAATACAATATTATATATAAGTTATATATTGACAAAACTGGAAAAAATATAAGGGTAGATATGTCTCCCTCCAAATCACTGCTTAAACATTCTGCTTGCCTATAGCTTTAGCTTGATACTTAAAGCTGTCTGGAGTCATAATCTCTATAAAATTCCCAACTTTTTAGACAAGACAGAGTGATTCTTAGCGAGGGAGTAGGTTGAAGAATTTTTAGATACTTCAAGTGTACCAAGCTGGGAGCTTGTTTCAAATTACCAGTTTTAGTCTGGTTAGTAAATAAACTTGACACAGAAGTATAACACACATGTATAAACTTTTAGTATTCCGGGGGTAGGAACGCAACTGGAGGGATCTAATAGGTGCTACTCAGTCAATTCCAAGCTATTCTGTAAGAAAGGCATTGTAAGGAAGTATAGCTTTTTGAGTAATTTGGAGATTTCTGGCAAAAATAAAATAGTATATTAAGCCATAAATATGTAATTATAAAATATTTATTTTCTTATTATCTTATAGTTGTGGAATATGCTATTTTATAACATGAAATAGAAGGTATGGCTCAGTCAGTTAAGTGGCTGACTCTTGATTTTGGCTCAGGTCAGGATCTCATGGTTCATGAGATCAAGCCTCATGTTGTGCTCTACACTGACAGTGTGGAGCCTGCTTGGGATTCAATCTCTCTCTGCTCCTTCTCTACACATGTGCACATTCACATGCATGCTTTCTCTCTCTCAAATTAAATAAATTAAATAAAAAAAAGAAATAAAAATCCTCTCAGAATTTTGGCCCAATATAACTGAACTCAGCATGCGAATTTTGCCAATTTGTAATGATCTCTGATACTGGATCATTAAAAATATATGTGGTTATAGCTCCTGCCACCACATTGTAGTAACATCACAAGCATGATTTCAATAATGCATTTTGGAATGGAAAAAGTCCTGAGATTGAAGAATAATACAATATGGCCAAGGTAGAGCCTTCTTGGCTGTCTTCACGAAGGTTATTGTTGAAGTATCAGGAAACTGAGTATGTAAGAGGAGTTGTTAGACTTTGAGGATCAGCAGGACTTTTTGTAACATGAACCAAAGATCATCACAGACTTAACCTCTGTAGGAAATAAATTAGTTGCTGGCAAGCCTGGACCATTTAATTTTTAGTATGTCCACAGTCTAGAACCTACACCTAGAAACTCATTGGTGGAGTACTACATGTTCCTTTGGTCTCCACATTTCATGAAAAATTGGAAGCTGGATCCAGAGGTTTGATCAAATTCAGAGTTAATTTATCTGACAAGACTACTAGTGGTATTTTGTTTTTTTGCCTGGCAGTATATAATGGTTGTGTTTCTTCATTATGATATTAACAGTCACTGATGCTCAAATTTAGGTCCTTTAATTCATTAATATATTGTTTTTGCTTTTAGTTTGAGTAATATTATAAGAGACTAGTTCTCTTCTTTTATTATTCAGTTATCTTTCTGTTATTTAGTGGTACAATCGATACAAGAAAGGAGAGAAAAATCTTTGATTTTTTCCCCTCTATTTACCAAGTTGTCTAGATAATGAATTGGTCTCCTATTATCTCTGAAGGTGCCCATGGTTTTTATTTCTTGCAATATCATTACAAAGCCATGAGTTTAAATACTTTTGATGAGTTTCAATCCATTGAAGTTATTATTAAAGTTGAAATTACTTATTTTGGCCAGTGGGAGTCACTTTAGTTTGACTTCTAAATCCTTTTGACATGACTATAGAGTTTGACAAGTTTAATACATCTTTATTTTCTGTTCTATATGCACTCCAAGAATGTTCATTCTATAGTGTTGGTCATTAAAAACTTCTGGATTTTTTTAAATTTTAAAACTTCAAAAATCATGTTTTTAAGCACTACTTATAAATAAATAGATGTGTGTAATGAATAAGGTTCACAAATCTGAATACCTTTAATCTTTTTGGAATACCTGATTATACTCACTTGACTATTTCTGACATTAACTGGGGGAAAATGGGACTGCATTATAATATCTTAATCTGTGCTTCAGATTAAACAGAAAAGTGTCATAATTTTTCATAACTCAGTCATATTTATGTATTTTATTTAATATAAATAAACTCCTTTGTTGAGCTAGGATTGGATATCAGTTTTAAAAGAAAATGCAATACTAATATTTTAATACTAATCCTTTCTTTAAATACTGAATCTTTTCTTTGACTTTAAGAAACATGCTTTTCCAAAATACAAATGTAGTCCAAACTTGTAATTCATTCAAATACTGTAGGAATCAGGAAAGTGTAGCAGCCATTTTAATCAGTGAGATATTTAAAAGGTAGAATAATAGTCATAATGTTCTTCTGCACATCATTTGGTTAAAATAAAATATTTTCCATTTTTCTAGAATTCAAACTGATGATAAACATGGTTATGTCAAATTTACCTTCCAGTACATTCAGTCAGTTTCATGAATTCTTTCATCAAAATTCAATTGGAGAAAAATGTGAATTTAGTCACACAGTTGTTTGTAATAGTTTAAAATAATTGAAGACCAAGAAGATTAATAGCCTCTGAGTGTGGTTAAAAATCTTAAATCATTAAAAATAAAAATAAAGGTATAAAAAACACAGTGAACTAAGAAAGGGCAAGAAAATCGTTACATATGAGCAGAAGAGTATAATCTTAAGCATGTGAAAGATTGTTTGTAAATTGGGTGAGAGTGGAAAATTAGAGGTAGAAATAGGTGATTTAGATAATTTCGATTTTAGATGAGTTATAGTGACTGCAATTATTGTCCAGCTATCTACAACTGAAACATATAAAGGAAAAGCAATAGGTGTAGAACAGTAACCTTGGCATGAAGTAAATGGAAACTTATTTATAGCAAATTGTCAAAATGTAAATGAATGTAGCAAACAAAAGAAAAAGTATCGGTAGGGAATGTAGTAGTATCTTCTAAGGAATCGAAATGGTGGGTGTACAGATCAGAAAATAAGAGAGTAAATGGAAAGGAAGACAAGGAAAATGGTGATAAATTGTAGCCAGTCCAATGACAGCCCTTCTAGCAAATACTTGCATGGTGATTGTTGGACAACAGGAGTGGTATAATAGCCACTTTGCTTTCTATTTCCTCTCCTTTTTATTCCTTTTCCCATTTCTATACATAAATACAGTCATGTTAAAAAATGCTGATATGCAGTGACCCAGCAATCTCCCTGTAAATACTGAAATTACTGTGATTTGTTTCCAAATAGATTGGCTAAAACTCAGTGGTAATTTATCAAATGGTTTTAAAATTTTTGTGTAGTTTCAAGAAGTATCTATTTTTCTCTGAGGGAGAGAACAAATTGTTTCAACCTGTCTGTGATCAAATTGATTGTCAACTTGCCCAGTTGTTAGTTTATAAATAAATCCAAATATTGTACATTCAGTTAGTACAACTTCCGCTTTAGGAGAAAACTCTTTAGGGGGAAGAACAGGGACTTCTCTCCTATACGAGGGAAAGTTTTAAATATGCAGGTGTACTTTGCTTCCCTGAAGAAACCTGCCTTTTTGAATGAACATAAAACCTATTGTGGTTTTATGGATTATATTATTAGGAATTGTTTTATATCTGATGTGATTGAAAGGTTTGGCACACATATTAAATGATTATTAAATGATTCAAATTCCAAATCCATCCATATGTTGTTATTAAACAACTGCTACCTCCATATCCTCAATTCTCATGCTTTTGCTTTTTTATTACATGTTTCCTGAACTTTTTTTTTCTATAAATTCTACCAAATAGGCACAATCAAAAGATAAAAACCCTTGGAATATGGTTTGAATTTAAAAGCAACTGAATATAGGATTTAGTGGTTTTGTGTCAAGTGGTACATTCCAGAAAGGACAGATAATAATAACAGCTAATACTGGCTTTGATGCAAGTCAAGTCGTTTTATATTTTAAACAGATTAACTGATATATAATTCACAAATCATACGATTCACTCATTGAAAGTGTGCAATGCAATGGCTTTATCATATTCAAATATACATGCAACCATGTTTGAGTCAATTTTAGAGCATTTTTATTACCACATAAAGAAAAAACATACCTTTTGGCTATCATCTCTTTATCCCTCCATTCCCTGTCCTCCATTCTAAGGAACTATTTTGTGCTTTTTCCTCTATAGATTTACCTATTCTGGATAATTCATGTAAATGAAATATAAAATGTGGATTTTTGTGGCTACTTTCTATCACTTAGCACTTTTTGAAGGTCCATCTATGTTGCAATATATCTCACTATTTCATTCCTTTTTATGACTAAATAATATTCTGTTGTGTGCATTTACCATTTTTGTTTTTTCATCCATTTATTGATGGACATCAAAGTGGTTTCCACCTTTTAATTATTATAAATAATGTTGCTGTAAAAACTCATACATGCTTTGGGGTGGACATGTTTTTGTTTATCTTGGGTCTGGTGTAGGGAGGGAAAACAGTGTCTGCCTGACTGCTTAGCTCAGAAATCACTCTTCTCCAGCCCTTGGACTGGGACTTACACTCCTGGTTCTCAGGCTTTGTTTGTTTGGGGTTTTTTTCCATAATATTTTATTGTCAAATTGTTTTCCATACAAAACCCAGTGCTCTTCCCCTTAAGTGCCCTCCACCATCACCACCACTTCTTTTCCCCCCTCCCCCTTCCCCTTCAACTCTCAGTTCATTCTCAGCATTCAATAGTCTCTCAAGTTTTGCATCCCTCTCTCTCCCCAACTCTCTCTCCCTCCTCCGCTCCCCCTGGTTCTCCATTAGATCTCTCCTGTTTTCCTGCTAGACCTATGAGTGCAAACATATGGTTTCTGTCCTTCTCTACCTGGCTTACTTCGCTCAGCATGACACCCTCAAGGTCCATCCACTTTCCTACAAAAGGCCATATGTCATTCCCTCTCATTGCCATGTAGTACTCCATCGTGAATATATACCACATCTTCTTGATCCACTCATCAGGTGATGGACATTTAGGCTCTTTCCATGTTTTGGCTATTGTTGACATTGCTGCTATGAACATTGGGGTTTTGGGTGTCATTTAAATCGTAAATGTGATAATCCCATTAGTCTTCACTAATGTAACCTTCTTACAGTTAAAATGCCATTGGTTTTGGAGAAAGAGAGAGGGAATTCTATAAAACAAATATTGAGGGAAAGAACCAAGAAGAACTTTCTATTTTCAAAAACTCTTGAGATAAAATCCATGTTAGACATAGAATACAAAATAAGGACTCTCTCTGTTTATTCTTAATGGATTTCACTAAAAGTTTAATTTTTTTCATTATTTCTACTTTTTAATAGCATATACATGCCTATGCCAAGAATATCTCTGAAGGGCTAAATGTATAAATAAGGGGATACTCAAGAAATAGTTGCCTCTATATAGAACTGGGAAACAAGGGACAGTGACAGGGAGAAAATAAAATTTCACAATATAATAATAATAATAATAATAATAATAATAATAATACACTCTTTGGCATTTACCTCTGAAAATAGATAAGTTTATGGAACAGTATTTATTTTTCATTGTTTTAGGTAGAGATAGATAATGGCTTTTTTTAAAGACACTTATTTTTTGGATAAGTTTGTTTACTTTCTTAGCTACTGGGTCTTTGAAACTATTTTTCTGTTGCTATGTTAAGTGACTTGATATGTTAGTGAAAACAAATAACTTGATCTGCACTCCATGTCAGAACAGCAAAGAACATCTTAGCATTCAAGGTTAAGTTAAAGTAGAATGACTGAGTGTTGTTGTTACTTTCTCATGCTCTTTCTGCTAGCAGATTTTCAACAATTAAGAAAAATATAAAATTTTATAAACAACTTTAAAGAGACATTCTACAGACGTCTGGGTTTCACAGTCTTGATGGGAATTACTCCTAATTATTGCTAACATTATAAATTTAGAAACCCTTGGATACTATTTTGTACCTTCTGTATAGAAGCTAATTAATTTTCTCTTTACAAAAATAATTCATCAATTTGAGATATTATTTTTTTAAAGTCTCTTTGGTTTTGTCAAGATCCTTGAGAGATTACCTTCTATATAACTTTTCATTGGGGTACATGTGCTCCTGTGCATCAGCATTTCTGTCTCTCTTGGGTAAATCCCCAGCAATGCTATTGCTGGGTCATAAGGGAGTTCTATGGATAGTTTTTTGAGGAACCTCCACACTGTTTTCCAGAGTGGCTGCACCAGTTTACATTGCCACCAAGAGTGTAAGAGGATGCCCATCTCTCCACACCCTCTCCAACATCTATAGTCTCTTAC